>NC_056734.1:583302089-583332089 GCF_019279795.1 Protopterus annectens
ACCTTGTGCCAATGGCTGTTGTGTGTGCAATAGTTGAGGGCTACCTATATTGGATGCACAGAGTAGACTGCCTATACTTGGCAATTTACAGGTAGTCTTGTGTGTGTGTGCCATCCATTTTTACTGTGTGTGCAGGTGGAGAAAGGTGTCAGTCCCTAGGTGCCTACACTGTCAGTGTGTGTGCTATACATTCCCTCTTTGCCAAGGCATGGGCATACTGGGCACACCTCCGTCTGCCTACTGGGGCTGGCTCTGGGTGTTCATGGTCTGAGTACCTCTGTGTCTGTGGGGCCCTTTGCAATAGTGGTGGGCTGTGAGGGCCTTCACAATTCTGTCCATGCTGCAGCTGTTTCCGCAGCACCATATTGTGTAGCATGGCACACACAATGAAGATGTGGGCACATGTGCCTGGAGAGTACTGCAAGGATCCAGCAGAAATGTCCCAGCAACAGAACCTTTATTTCAGCATCCCCAACACATGCTCTATGATGATTCTGGTTTGTGCGTGTGCCTCATTATGGCATTCCTGCATGGGTCTGTGTGCATTTCCAATGGGAGTCTTTATCCATGGTTCCAGTGCATAGCCAGCATACCCCACCAGGTGACCATTTAGGATGTCCCCCCTGGCAAATAACCAATACAGCTGTGACGCATGCTACGCATGATAGCTTCCAGGGCTGCCAGCACACACATCCATGATAATGCCCTGGGCATTGCACATGACCTGGCAGTTGATGGAGGGGTATCCCTTGCGGTTTATGTAGCGCCTACCTTGTTCACTGGGTGGTGACTTGATGTGTATGTGCGTGCAGTCTATTGCACCCAGTACCTCCGGGTATTCTGCCATACGGTGGAAGAGATGCATATTGCTGGCCAACTCCTCCTGCATTCAGGGGAAGTATATGTGCTCATTGCCATGTGGTAACATGGCATCCAGGAACTGGTGTAGTACCCTGGATGCTGATGCCTGTGATATACCCATGATATCCCCAGTTGGTTTTTGAAAGGTACCTGTAGCTAGTATTCTCAGGCCTACACACACCTTTGTATCCATTCAGGTGGGCTCCCTTCTGTTTGTTCTGGCTCTGAGGCGTGGCCGGCACAGCTCCAAAAGTTGCTGTAGGGTGTCCCTGTCCACCCTGTAATGCTCTACTATCTCCAGATCATGTAGCCCCTGGTAGGATACCCTGGGTCTGAACACTCTCCTCATCCTCTGGTGCCTGCAGTGGTCATGTGCATCATCCTCCACACCAACTTCAGTCTCCAACACATGCTGGTGGATCAAAGATATGGAAGCCGCTAACATGTACATAATAAAAGTTTCCCATCTGTATACACCACTGGTGCAGAGTGTATGGGAATACACAAATGTGTGTGAGGTGCTTTCACATTTTATAGTATTGTGCTATGGATACTGCTGATGTAAGTGGGCGTGTATGAGCTATTCCAGCTGCTGTGTGTCTTAATTATGGGTTTTGCAATGAGTACTGCAAGTGTGGGGCCTTTACTGTGGAGATCAACTTGCCAGCCTTGATTAATCTGTTGCCCTTTAATTCACTTTTAGACCTGGGTCCCCTCCCATTATCAGGCATGCATCCACCTGCCATCTTTCTTGTTTTGTACTTTCCCTGCCCAGTCATGGCAAAATGTGCCTTGTAGCTGATATACTATATATTGCCTTTGTTCTGCTTTGACACTTTGCTGTTTTCTTTGCAGTAAAGCCCCTCCCCTTTCCTGTTCTGCAGGTAGCTGCTTGCAGCCTTGTTAGCTGTTGTCAATGGCCCACTGTAGGCTCCTAGGTGTTAATTAGTCATTTGTATTCCAATTTCACTGCTGCAGCATTTCCTTATTTCTTTCCTATATCCTTCCTGTTTCAGCTGCAGTGCGCACCGCGCATACCCATTTACCGGGTTTACGCACGTTTTCATCTCCGTTCACATGCATACTCAGTTACCTTGTGTACTCTCAGCTAAGCATAGCTATGGGAAATTTGACACACCCCTATCCTGCAGCTTTGCCTAGCTAGGGGCAGACTGGTTTAGCAATGCTCCAATATGCTTACAGTAATGGCGACACACCCTTCTCTTGATGTCATCTTTATCTCAAGGGCTCACCTTGGTGTTATAATGCTATGCTGTGAGGTGCATCCTTACACCAGTGGGGAATCTGCGATTCACTATTACTCCTCTCATTTGCATGGCATTGCCTAATAATTCCTAGCTACTGCACATAACACTGTCACTACCCCTTAGCAACCCTTGTGCCATGAGTATGGTGTAGCATGCCTTTCATTGACTATTATGGGGAAATTGTGATATGTGTTTCATTGCGGTTTTATTCTATATTTTTATATATTCCTTGCGATCCCCTTTGCGCACTGCTGCCCTACGCTTCCACGTCACGATAGTGTGACTATATATATTAAATGTTAATTTTATATTTTGTACATGTTTTTTTATGCCAGTGGCTATATATTTAGCCATGGGCATATATTAACAATATGATACATGCGTTTGGTCGGCTGTCATGGCTCCGATTTTATGTTTGCAAAAATGCAAACCGTTTTCTACGGTTTACATTTCCGCATGCTTACACTATGCCTGCACCACTTCCTGAATCACTACATACCTTCATTTGCATGCTACACTGCTGCACATGGGGTAATTAGCATACAAGGCTCAGGAGCTGTGTGGGCGTAGCGTACGCAGGTAGTGCACGTGGGAACAGCTCATACCTGAATCGCTCGGGGGCCATCTTTGGTGTTATAACGCCGATGCTACACCTGCACCTGGAGCAAGCTTCATGAATCCCGGGGATTATTATTACTGTGTTCAAAGGATAAAGGACTGAATGCAGTGTGGAGGACACATTTTATAGAATTTTGTTAAGAAGCAATTTTTAAATTACTGTCAAGACATTTGTTGCTAAAGTTTATAGTTAAAGACTTACTGCTATCAAATTATATGTGGTTATTACAGGCCCAGATATACAGTGTACCCAAGACATTTTGAGTTTTTGTCATTCATAACAAAAACAAATTTTTAGTTATCAGCAAACTTACCTAACCATGTCTGGTTACCACTTTGCATTGATTGCATTAAGCATATTTGAAAAGGAAGCTAAGTACCCATTCTTAAAGTACCCCCCTCTACTCCTGGTCATAACCTGGCAAGATATGAGTCTTAACCAGTTTCTTATCCATGTCACTATGTGGTGTTAGCAGCAAAATAAATTAATCTTTCCAAAATAGGTATATAATAATGTTAAATACTTCTGACAAACTGGCGTAAACTATATCTGATGAAATATCAATATCAAGGGCATTGCTTTCAGACCTGTCGAAATTTTGCTAAGCATGTTGTGCTTTTAGTGAATCCATGTTGAAAAATAGCTACCCTCAGTGACGTGCATGAGGTTAAGAATCTTGATCAGAAGCATATCTAAGTTATCAGGATCCCAGTATAGTTACCCAAACTGACACACCTCAATTCAAAGTTAATGAGGAAGAAAAAAAACAAAAAAGGTTGTCTAATCAAGGACAAAAAGAAATGTAACTTGACCGCATAAGTGCATCAGTGCCGCCATTCATTCTGGAATCCCAGTACTGAACTCCCACACCATTGGCTCGTACTAATTATGGCTCTAAACACCCTGCACCGCGGTTAGTGATACAGCAATTCTCCAATCTATGGTGAAATAAGTAAGCCCCAGTCTATATGAATTACTGGACATGACTGAGCCTTATTTTGACCCACTTAGTCTTATTTGGTGCTAAACTGTATTCTCAGGAATGAAAACAACTTTAATAAAATTCTACTGTACGTTTGCTCTATGTTATCTGTTGACTGCCTGCCTAAAAGACTAAACTAATCGTATTGTCCTTTAAGAAACTCTTCATGTATTTGTAAAATCTTTCCTGCTGTCCTGACTATGCCTATCTAAGGTTTTTTCATAAGATGTGTTTTTTTTTTGCTCTGCTGCTGACCAGACCAGCTTCTCATCTCATTCACTGAGTCTATCAGACCCCACCTTAATCTCCCCCTGAGCTTAAATATAACACATGTCAGATGCTGGTACAGTATTATACTGGCTCTAGGCTGTGTGCACTAACCCCCTTTTAACCAGTATCAGTCTTATGAGTTTCACAGTTGCTGTTTACAGGGAGTGCACGCATGCTGGAACCTCCCGCACAAGAGGTATACCTCATAGCATGGAGGTAATCGAGTTCTTCAAGCTGCTACTCCAGATAGCCTAGTGATCCTCAACCCCTCCAGAATGTGTAAACCAGCATTAGCCACTCATTTCCATCCTCCTCCCTATCCATTCCATCCAGCACAAATGCCTCTAGTCAAACCTGCATCATTTGGAGCACCTTATTTATTTTATTATTATTTGTTTTTATTTATTTGACCCTTGTTTACCAGGAAAAGCTGAATGGGATAATATCCCATTTTCAGAAGAGGCCAAGGCAGAGATGCTCCACATTGACATAATATGGTTAAAGTCAAATAACAAAGCTGGTACAGATCCTAATACATAAAAACAACATATTAGCCAAGTCAAAATTCACAATTTCAGTTCATTGGTATGAACCTAGACATACAGAGTACAAATATTTGGAAACAGACAACAAGCTGAAAAAATAACACTGTCAATATTTAAAGAATTCAAAAATTCAGTCATAGTTCTTAGGGATGACATTACACACACAGTGATTACACAGTTTGCAATAGCGATGACTAGGTAACACAGCACAGCCAAAATTATATGTGTCCTTTATTTAAGAATTAGACTGCAAGAGAAGGAATTACTAAGGATTATGCTGGTGGTGAAGGAGGCTGAGACATACATCTCAGCTTCTTAGTGCAAGAAATGGGGACAAAGCCAAGACCCACAAATAGAGACATATTTTAATTTATTTTTATTGCTCTATTAAACTTAGAAACTTGGTTGAATAACAGACTTCAATTAGCATGCATTTTTTCTGAAGGATATGAAATTTGAAACTCAAATCATTGTCATTAGTTAATGACTTCAATTCCCAGTGATTTGTCAGAAAACCACATCAGTTTTGAGGTATAGACCCCATATATGAGGCAAAAATCTAGGACTGCGGTGGTGGTGCTGCGGTAGCATTATCGCCTCACAGTAAGATGTTGTCCTGTTTGATTCTCAGCTAAAGCGTCCTCTGTGTGGAGACATGAGTGAATGGGTGTACCTTCGCTGAAGGTTGTGCATCAGGGCTGGCAACTCGGTATGTAAAAATCTACTGCCAATCATTAGCGGATCGGAGTTCCGCTGTGGCGACCCCTAACCGGGAAAAGCCAAAAGATACAACAACAACATATGAGGCAAAAATCTGGACATTGTGTGAAAATCTGGACAGCTGACAGGCACAGGGAGGCACTTGTTCAGCATGTTGTAGTGCAAAAGCAGAGGCAAATCTTATTTAGGGGTGTTATAGCAGGTGTTTGAAACTGGATAGCTTAGAGGTAGATCTCACTTGCAGAGTGATAGAACTTCATTGTTTAACAAGTGATTATGAGTAGAGGCATTGTCCAGAGGAGTTGTGTGGGTTTATACGTGCTGAAAAGATGTTGTTCATTAAATCAAAGTGGTCTATTTGTGTGGTAGAAATGGAGAATAGGACTAAATGCAGGTCAGTCATCAGCTTTGTCCATAATGAGTGTGGAAATACGCTGCATGTAATTTAAGTGGTTGAAGCAGATTGTGTTATCTCAATGCTTTAAGGGCAACACAGTGGTGGATGTGGTCTTGTTTGTCGGTAGCACATTTTTCATCCTTATTATAGCATGCCTGCAGCTTATGTTTTACTGTGGCATTAAGGTTGGTTGAGATAGTTGCATAATATATGGCAGTGGTGCAGTGGTAGTGTTGTCACTCACCTCCCAGCAAGAGGCTATCTGGTTAGATTCTTGACTGAGGGCCTTCTGTGCAGAGTATGAATATCATCCCTGCATTCATGTGGGTTTCCTCCCACATTACAAAGGCATGCATCTGGAGTGTCTCTCCCTGGGCCCCCACTTAAAATTGGTTTTGTTCCAATTCTGACTTTCCTGGTTAACAAATGTTAAATAAAGACAGAAGATAAGTAATGGCAAGGGTGGCTTTGCTAAAGGAGATGTTATACCTGTAGAGCATTCTTAATTTTTCGTAAGCCTTTTTTATGTCATTTTGAAAGTGCAGGTCAAATGTAAGGTCATCATCTGTAATAACTCCAATAAATGTTATATGGAAGACTACTTCAATTCCAGGTTTGTTTAATAAAAAGTTTTTGAAATTCTGGCATATATGATTTGTGGAAAAATAGCTGTAACTTTGTTTTTATAGGGTTGATAAATAGCTGGGTATTATGGAGCCATTTCCCACCTGAGGAAAAAGCTTCTTGTATCTTCTTGTACAATATGAAGGAGTTAAGCAAACAATAACGCCGTCCGGGGTGTGTGTTAATGCTATACCCCTGGAAGGGCATTAATTACATATTAATACACACCCTGGAGGGGATTACTGTGCTTAGAGAATGGGTTGTCTGGAAGATTGTTGTGTTTTTAAATTACTACATTTTTTTTTTTATGTTTCTGATGTAAAAGTATTTCCTCCACCTACTGTTTCAAACTTGCTGTAGTATATGTTAATGGTGTTGGAGGAAGCATTTTACATTCAAAATATAACACTTAAAAAATATCCAGGCAATTGCTTTATTTTTTTGGTCCCTTACTCTTAATATATTTGGTTTGTTGCCAGTCATTGGAGATTGAAGTTACGAAATAATGGCGCTCATTTGAGTTTCTTACTATTATTTTCTTCAGAAAATTCATACTAGCACAAATTCTTTTAATTAAACAAGTTTGTAATTCTATAAGAGCTGTAATTAAAATCAGTTCCTTTTTTCAGCCTTTGTTCCCTCTTTAATCTAGGCTTTATCCAGATTTCTTCTGCTGAAGGGTCCAGAGGTATACAAACCTCTTTACTGTCTACCTTTTTACTTTCACTCTCACTCAGTCTCTCACGCACTTTGTTTTAGAAAATGTATGCTAACACAAATCCTAATAATCAAGTAAAATATGTTCCTGTTTTGAGCCTTTGCTCCCAGTTTATTTTACTTGTATCCAGATATTTTGAGCTAAGAGTCAACAGAGCATAATTTTCAATTGTCCAGATGTTTGGCTCATATGTTTGGGCCCATCCTCATAAAATGTGTACTTTACTGGCAATTCTCTGGGGATTGAAGTCATTAAATAATGACAGGCATTTGAGTTTCATACTTTATATTCTTCAGATAATAGATACTAATAGAAACCCTGTTGTTCTAGCAACTTTCTAAGTTTTTAACAGCAACAGTCATTTGTCTCTCATTATTTGTGGCTCTGACCAGATTTCTTGTACCAAGAGGTTTAGAGGTATGGATGACATACACAAACCTCTTAAATGATGCTGTTGCTGGCAGGGATCACTCTCACTCTTCACCCTCTCACAGTCACACACACACACACACACACACACACACACACACACACACGCACACATGCACACACGCACCCACACACCCACACACCCACACACACACACACACACAGTCACACACACACACACACACACACTTTTTTTGGTTTCATTTATTTTACACTCCCTAAACAGCAAAAGTACTGCTTAGTGAGTGTAAGATAATGGCTTGATCAATCTCTCACTCTCATGCATGCATACACTGTCACACAGATGTAAACACACACATTTTTTTATTTAAAATTTTTTTATTTATTATTTTACACTCACTAAACATCAAAAGCGCTGCTTAGTGAGCATAACATAATGGCAGCAGTTAGTTTTTTTCAGTCCAAGCTCCACGGCAGCTAGATATGCTGCCATAACAAAGCAGATTCATTTTTCAGTGGGCATTACTTTTACATTAATACCCTGCTGGAGAACGTTCATTCTCCACTCAGGGTGCTGATGTACAGTTTGCCCATTCTCTAAGACAGGTTATTATATCCACACAGAAGTGTGGAATCATCAGCATATCGTATAAGTGAGAGACTGGACCTGCTGAGATACAGAGTTCATTGATTAAAAATATTAAAGAGGAGGGTACCAAGAACAGAGCCTTGGAGACGTGCAGGTAGAGAGAGGGAGAGTATTCTGCTGTTTTACAGATTGGAACATGTCAGGTAAATAGCTATTGAACTACTGCAATGGAGAAGGGGATAGTCCAAGATGAGATGTTTTGTACGAGAGTTTAGGGTGAGACACTTTATCTCAGGAATAGTGAGAAGTCTACTTTGCCTGAGTCCCTGTATTTGTTTATAGTGTCAGTAAATGATAGCAGGGCAGTAGTTGTACTGTGTGCTGGGCAGAAGACATGTTGGGTAGATGTTAAGAGCCATTCCTGTATGAGATAGTAGCAGAGTTGTTTATGAGTACATCTTTCAAGAATTTTTGAGATAGGTAATAAAACGGCAAAGACCAGAAGTTAGAGAGATCAGTAGAAATTATACCTTTATGAAGAGGGATAATATATTATTTTTCCATAATAAGGGTACATAGGATAGAGCTATTGATCTACTCATAAGGATAAAGAATGGCTATGCTATGGGATCAGCTGCTATCTTTAACTATTCAGATAGGGGTTTGTCAGCTGCAATGATTCAATGTTTGAGTTTAGGAAGAATTTATGGGTCTACTTTATTCCCGCAAAAGCTGAATCAGTCGAATTCAATTTGCGCGAACCATAACAAGCGAAATGTGAATAAGTCGAATGCACTAAACCACGAAATTCAAAATCTCGATCTCTCATAGGTGGCCAACCCCACTGCCCGCAACATACTACCTAGCGAAACACAATAAAAAGCAACACATACACACACTAACCAAAACCCTACTTCTAACCCTAAAGTAAAGCACCAACACCCTACTTCTAACCCTACACTAAACCCTACATACACAACTATCTATGCACTATCCTTAACCCCTCCCTAACCCTAAGGTCCATAACTACCACACACATACCCTACTGAGCTATACCCAAACAAGCTAAATATTCCACACACATACACTTAACAAAACCCTACACTAAACCTTACATACATTACCTGTCTATGCACTTACCTTAACCTGCACCCTAACCCTAAGGTCCGTAACTATCGCACACTTACCTTACGGAGCTATTCCACAGATGGGCCAACTATGCAAATTCGATATTTCCACTTTCGCGGTTCAGTGCGTTCGACATACCTTTCGCTCGTTATGTGTCGCGCGAATTGTATTAGATCGATTCGGCTTTCGCGGGAATAAAGTAGACCCGGATTTATCACTAATGTAGAGAACTCTTATGTGGATGATGCTAGCAATGGATACAGAGGGTGAGTTAGATTCATGTGCGGAGGCTGGAGGGTAGTAAAGGAAGTGCTAACTTGTGTCGTGTATTGAGAATGTTGGTTTTGACTAACCTGTTGATTACAGAAATAGTGCGATTAGATATTATTGTTGAGAAGGCAGAAGCACTGAAGTGGGATGAAGAATTTTTTTGTTAGGAAAGCAATGCTTTCTAGGAAATAGGTATTGAGTAAGGTAACAGTTTCTAGTGGAGATCTATTACAAGAAGGGCTGGATTCCTTATTTGAGCATGGATGTAACAGGCTATGTATTGATGTCCAGAGCTTTTTAAATCATTTTTGTATTGAAGTTGTAGTTGGCTATAATATAATTTATTTATTTATCTAGCTTAATTTGTTTTGTACTTCATTTGCATAGCTCTTTTCAGAGTTGCAAGTTATAGAGAGATTTATGCCTGAGACATTCTCCCCAAGCTTTGTCTCTGTTAGACATTGTAGTTTTTGTCTGGGAAATGAGCCACAGGGAGTGGTTACTTGTTATTCTTTTTGTTGTCAAGTGGGATATGGCTGTTTAGAGTACTTATGAATAATGTATTAAAACTATTGACCACCACATCAAGTAAGAGAGTTTTTAGGGCAGAATAAATAAAGACTTTCAAAGTATTGATGAAGGAGGCTTTATTGAATTAAAAAATGATCTTTTATGTTTTAAGTTGGTGAGTGTTACATTGGTGGGTGGTATTTGAAAGAGTATAGGCAGGTTTGTGGATGCTAAGTGAGTCTGGATAGGATCCAGAGGTTGTAAATTTACTGGGATCAGAAACCAGTACCCAGTCTGGAATTAAACCTTTACTGTTGGATACTATTAAATTCAGTGGGTGTTCTGCTAAGTTGAGTGTAACCATTAAATGTTATGCTAGATGTGGAAAAGCCTGACATAAGGTTTTTTCCCACTCATTATTTACATCTCCTAGTATTTCATCATTCATCCAGAAGAGGATTTCTTCTAAAGTTGGTATATTATTTCCAGGAGTGATTTAGACTGTAACAATAAATATATATATTTTCTTGTCATTGTTGTTCATGGGTTCATAGGGCCTATACAATCCTAGCCATAACAATTCCCTGGATATTTCTTCCCACAATATTCACTTCCCTGGACCCCTGTCTAGCAGGGTGACTGATGTGATCCCCGGGGTGAATTTCCTATCTCCCATCCAATCGTCAAGGTTCCTTTTGAAGAGGGCCAAGGAGGCATTCTGCTTGACATGTAAGGGCAGTCTTTTCCAGAGTATGGGGAG
This sequence comes from Protopterus annectens, assembly GCF_019279795.1. Lineage (NCBI taxonomy): Eukaryota > Metazoa > Chordata > Ceratodontiformes > Protopteridae > Protopterus > Protopterus annectens. Next base: position 583,312,741 of record NC_056734.1, read on the forward strand.
TCTCTGGGTCAGGAACCTATCCCTCCAGCATGGTTTGTTCATTGTGATGACAAGGTTTAGAGCCCTGGAGTGTGTGGCTCTGAGGAATTAAGATTTCTTTAAGTGGAGCATGTCCAACAGCTCAGGGTTTGACATGGCCTTGTATGTTAAGCAGAGATTGCCTCTGAGTAGACGATATGACACAGAGTATAGTTGGAGTTTTTTTAGATGGTCAGCATAGGGCATCTGCTTTAGGCCTGTGATTCTTTTAGTGAGGTATTTCTGTGGCCTTTCCAGCTGTTGCAGATGTCTTGTGAGGTACATGCCAAACGGGGCATTGTACTCTATAATGGGTCTAATGAGGGATGAGTACAGTGGGACAATGACCTCCTTTTTTCTGGATGAAAAGCCCTTAGTGATGAGGTGTGCCACATAGAAGGATTTCCTGACTGTTGTGGCAATGTGGTTATCAAAGGTGATACCACTGTCTACCTGTGTCCCTAAGTCTCTCTTCACACTTTCGATATTTATTGTACTGCCACCTATGTGGTAATTCATGGGTACATGTTTTTTCTCAAAGGGGATAACTATACATTTCTTGATATTAAGCTTGATCCCATGGCTCTGGCACCAAGCATCTGTTTCTGTAAGGCCCTTTTGTAGAATATCCACATCATTTGGGGATTCAATAATGGCTCCCAGGTTGCAGTAATCTGCCAACTTCATTAGCCGGAGTCCCTTAGTGTTGGCCTGTACTTCAGAGAAGTAGATGCCAAACAAGAGCGGTCCCAGGGCTGACCCATGAGGTACTCCACTTGTCACTTGTCTGGAGCTGGATTTGGAGTCAGCTACTTTTACAGTCTGGGTTCTGTCAGTAAGCCAGTAGGCAACCCATCGAGTGTCGTAGGGATTTATGCCCAGCTTAGTAAGTTTATCTATGATTCCAGAGTGGGGGATGGTGTTGAAGGCCTTGGTGAGGTCCAGATAGGCTGTCTGGACCCTTACCCTCATCCACAGCTATGGAGACTAATTCAAAGAAGTCAATTAGTTTCAGGAGACAAGATCAACCCTTCACGAACCCAAACTGGGTGGGGTCCAGTGTTTGAAGGTTGCCAATGTCTTTGTTTATAAGTTCCATGATAATGTATTCCATGCCCTTGCAGATCAGGCTCATCAGACTGATGGGATGGTAGTTCCTGGAATCCAAGGTGAATCCCCCCTTGTGGAGTGGGATAACTGTAGCTGTGTGCCACTCAGTGGGCACAAAGCCTGAGGTGAGGCTATGATTAAATATGACACTTAGGTGAGGTGCCAGTTCATTTTGTAGTTCATGTAGTACACAGCCAGGGATGTTATCTGGTCCCAGGGATGCTGTATTCTTAGCTTTGAAGAGTGCAGTTTCTACCTGTGTGTGTTAAACTAAGAAGTGATATAAGTATTCAGCATTTTGGTATTTGAGGATATTGTGTCAATAGGGAGAGAGATTTATGAAACTGAATAAAGTAAGGCTATCCCACCTGATTTCTTGTTGGAACTATCAGCTCTGATAATACTATAACCTCAAGGCAGTAGTTCAGAATCTTTAACCATATGTATAGACCAAATTTCTGTGATGGCAAGAATATCAGGAGTTTACTGTGGTATCCATACATGTAGTTCTGGAATGGCTGATCCCTCTGTGCCACAGGGCTGAACCTCATAAGATGCTCTTCAGAAGTGTATTTTATTTCACAGATCCTTAGCATCATAGATAATTTGTTATGTTTGGTGTGAGTTTACTATAAATATTCCACTGGTGTTTCTTTTTAAGATAGTTTATTAATAGTCTTGTTTCATCAAGGAGTATTTAGTGTATAGCTATTAGTAATATGCCTTGCAGGAACATATAATGAAATAATGCCTTCTTTTTCTTTTTATTTCAACAGTTAGGGTTTGCTCTTTTTTATCACCATTCATCATGTTCCTTCACTATACTGGAGAATATAGACTTTTGGGCAGTTACCAAAACTTGGTTTAAAGCTGCAGAGGACCTTCCACACATTTAGAACAGCATTTGCATATGTAGGGTCTAAATATGGAGGAGTCTCAATTTATACCAGACATGAACACACCTCGAGGCTGTTTCTGTAGGACCAACTTACCATATGTAAAGTCCCATACCATATCCACGTAAGCTATTGGTCCCTCCATGACCCAGTAAGCCCATGCCATGCATTTGAAATTACTAAACACATCCCCATTCAACCAAACATAATATTTATGGGTGATTTTAACTGCCCCAACATTAACTGAGAATCTGAGAGCTGGGTGGCCTAGTGGGTTAAGGCACTATGCTGTTGTTGACAGGTTCCTGGGTTTGAGACTTGGCAGGGGTAATTATTTAGGGGTTGGGAGGGTGGCCTAATGGTTAAGGTGTTTGCCTTAGAAACACAAGGTACAGGGTTTGAATCTCACAGGGAATGATTGGCTAGGCTTAAAATGGCTCACAAGGGCAGTTAGCCTAGTACTGAACTATGAACTATGAACTATGAACTATACATGTCTTCAAATATCTAGATATAGAGATTCCTGGACTTTGCTATGGTGGTTACCCTTGAACATCTGGTCTACACACCTACCATGGGGGTGGGGGTAAATATCCTTGACCTGGTCCTCACAAACATGTGAAGTGTCAAATTTCATGCTGTGGTCTATTTCAACTCCTCCAGGTTTGGTGTGAGTAATAGAAGAGATAGTTGTTTTATTATTAGAAGCTGATAGAAAACATGGGCATGGGAGTGGAGTGATTAGTTGGCAGGAATATTAGAAGTTTGGTTTTATTTGGGTTTAGTATTAGTTGAGAGTTGGTAAGCCATTCTTCTACAGAAAGGAAGGAGGCCTGTGTTTGTAATTACAGTTCTTGGAAGGAAGGAAGGGAACAGCTTAGTGTTGAGTCATCTGCATATTGGATGACTGAGGTATGTAGAGTAGAGGTATGAAGGTTGTTAGTGAAGACAGAGAAAAGTAAAGTACCAAGGATGGAGCCTTGGGGGACACCCAGTGTGACTGGTAATAGAGGAGAGAGTTCTTGTTTCCATTGTACTGCTTGCTGCCTAACAGTTAAATAACTTTGAAACCAAGTAATTGTGGGTTTGCTAAGATTCAATTCTGAGAGGGATTTAATGAGTTTGTTGTGGTCAACCATATCAAATGCCTTAGAGATGTCAAGAAAGCTAGCAGAGACATAGTTACCATTATTTTGGTTGTTGCTTACTATATGACAGAATGACATAAGGGCTGTTGTAATGCGGTGATAGGGCCTAGGCCGTGTTGAGTGTTTGTGAGAAGGTTGTGGGTGTTGAGGTAATTCAAGATTTGTGTGTGCATACAGCTCTCCATTATTTGGACAGATGTGAGAGTATTGCTATTGGCCGATAGTTTAACTCTTTTGAGATACCCACTTTGTGGAGTGGGATGATGTGAAAAATTTTCCAGATCTCAGGGACTAGATTTTTGGATGTCGAACAATTGATAAGAATGTATGCAGGGTATGCAATGGCATCAGCGGGTTCCTATCACGTGATCGAAAATTATAACTGGCGAACGTGTATTGAGCTTACCCGATTGGTTGAAATGTCAAAACGTCATGCTCGTAACATGGAAATCACCGTAGGAAATATTTTCCCTTTACTTCAATGCAGTGTGATCTCGGAGTAGGAATATTTAAGTAGCAGGTGTGTGTGTGTGGGAGGGGAGCACAGCCCCCCACATGGGGGAGTGAAGGGGGGCTTGCCCCCCTGCCTACAGCGTTTAGGTAAGTATATATTTTTTTTATTTTTATTTTTTTTTATTATATTTTCGAAATTTCAAACATCGCTCATATGGTGTCGACCATATGGTGTTCGATGTTTGAAACTTTCGAAAATATAATATAGACCTGGTATCAGCAGCTATCAAAAATTCGGCTGGGAGTTTATCAGGTTTTAGTTTCATAAGAAGCTTCTTACTTGAGTCAATAGAGACAGGATGGAAAGTAAAGTCATGGTTGTTAGTATGGTAATTGGATGGTAGGTTGGAGGATGGATGGCTATGAGAGCTAGTGCAAGAATGGATTCAGTGAAGAATTTGTTGAAATGAGTCGCAACACTGAGTGTGGTATTAGTTATGGTTGGAGGGGGAGTACCTGCTTTTCCAGGAAGAAGAATGTTGTTAATCGCTGACCAGAATTTTTTTGGGTTATTTTGATATTTTGTTTGTATATTGTGGTAGTTGTTGATTTTGTCTATTTTGACACATTTCTTTGCCTTGTTGCACAGTTCTAGATATGCTTGTTTATCTGTGTGGGTTCCAATTTTGTGCCAGTGGGTCCAGGCTTTATCTCTGGATTTTAGCAGAGATCTAGTCTCTTTCTCCAACCAGGAAGCATAGTTGGATTTGACTCTGCTCTTTCTGGGAGGGGCCTGTGGATATAAGATGTGTAAGAAGGAGGAGTTGACGTATTGGACTGCTTTATCAAGGTTAAGGTTCTTGAGAGGAGTCCAGTTACATACTTTTAGTGAATTAATAAAGCTAAATGGATTGAAGTTTTTCTTGTTTCAAATTACGTGGAAATTAGTGGGATTTTCCTGATTTGTCAGGGAGGCAGCCTGATTGACAGATGAGAATTGGTCTGTTTTTTAGAATTCAGTCCAGTATTGACTGTCTTTTGGAGAATTTGTCAATTCTAGTAGGAGAATGGATGAGCTGAGAAAATCCATGGAGGTTGTTGAAGTTTGTGGAGAAATGGAGTCACAAGTTGACCAGTCAGTGCTGAAGTCCCCCAAGATTATGGTTTCATGCTGGAGGGACTCAGAAGCCCAGTCAAGTAGGGACTTCAGGATGCGTGTGTTGTTGCCGGGAGGAATATAGCAACCAATTAAATTAACTGGGGTTAACTTTTATTTTTGTAAGTCTAATTTCTAAATTGCCTAAGACAGGTGTGTGTATGTCCAAGTTTTCTACAATTGGTTGTTTTTTAAATAGTAAGGCTACACCACCTCCTTTTTTAGATGTATGGTCATTACATAGTATGTTATAGCCTGGTGTTAGAATTTCATTACTGGAAATGTTGGATTTCAGACAAGTTTCAGTTAATAATACTAAGTCAGGAGAATATAAGATATAGAATATAAAAAGTAAGCAAAAAGGTTGAATTAAGGAACATCTTAAAGTGATAAGTATGTTGAGGTAAGAAAATGGTCTTCCTCATATATTACCTAAATAGTGAGGGTTTTTTAGTGGTGGTACAAGCTAAAAGGCAAGTGGCTGGTAAGGTCATCTACCTAACATTAAACTTAGATAGTGCATAAAATTAATGGCTTTAGCAATGTTGTAAGATCTTGAAAGCATTTGGGATGTTAAGTGAGTTTGTGGCTCTATTGAAAAAAACATTTATGATGATTCAAAGGCTCATGTGAAAGTGGTGACTGATCTATCCCTGGAGTTAACATTATCGAGGAGAAATAGAAAGGGATAAAATCCAAAACAAGAAGGCAAACTGCACCGGGTAGGAGGGGAAACAAACTTTAATATTAAAAACAATAAATATAAATGGATTTAATAAAACAAGGATACAATGTTAATAAAGTTACCCTGCCAAAATACATCAGATGACTCAGCATAGAAACAACTGCAGGATGCACACTTAACCAAATAAATAAATATACGTTGAACACTAGTGAAGTTAAACTGATGGCTAGAGATATTACTATTAAGGTCTCTGGACAGTTTAATTGTGATAGGTGGGGTGTAGTTTATTTGGCTAAGTGTGCCTCCTGCACTAGTTTCTATGTTGGCAAAACAGAAAGAGCTCTGAGGAAACATATTTATAAGCACATATATGATGTGACTCATTCTAGAGAGAATAATACACTTTTTAGACATTCTGTTACATGTCCTACTAGTAGGTATTCTTTTGTAACAAGTACCACGTAATCCCAGAGGTGAGCCATGGGAAGCTAGGCTGGAATTTAAAGAGTTACTACAACAACTTAAACTGGATGCTGGTAAGCATCCCGGCTTAAATGATAACATTTTCATCTCTAGCATTTTGAAAACCAGGGCTGCAGATTTGTAGAGAGTTTATGATTTATTTAGTATTTATTACTTGCTTTTATATTACATGTAATACGACAAATATTTTTAAACCTTTTAAATATCTTAAATTATTTATGAGCCTTGATTATAAATGCATTTATCAGATATATACTAATTTATATATATATTATTATGCATATTTATATTCATATATAATTTTAACATTTATTTAAATTCATATTTATATGCACATTTATAGTTGCATTTTATATTTTATTACAGACATTAATAAGTCACATTGACACCTGGATGTACTTTTTCAAGAAAATATAAGAAAGTCATGAGTCTGGATAACAAGCAGATATGAAGAGTCCAATGAGATGCCTTACCAAGTGGTATCAACAAAAATCAAGGAGACCTTTCAAAAATGGGGGCAGTTAAACTTGGATTTAGATCAGAAAGCAGAGGTGTAATATTGACATTTAGTGTCTCATACTCTTTTTCTCAATCAATAATTTTGGGTTCCTCACAAGACAGGTTTTGTGGTAAGGTTAACAAATTGGATTAGGATATTTTTTCTGGGTGGATGCTCCCCTGAGAATAGCTTTAAGAAAGATAATTTTGCCAAATAATTTTTTTTGGGGGTTGGCTGCACCTAACATAAAGAAACATCTGAGAGCAGAGCAGAGCAAATGACATTATTTTGAAAGATCTAAGGATGACAGCAGTGATATGGTCTGGATGCAAAAAAAAAAAAATGATGTATCAGAAGGATTACATGCTACTGACTCCAAGGCCACAGAGCTACCAATTATGGAGACCTTGAAGAAAAAAAATGAAGAAAAAAAAAAAAACAGATAGGATAGCCATGAAAGGCTGGACACAAAATGTGATGCTAGTTGGGAATTTGAAAAGTGATAAGTGCATGGGTTTTTGAAGGGTAGCATGAAGGGCTAAGAAAACAAGATTAGTATACTGGGACCAAATGATTAGGGAAGGGGAGGTGTCGGACTTGGAGGAAGAAGCAAGGATATGCCAGAAACCTCAAACTGAGAAAGAGGACTATAGAAGGCTTTGAGTAGAACAGAAAGAGTTATGGTAGAAAGAAAAAAAAGGGTATAGGAGAACAAAAATATAATCCAGGGAATAAAAAAATAACTAATGGTAGTGGAAGTGGTGGTGAAAGAAGCAATAATTATGAAATGGACAAGATACAATCACAGAAAACTGGCCCAGACAAAATAAATCCAAACTTTTATTGTTAACACTTTTGTTTAACCAAATAGGTAAAACTTCTTCAGACAACTTACTACTCTTCCCCTTCCCTTTTATACAATTAATTAAAGGACAGATGACATTCAAAAGAGGCTAAGTAAAACCCTCCACATTATATATTAAAATAATTCACTTAGCATATTAAATATAATATAATGTAAAATATTATATAAAAATTAATGTTCACTTATCAAGGACAAACATCTCTTTAAAATACACATTATATTTATTTTTATCCTACTTATTTTCATCTTAAAAGACTTTTCACCTTCAAAAGACACATTATTGAACACTGTTCGTTTAAACCGGGAAAGCAGCAAGCATTTGTATTAAATTGCCACCATAGTTCTCTCGTTTCCAATAATAGGTTTAAATTGCCACCCCGTTCCCCCATTTGGATTTGTTCACTAATGTGTCTTTTAAAGTTGAAAAGTCTTTTCAGATAAAAATAAGTAGGATAAAAATGAAATAAATGTGTATTTTAAAGAGGTTTGTCTTTGATAAGTGAATATTAATTTTTACATTATATTATATTTAATATGCTAAGTAAATTATTTTAATATATAATATGGAGGATTTTACTTAGCCTCTTTTGAATGTCATGTGACCTTTAATTAATTGTATAAAAAGTAAGCGGAGGAGTCGTAAGTTGTCTAAAGAAGTTTTACCTATTTGGTTAAACGAAAGTATTAACAATAAAAGTTTGGATTTATTTTGCCTGGGCCAGTCTTCTGTGCTTGTATCTTGTCATGGTTTGTGGTTTTACATTAATTATGAAATGGAAAGAGAATGTGCCCCCAAAATAGCAGAGCTGATAATGATTTTGGAGCTGCTGATGGCAAAAGGAAAGAGAGAGACAGAGCACAGGAATAATATTCAGAGGTATATGAACAGACAGCTGCACTAGTGCCATGGTGGGATAGCAGCCATTACAGAGACGGTTTCTAAAGGAAGATGAATAAAATGGGGTTGGACATCTATCTTGCAAAAGAGGGAAAAAATGGACTTGTCATTGTCAAAAATACAATAATAGATATAAAGCTAGAGCCACATTTCTGCACCTGATTTTTTAAGTCAAGATTTTGTATTTGTTCCTCAAATTTTATTAACAGAAGGTAATAACTAGCAACCTGGGAAGGAAACTCAGCAAAAATGTCAGGTGCCGTCTATAGCATTGATTTGAATTTTGATTTTACTCCATGACCCACGTATAGGAATACTCCAAGCTCTGCCACACCCAGTAATAGTTACCTGTGACTGTAGAGCACCAAGAGAACAAGGAAACCTTTAAATCAGGTATTTAAATAGTTAGCCATATGACTCTATACAGCTCAAGACTGGCTTCAATTTACTGATCTAATGTGCTGCAGACTGTAGTACTTTACCTTTGCAAGTTACTGGAAGAAACTTTTCTGTTACTGTACTTCATTACAATTAAATGGAACATAATAGTAGGTCACCCTGAAGCTATAATAGTTATTATCTCTCTAGAGCACATTTAAATTGCAGTCTTTCCTCCTACCACCATAAACAGAAGTCCTAAAAATGTTAGTGCTTTCGCTGCATTGCTGAAAGACTGGTCAGTTTTTTTTTATCAAGAAAGGGAAACTTAAATGCCCTGCTGCTGTCAGTGACAGTGATAAGGATTCAAAGAAAGCTGTTCATGTAGTAGCACAAGAAAAGCAAACCTCAACTATTTTAAGACACAGAAGTGTCACAGAAACCGATTTATGCCCTAAACAATTTGCAAAGGCAGATTGAGCGCATTCTCATAAAAGACAGTTTGAAAATGCACACGGATACAGTGCAGATTTCTTGATATTTGTGGTGCATTGTCATTTTGAAGTCAGACTATTTGATGCATTATGGGAGAATAAGAGAGTGATATGTAGCATATATATATAAAAACTGCCACTTTGTGAAAAAAAATATAAGCATCCACAGATGTAGAAGTCTTTTCCAAACAACCCCTGCACATGAGCACAAACACAAAGCATTCTGAATCTACCACAGAAGTCTGGAATTTAAAATTGTTATACAGAATGCCTTGTATGAACTCAGTTTCCATTAGAATGAGTTGAAATTACAGTTTGTTTAATTAACTTATGATTCCTCTCCAGACTATGAAACATATGTTAGTTATGTAGGCATGGACTATTAATTATTTTTGTTCTGCCATACTTAAAATAATTCACATACTAGATAGCTGTTGAAAAAGATTGGTGATCCCATCTACTTTTCAAATAATAACAATTTTGTGATAAATGTGTTAACAGTATCATTAAATCCATACCTAATTAGGCCCAAATTTCTACACCATTTACCTTTCAGCTTCATAAAATGCAAAGGAAACTATAATTATCTCTACTGAGTGAAGACCATCTGGAGACTAACAAAGCTGAACTGCCTTTTTTAAGTAATGCACATTTATTTACCTGCAAATAGACGTGAATCTGCTGTGTTCATTTAGCATTCTTCTACACTACTAATCTCTACATTCATGAAACTGCACAAGCCTCCAGACAGCCAAGACTGGCAATTAATTCAAATGACAATGAGGTGTATTGTTTAGGCTTATTCTCTAATATAGTATATAGATAGAAAAATAATTTTATGATTATGCAGAGAATATAGCATACATCTACACACCCCAGTTCCCCAAACAAATGTGTATTTACGTGTGTGTGTGTGTCTGTGTGTGTGTGTGTGTGTGTGTGTGTGTGTGTGTCTGTGTGTGTGTATGTGTGCGTGTGTGTTTATGCATGTATAAGTGAGTGTGTGTGTGCTTGTGTGCCTATGTTTGTTTTCTGCAGTGATACTATTAGGGAAAGCGTGTTTAGTATCAAAATGTGTAGGGTTGGGGTTAAAGAGCAGAGTTTGGGCTAGTAAACATGACATGAATAAAATGTGGACTATATATATATATATATATATATATATATATATATATATATATATATATATATATATATATATATATATATATATGTGTGTGTGTGTGTGTGTGTGTGTGTGTGTATGCATCCACACAATGAGCACAAGCGCTCACACACACACACACACATATAGATATGTGATAGTATTATGAAAGGTTGAATATATATAAGCATTGAAGCATAAAATGTGGAACACAAAATCCCAATTGCACAACAAGCCAGTCATGCAATAAAACAGCACACATTATACCCAACTTGCACTAAGGAAGCCTACCAAATAAAAACTATATATATTTTTTTGGACTTGGTAAACACATTGAATTTATATATACCAGCTCAATAGGTGCACAAACTCAAATAGGGAGAAATGTCCCTAAGAAGGGAATCTCTGGTGACACACACCGAGAAAGTGCTTCAGAAGTGATTTCCTAACACAAAGCAACTACATACATAAAAACGTACCTCATCACAGATTTTCAATGTACTCAGCAAAACCAAACACGATATTCCATTCACATTAACCATTCAGATAAACAACAGTCAAACAAATGCGAGTTTGGAATATTTTACATTTAGCATTTCCAGCAGCCCTGCAAACATATGTTACAAATGATCATTTACTATTTGCAATGCCATGATGAATACATTTATTTATTTATTTACTTTTGTTTACCAGGAAATTTCGACTGGACACAGGTCCTTTTTCAGCAGAGGCCTGGGGAGAAAAGCTCCACAGAACAATAAATGAGCAGCACAATACGTGAAGAACAATTGATTATACATACAGTAGCAAGTAATACGTATAATAGCAAAACATTAGTTATACATACAAAAAATGAAGCATAGTAATGAACAGAGTATGCCACTATCTAGTTAGCAAATAAGAATAAAGGTAAAATGTATATACGGATAGTACTAAGATACAGAGATGAACTCACAAACCCAACACTTGTATACAAATACTGCTATAAACTCAATCAGAAACAAAGCAGATGTTCCACTAGAGGGTGGGATAAGCCAGGAGGCTAAGAGGGACGGAAGAGGGAAGATAGAGGAGTGTCTGAGGAGACTGAGTGAGTAGTAGACATGACAGTGATAGGAAGGTAGGTATAAGTCAGCTGGAGATTTGTTTAGCGTGGAGATGAAGTGACGTAGTTAAGGATTTTATAAGACAGCCTGAGAGATTGAGTGAGTAGGGTAGGGTAGGGTAGGGTACAGGGAAAGCCAGACCCCACAGAGGAAGGCATGCAATGATCCAATGGACTAAGGCAGGGTGGCTAGGGAGGGTAGAGGAAGGGGGAGATAAAAGGTGGGTCACTAGTCGGGACTGGTGCATGGACATAACCAGTGACTTTTTAAGTGAGATTTTAGTTAGATAGATAGATAGATAGATAGATAGATAGATAGATAGATAGATAGATAGATAGATAGATAGATAGATAGATAGATAGATAGATAGATAGATACCAGCATGCATTTATGGTAGAGGCCTAATCTGACCATATATGGGAGCAGATTCTGCAAATAGCAATGCAATTGGAGTTGGGTCTGAGTACTGCCAATGTGAATGTATGCATGGTCCCTGATTAGAATGCAGCAGTCTTCATCAAGAGAAAGGCATTGACACCATATCTTTATTTGTTCAGAGGGAAAAGATTTCAGGTGCAACTAAGCACTCCTGCTACACTGCATATCTCAAGAGGCAATTAAAACTACTAATTTTCTAAAACAGAGGAAGTGAGGAATTATATGTCAAGTAAAGGAGTAACAACTCAATATATTTAGAAGTTGTGAAAAAGAACCCACATAACCACCTATCCAGCTCACGTAAAATGAAGAAACAAAAGTGTCCCAGTACCCCTTCCCTTACAAAGCCTTGCCAAGACAAGAGAGTAATAGCAAGAAAGATCCCAAAACAGATGTACACAAGTGTACTTAAAAGAAACTACAAGTGGAATTTAATGGGTCCATTTATGGATCAGAAAATACAGATATGGTATTCTGATCATGTGGGTAGCAAGAAATGTGGGATGGAATTTTCTGCCTTGATATCAAGATTGCTGAACTGGGGTAGTTAGAAACATTGTGGGCAGACAATGCAACAACTGCTGAGATACAACTGATGTCAAAGAGAGATGAGTAGTAAAACTGTGGGCTGAGCAGGGATAACCCCATTACAGGGTTTATCACCCTTTGGCACCAGAATATCACTGAAAAATAAATTTAAAGCAGCAGAATGATGACTTTCAGAGCTCTGTTTAGCAGTTGTGCCGTTATAATACCATGGCTTGGAGCCAAGCAGTGTGGTTCTTTAGATAGTTGATGGGGCTCTAACCCTAGTATCACAACAAGTTATACACCAGGATATGGGCAATGGGACACAGGTTTGTTAAACATTCTCTATACATAAAGACTTGCAGTTGTTTTTGTAGTTTTTGGTGGTTTGGTAAACACATAAAAGTTTGCTGTTTAGAATGCTATACAACACAATGTGGGTAACAAAGGGGAGGGGAGTGATTAACAACTACTTTATTATACTTCAACACTTAGCTTAATGGCTGGGTCTTGGAGCGAAATCAAAGTTAGCTATGCTAACTGAAATCATAATAAGGATCAAGGTGAACTGACAAAGACTCCAGCAAGCACACAGGCCCACAAAAGTTTTCAGGACAAAAAAATGTTTATAAGGGGAAGCCAGGCTTAAATGGTGTGGGTAATATTGAGTGGTTAACAATAAATGTAAGGGTGATTACCATTACATGTAAAATAAAAGGGGAATTCCAGTATACCTTGAGTACAAGAGCAAAAGTTATTTTTATTCAAGAATTAAAAGTTAAAAGAACAGACAAGCAATGTGAAGACTGCATCAGTGGGCCCAGACAATACCCAGGGATGCCTTATAACTAGCATGAAACACGACCTATCAGGGCTCTGGAATTACTATATAACTGCACCTCCAAACAGGCTTCGTGCCTCATAAATGGAGAAGGCAACAGTCATCCTCTGCACAAAGGTGGGCCATCTACATACCCTGGAAACTGCAGACCCATATGTCTCACTAGTCTTATATGTAAAGCCATGGAAAGAATTATCATGGAGATAATCAATAAAGATCTAGAAAACCTCCAGACACTGGACCCAACCCAGTTTGGTTTCATTAAGTGCAGATCATGCCTACTCACCCTAGTGGACTTCTTTGAGAAGGTCACCAAAGCAATAGATGAGGGCAAAATTGTTCACACTGCCTGACCAAGGCATTTGACACAATACCCCACTTGGGCATTGTTGACAAACTCAGGAGGTTAGGTACAAATTCATATGTCACCCAGTGGATAGTCAACTGGCTCACAGACAGAACCCAAAAAGTTAGAACTGGGGAGTTCACCTCTAAAAAGAAGCCAGTCACACGTGGAGTCCCTCAGGGATCAGTCCTTGGACTGCTCCTTTTTGGCATTTACTTCTCAGAAGTCAAGGCTAATGTCAATGATCTCTGGCTGACTAAATTTGCAGATGATTGTAAATTAGGAGTGATCACTAAATCTCACACTGACACAAATGTTCTCCAGGAGGGAATGACACATACAAACAACTGGTGTCAGAGCCATAGACTAAAAGTACATTCCAAGAAATGCATAATAGTATCCTTTGGGAAGTTATCCATCCCTGGTAACTATCATATTGACAACATCCCCTTAGAGTTGACCCAGTAGTCAGGGACTTAGGGACACACATAGATAGTAATCTAGCCTTTGATCATCAAGTGTCTACAGTGATGAGGAAATCATTCTATGTTGCACAACTTATAAACAGAGGTATGGCATCTATGTCCAAGAAAGTCATTGTTAGGCTGTATTTGGCATTAATCAGACCTATCATTGTGTACAATGCCCCCTTTGGTATGTACAAAACCAGGCATATTCAACAACTGGAACGTCCACAGAGGTTTCTCATTAAAAGAATACAAGGTGAAAGTAAAACATCCTAATCAGACTGCCTCAAGGCTCTATCCCTGTATTCTGTCTCCTTCAGGCTTTTGAGAGGATATCTATGCCTGGCATATAGGCCATTGTCAGACCCCACTGTGATGGACCACCTGCATATCCACAAAACAAACAACACCAGAAGTACCCATTCTAAAGACATAAACCTTGCCTGTGATATAACTAGGACCTGCTGGAGATATAGATATGTAGCCCAGAGACTACCCCATCTGTGGAACAGGCTCCCCATCTACGTGAAGCAGAGTTCCTCCCTAACCCAATTGAAGTGCAATTTGGATAATTGGATAGGAAACAGGAAATTCATCCCTAGTTTGGCACCTATGTCTCAAATGGACATAGGCAACCTGTAAATGGTTCATCTCTCAGGCCCATGCTTACACTTATCAAGGGTATCAGAACTTGTCAGAGATTTGGGATGCATGGCTATGCTTAAAAAGGCCCTTGAGGTCATTAGCCTAGTAAACACCTATGAATCTATATATAATGCAGCAGTGGAAAGGATAGGTAGCTAGAAATTTGTGTAATGAAGCTAAAAGGGGAGTATTTATATTAATTCCTGAAGCATTAAAAAGGACTAAAATACTAGAAAAGTGTGATGAAGTGAGGGGCTGGGTTCTCCTGGTTTGCAACAAACTCAGTACTGAAAAGTGATAATGTCGAACTTCTATGGGCTGAATACAGATGAACAGATACACTTAAGGTTATTATTAGAAGCTCTACTAGAATATAAGTGGAGGACTAAACATATCTCAATGGAAGGAGACTTTAACACCATCATAGACTCAGACTGGGACAGAATCCCTCCAAACCAGCATGTACGTGAATTGCTAAAAATGTAAATAGAGGAACTTGATTTAGTGGACATATGGCAATTTCTTCAACCCCTAGATAAAGATTATACATATGTAGCACCAAGGTTTGGTATAGCCAGTAGACTGGACATGTGGCGTGTGAGCAGAACATTGATTCCACAAGTGCTATATTGTGAAATTAAAAGCATGGTGTGGTCAGACCATGCAAATGTCATATTACGGATCTACATGAACTATGTAGAATCAAACTTCTACAGCTGCAGATTTGACCCCTTTTCTATTAATGGATACCAAAAGTTTTCAGCTAGAGAAAGAATTATAAAGTCATACTAGGATAATATGAGAGATGAACCCTTGTCTAAGAAAACAGGTTGATAATGGTTTATAGTTAAATTAGAAAGTGTAACTAAATGGTTGTCAAGGAATAAAAGGAGAGATAAGTGTCAGGAAACAGACTGGTCATAACAGGAGGTACAAATGTATAAAAGTGAATACAAAAGAAGGATATGTGTAGAAAAAATTTTTACTTAACATGATTTCACTAGGGAAGAAAAGGGAACTTCACTTAAAATATGCAAACATATGTGAGAAATGGGATAAATACAAGGCATTTAAAAGGAACAGAGGATGCTCATTCCATTCATTTATAACCAGCTACGAGGCTACTACAGGGATGAAATAGAGAAATGTTTATGTAGTCGCTGATAAACAAGGATATGCAGGTGTATAAAGACAAGAAGAATACTAACAGAATTCTTACAAAAGAGTACTTACTTCCATAAGTACAGCTGCAGTTTTAAAGACACAAGGAGACTTCACAATTACTAACCAGGTTAAGTCTGTGAAAACTGCCAGATAAGGCTAATCACAAATTAGTGGGAGAAATGACAATGGCTGAATTTCTTACGTTGATAGAAGGACTGAAGGCAGCAAAGGTGCCTGGCCTTAATGGCCTTTGGTGAGATTTATTCCTACATATAAAAAGGACTTATGTGCTCCTATACTACAACTGGTACAGAAAGTAAATCTGCTGGAGGCTTCTCCAGCAATTCCCAAGAGGCTAAAATATTTATGCTCACCAGCTGACACTCCATTTCATTATTCCAGTTGGAGGTAAAGATATACACAAAGATTTAGTCAATTGATTGACCAAAGTACTTCCTCAGCTACTTTCTGAATGTCAACACAGTCACCTAAGTAAAAAAAAAGGAAGGCTAGATCTGTTTAGACTCTTATTAGGCCCTTAATGTTGTGAGAGATATAATTACCAAGGAGATGCTATACAAGTGGAACATAAAAAAGCCTTTGATTCAGTTAATTTGGAGATTAGATGGGACATTCACACCTGTATTAAAATTTTCCCAGCTTTTATAAGGAAATGTAAATTACTCTAAATGAATCTCACAGCAAAGACAGCTGCCAAAGGAATTTTATGAAACTCAGTCAAAATAATAAGGGGTCTAAGATAGGGATGTCTGTTTTTAGCAATGCTGTTCACATATGTGACAGAAGTATACATTGAACTTTTAGCAATGCAGTCAGGAAAATTCCAGATGGAAGTACCCAGATGTCATCCTATCACATCCATGTTACTTATGGATGATTGTGTGATTTGCGCAGCACAAAAAGGACAAAGCTTTGAAGCTACACTAAATTGCTTTAAGTTCTTAAAACAATATACTGGTTTAGTAGTTAATTATAAGAAACAGATATTTTTCCACTTTCCAACTTAACTTGGCAGTACTTGGCCCACACAGCAATACAGAAGGACTGGAATGATATAAAAAAGTTAATCATCTGGGTATTTACATGGCGTTAGGACTTAGTAGGATGGTAAACAGGAGCTGCAACCCATTATATCAACACTTGAACAATCAGACTGGAAGACAACCTACCTCCTTTTCTTAACTAAAGTATAGATGGCAAAGATGTACATACTTCCATGTATTTTATATATTATTAGACACATCACACACACACACACACACACACACATATATATATATATATATATATATATATATATATATATATATATATATATAGACATGCTAGAAGACCGACACTCTACAGAAGGAGGCGAAGACCGTGACTCAGATGACCGACAAGGTGAGAACCATTGGACGAAACACCGACATGGGCAAGGTGTATAGTGTGGGACTGTAGTTTAGGGGCGGGTTTAAAGTGAGTTAGGGTTAGGGTAGGGTGATGGACTATATGTTTCAGGGTGGGTTAAGTGGAGTGTTGCAGGGTGCAGGTAGGGTATGTGTGCGATAGTGATGGACTGTAGGTTTAGGGGGTTA
The DNA here is from genome assembly GCF_019279795.1 of Protopterus annectens. Lineage (NCBI taxonomy): Eukaryota > Metazoa > Chordata > Ceratodontiformes > Protopteridae > Protopterus > Protopterus annectens. Next base: position 583,330,101 of record NC_056734.1, read on the forward strand.
GTGCATGTATAGTTGTGTGTAATGTGTAGTTTCGGGGTGTAGGTGTTATGGTGTTAGGTTTTTGTCGGTATTGTGTGTTGTCGGTCTTGTCGGTGTAGTGAAAAGGATCCATATACACACACACACACACACACACACACACACACATATATATATATATATATATATATATATATATATATATATATATATATATATATATACATACATACATACATATATTGGTTTACTATCAAAATCCTGAGAATGGGATACTGGATGGCAGATGGTCAACTGCCATGTTGCTGACCATCAGTAGTTCATATCAGAGAATGCCATTGTGCATTCGCTGATATGAAGTTGATCTAATGGCTAGAGATCGCGGTACAGTGCGGATTGGGGCATTCATCTCTTTCCTCACTGTAGTGCAATCTCAGAGTTGGAATATATAGTTAACAGGGGGTGTGGGGGTTGCAGGGGGGCTTGCCCCCTGCGAAGATGTATTGTAATTTTTGCACTGTATGTTTTTGTGTTGAACATTAGCATCGACTCTGCAGTTGTCGGGTATATGAGTCGATGGTGTAAGCAGACTTTATTTTTCATTTGCGTATTTTGTTCGTGTTTCTGACCAGGAATTCAATTGTTATACGACATTCTGATAGTAAACCAAACACACACACACACACACACACACACACACACACACACACACACACACACACTCATATATATATATATATATATATATATATATATATATATATATATATATAGGTCTATATCAGAACATCGAAGTTTTAAACTTCGAATGTTCTAATATCAACCTGTTTTGAGCAAATGCTAAAAATAGCAAAGCTGCAGAACACCAAATTCTTTCTTAGGGAAATAATTTGGTTGGCCGGTTCTGTGGCTTCGCTATTTTCAGAGCTGTGGTGAAAATTTACAGGTCAGGTTCAGGTAAGTGTGCAATTGTGTGGTTGTTAGGATTAGGGCACGGGTTAGGTGAGTTACGGTTAGGGGCGGTTTAGGTGAGATAGGGTTAGGGCGCGGGTTAGGTGAATTAGGGCTAGGGGTGGGTTAAGTGAGTTAGGGTTAGGGCGCGGGTTAGGTGAGTGTGCGATAGTGACGGACCTTAGGGTCAGAGTTTGGGTTAAGGTAAGTGGATAGATAGTAGTGTATGTATAGTTTAGTGTAGGGTTAGTTGTAAGGTTATAAGTGTATGTGTGTGTATTGATGTTTTTTAGGTGTGCTTGTGTTGTGTGTATGTGTTTCGGAATAGCAAATTTTTTCCCCAAGGAAAAAATTCACTGTTCTCAATGTTCGATATTATGCGGTTTAGATATTTTAGGCTCGATGAAATAGCGTTCACTATTTTCATTTTTCGATAGCGTGATATAAACACATTTTATATATATATATATATATATATATATATATATATATATATATATATATTCATATATACATATCTACACAACAGTTATTAGCAATTTTTTATTGGAGTTGAGCCCATCCCTGGATTAGTAGAGAACAGTTATTCCTGTACTCTAAAATGGCGGTACTATGTCTACAAAATTTTAAGCATGAGTCAATACTGGTCATCTAGGTGTATCCCCATACCCATTTGGCCCATCTAGAACTGATCTTAGAAAAGAATCAACTAAGATGCCAAAAACCCATTGACGCAAACAAAATCATAGAATATATACATATATATATATATATATATATATATATATATATATATATATATATATCACAGAAAACCGAATGTAAACTTTAGAACTTGTACACAAAACACACTACCACTGTAATGAACAAAGGGTCTCAAAGTCAAAATAATTTCACTTTAATTCCTATGAACTTCTTCAGAAAATAAATACTCATGTTACAAAAGATTTAATAGTCCCAGTACATCCCTCATGATCCACAAAAAGCCAATCAGGTGTATCTGACTTTCAATACATGCTTAAAGACATATATACAAATGTCAAAAGTTAATGACAACTT
>NC_056734.1:583334589-583407089 GCF_019279795.1 Protopterus annectens
ATTACAACTATACTAGTTTACAAAGTGCGTTGACTTAAATATTGTACCTAGAGGCTTACGAGCTATCAAATTTCTCACCCTTGTTCACCTTTAACCTTATTCTACCTGACATCCATGCTTTCCTCTTCCTAGCCTCTTAACTTACTTCTACATCCTCTCACTTTCAGACCTACCTGCAGAATTCTCCCACTTTACAGATTGTCATCCTCGATAGTCCACTCTCTTGTCTCTACCCACTCGGTTCACCCTTCGGGCTCACTCCGCTCCCCTACCCTGCCCCCAATTCCCACCTGCCCCAGTGGTCCTACATTTATTCCTCTATAGACACATCCCCTGTACACCTACTCCAATCACACTAATCTCATCTTTACCACACCCTGCCTCAATATCTTAAACACACCCCTGATACTTTATCTCTCATCCCCTTTGGTAACATCCACCACCTACTGGCACACATCCTAATCTACCTATAAAACCTATCTCAACTTTAAATTCCCACCTCACCATCTATATTAAGTTCTTCTCAACTTCATGCCATACCAATCCAAACTATTAATATTGGTCTCACTCCTACCTGCTCTAACCACAACCTACCTCTTAACCTCCTATGAACAACCCTCTACTCTACCCTTCTTCCCTTCCAAACACACTTTAATGCCAACACTAGCCATATCTCCAAACTTTCTAAATTTCACTTTCAAGCCCACCTACTTACTAGCTAAATATCATGCGACTAGTTCATCAAATATAGCAACCTAAAACTAAAAATGTTAGACTACTATTGTAAGCCTCTCCAGCCTAAGCACTTTACATTCCTCCCACTCCTTAATAGCAGGGACATTCATCCTAACCCTGGCTCAAACTCTCACCCATACCACTACAAACTGCCATGGCCCCAACCACCATTAAACCTTCCAATTCACTCTCTATTGCCCATCTTAATATACGCAGTATCTGCAATAAAATAGCTCAAGTTCATGCCCTTCTAGATGTCCACCAGTTTGACATCCTCTGTTTATCAGAAACATGGCTAAAACCCACAATAAAAGACAATTAAATCACCCCCCCCCACCCCAGGATATAGCATCATTCAACTAGACCGCACAATCAAAAAAGGTGGAGAAGTACCAATTCTCTACAAAGCAGAACTACAAGTTAGCGCTGTAAATCTTTACCTACCTTTTGACAATAATGCCAAAATTATTATCTCTAAATTCCAGCTTAACTTACACAAAGCCATAAACATCATCTGCGCCTATCTTCCCCCAGGAAATAACAATAGTATACTCAAATACATCCTAAATTGCCTTTCTTCTAACCTCCCACTCAAGAAACCTTAGGTACTTTGGAGACATTGTATATAGATTAGAATTCATGTAACAGCACTAACCTTACACCACCCTTATTAACAGCTTTATGGTTTCTCACAAGCTATAAACTCCCCAACCAGAATAAATAGAATAAAAGAAAGTACCTTGGATTGGATACTCACTAATAGTCCTCATCAAACTTCATATAGAGACTGACTGGTAGGCCATTAAGCTAATATATTATCAGACATAAGAGCAAAGCCTAACACAATACTAACACTATCAGAACAGTGCGGCTCCAAAAACACACTTTAACCCCAAGCTGTTCCAAACAGAACTTAAACAATGCAACTGGACACCTTTAAAATCTCTCCCTATAAAATAGAAGCAGTTGAATACTTTAACTCCACTTTCTTAACGATCCTAGACCACCACCCCATGCTCTATTAGAAATAAAAGTAAACCAGCCCTTGGCTCTCAAATAATACTAGGCAACTAATCCTGAGAAACAAATCCTGGGCAAAATGCATACTACTAAGAATCCTAGATACCAAACCTTTAGGCAACATAGAAATAATACACACACACACACACACACACACACACACACACATATATATATATATATATATATATATACACACACACACACACACACACACACACACACACACACACACACACACATATATATATATATATATATATATATATATATATATATATATATATATATATATATGTATGTATATGGTTCCCCTTCACAAAGTCAAACGACCAAAATCTCAAAAGTCTTATGGTCGAGACCATATGCTCGAAATTGTGGAAGCTCGACTCTGTGAATGGGGAACGGCATACAGTGCAGAACAGGAGATTTCCCTTTCTGCGCTGTAGTGCGATCTTGGAGATGGAATAACTAAGTAGCGGGGGGGTGTGGGGGGTGCAAGGGGGCTTGCCCCTCTGCAGAAACACTTTGTTGTGTTACGTTTTTCTGTTTTTCACCTCCCTTTCATGAAGTCGAGCTTCAGAAATTCGAGCATATGGCTTCGGCCATATGCATTTCGAGTTTCTGAACGTTCAACTTTATGAAGGGGAACCATATATATATATATATATATATATATATATATATATATATATATATATATATATATATTTCTTCTCCTGACCTGTACCTGGCTGCTGCGCACTCTGTTCGGGTGCTTGACCTACAGTAAGTCATTGTGAAAAAGTACATTCCTGTACTTTAACACCAGAAATCACCCTCCTGGACGCCTCTGAAAACTAGTCCGAACTAGGAATTTACCCACCAGCTCCCTGAGAGACCAACCTTTTTTAAGACAGTGAAAGTATGTGCTGATACAGCTACCAGAACTTTGTACTAATATTTAATGTTGAAAGACTTTGCTAGGTTAGGCAAGCTTCCCACACAGGTTAGCCAGCTGCCAACAACCCCCCCCCTCCGTTTATCATTTTTTCTTTTCTTTTTAGCTAACCCTTATATCCAGGATACAATCCATGGCCAGTGATCCAGGGGTGAATATACCTAGAATATTTAGGGAGGAAAATGCTACTACCTCCCAGCGTTCCATAGAAGGCTTTCTTAACTAGAATATGGAACAAAACATGAATAGAACAGAAGAAAATGTGGATGCTAATTCAGGAATCCCGGTTTGGGAACGTTTTTTTGCTGAAACCAGAAGCAAGAGAGACATTAATCCATTTGCGCATGTTGGGAAAAGATCTACAGAATATCCTGGTGAAGTAAAAGTATTGCTATCTAAGCTTAAAAATCTGATGGACAAAGAAATGCTTACGTATTACAACTATACTAGTTTACAAAGGTACGTTGACTTAAATATTGTACCTAGAGGCTTACGAGCTATCAAATTTCCATCGGAACCCTTTGTTCCCACTTGTACTACAGACAAGGCGTTTATGAATAGATGGGAGAAAGCGGCACATCAGTGTTCCATGGAATGGCTGAAAATACTAATAGAGCGGGACATTCTTAAATTATCTAACATCAAAAAAGACATTAATTTGTTATGCATGAATTTGACAGCTACATTAGATAAATCTAAGTTTGAATCATGTTTGTTAGAGATACAAGATAAGGTTCACATTCTTGAAAATAAATGTATAGAACAGAAAATACATAAAATTACGAGGGATCTAAGAGACTTTGAGAATGGTACTGCCTTTTTTGGTGGAACCAATCAGAGACCACGTTACAATCGTCATTATTCGAATGTGAACGCTAACCAGCAAGTGAGAACTGATAGTTTTACTACGAACACTGACAGACAACAAAATAAAGTACCGAGATACAGTGAGAAAGAACATGATTTCCCACCCTTATCACCACCGGCGGATGACTGCTTCCTACCAGAACATTTTGGTGGATACAGACAAAAAGGGAGGCAACAGCAACAACAAAAAAGAACGTATGCAGAACAAGAGAACTACAGGGGTGGGTCGTTTCTCCCATGGCGCGAAAACAAAAGGACAAAATGGTACTAATTCTAATATTTATGACAAAGTAGTGAATTTATCAGGTTGTTTTATTAATGAAAAAGTATATACAGTGTTAAATCATGGTTTAAAGTTTGTTCCGACAGTTCTTCCGAAAAAGTATCAGTGCAAAATTGATACTTTTAAATTCATACGGAAATTACACATATGGTACTACTTTAATTATATTGTAAATAAGAATGTGGAATGTAAACAGTTGGAAATGAGTAGCTTAGATGGTAATACATTAGAATGTAGTCAGGAGTCTACGGATGAGTCATTTGCCTCATGTTTTAGTGAATTAAATGCTTATTGTACAATAGATACTTCTAAAATAAGAATGGATAAAAAGTTTGTACCACCTTTCATTCATGAAGGTATTAAGAGTTTTTCTACTATGATAAATTTTGAAATTGAAGAAATTGTTAATGAGGTACAACCTTCTAATGTGAATTTCAATTTAACAAAGAATGAATGGATTGAGTTAATGAAATTTTCGAAACAGAATGAATTGATAGTAAAGCCTTCAGATAAAGGCAATAAAATAGTCATTATGCATTACACACAATATCTGAAAATGTGTATGAATTTGCTAATGGATACATTAGTTTATTGTGAGAGTTCAACAACAGAATTAGCAATGGCGAAAGAAAATTATTTAGAATTGATTCACAAAGGCCTGAGATTAGGTTATTGGAATGAAAATGATGTAGAATATAAGTTGAATATAACAGACTGTAGCCTTGCACAGTTTTATTGTCTACCGAAATTGCACAAAGACATGGATAACCCTCCGGGGAGACCGATAGTTTCGGCAAGAAATTATTTCTTACATAACATTGGGCTTATTTTACATGAAGTATTGTTAAAAGAAGCTATCAAATTACCATCTTATATAAAAGATTCTTTTGATTTTCTGAATAAAATTAAGAATGTTGTGTGGTGTGAAGACATGTATTGGCTAACAATAGATGTTAGCAGTTTATATACAAATATTAAGAATATACATGGCTTAGAAGCATTACTAAAATCAATGGGAGACTACCCACTAACACACTATGTGTTAGAGTTAGTAAAATTTTGTTTGGAAAATAACTTTTTTAATTTCAATAACAAAATTTATCACCAGATACAGGGTACAGCCATGGGTGCAGCATTTGCACCCATGTATGCTAACATCTTTACGGGCCTGATGGAATTTGAGTGTATTTATACACATTATTCTGTGAAAAAATATGTTACACACTATTTTAGGTTTATAGATGATTTGATTTTTTTGTGTAAAGGAGGAAAATATGAGGTTGATAATTTTATAGGAGAAATACAAAATAATAGATTTGACGTCCATTTTGACGGAATACAATGTAGAGACTCTGTCTCCTTTTTAGATATAAATTTAAAGGGAATTATAGGAGAGCACATAGTCACTAGCATACATAGGAAGTTTGATTCTATTAATCAATTTCTGATGGGCACTAGTTGCCATCCGAATCACACCATAGAAGCGATACCATATGGTGAATTTTTAAGGATCTCTAGAATATGTAATAGGGATGAAGAATTCTTAAATGAAGTTAACAAAACAATGGAAATGTTTAAGAATAGAAAATATAATATGCAAATATTAAATAAAAGTAGAGACGAAATACTTTATAACAGATATAATAGTAAGCCTCAAGTACAAAGGAAGAGAGACAAAAAGTATGGAGAGGTAGATAGTATTTTTATGGTATCTACATATAATATCTGTAGTAATAATATTAAGAAGTGTATATTATATTTTTGGAGATTCTTACAGAATTATAAAGAATTGAGTGAGTTGACTAATAAAAAATTAATATTTAGTTATCGAAGAGGAAGAAACATAAGAGACATGGTAGTACATACTAAATTTGAACTACCCACTCAAGAGATAGTTAGAACAATAAGTAATGTAGGTACTATACCATGTGGAAAATGTAAAGTTTGTGCTCATGTGAAAAGTGTTTTTCCCTATATAAATGGAATTAGTTTTAAATCTACAGGTTTTTTTAGTTGTGTTACTAAACAAGTCATTTATATTATTAAATGTGGATGCAAAAAATTTTATGTAGGACAGACTAAAAGAATGCTCAAAGTGAGAATAATGGAGCACCTGAGAGATATCAGGAATAATAAGTTAGAGAGCCCTTTGGCTCAACACTTTGTGTCAGTTCACAATTCTGATGTTACTAGCTTTAGGGTGTCTATATTAGAAGAGATTAATAGTAATGAAGCTAGTGAGGAAAAACTAAGAAATTTACTTTTAAAAAAAGAATTAATTTTTATTCTAAAATATCAAACTTTAACACCAAAGGGATTAAATGTAGACTGTTGATGGAAGAGTGTAATATGAATATGTTTTTTTAAATGGCATCAGATTTTTAATTTTAATTGTTTAATGAATTCTTAATTGTGTAATGAGTTAATGGGTGTGTGTATAAATATGGAGTGGGGATGTGTTGTTAATTACTCCTTGAAGGCTTTGTTGAGCCGAGGCGCTAGAGACTGTACAGAGAATAAATCGTTTTTGGTGAACTGGCTGGTGTTGTATCCTGTATTTTGTGGACTCTGTTCGAGCTGAAGAGCTGGTGTTGTGACTTATAACCCTTATATCCAGCCTACTCTCTCTCTTTTTAATAAGGAGCCTAACTCCCTCTCTCCTGTAGCCTGATACCCTTTTATGTGAACAGTTTGCTGCAATTAAGTGACTGGCCACTAGGTGGAGCCTACCTTAAGCTTTCTGCATATCAATTCCTACACCTATTTTTTTTACTATAACTCCCCAACCCTGTTTTCAGCTTTTACTCTTCACAGACTTACTCTTTTACCTTTCTCACCCTTGTTCTAGGGTACCTTTAACCTTATTCTACCTCTCTGACATCCATACTTTCCTCTTACTAGCCTCTTAACTTACTTCTACATTCTCTCACTTTCAGACCTACCTGCAGAATTCTCCCACTTTACAGATTGTCATCCTCGATAGTCCACTCTCTTGTCTCTACCCACTCTGTTCACCCTTTGGGCTCACTCCACTCCCCTACCCTGCCCCCAATTCCCACCTGCCCCCAGTGGTCCTACATTTATTTCTCTGTAGACACATCCCCTGTACACCTACTCCAATCACACTAATCTCATCTTTACCACACCCAGCCTCAATCTCTTAAACACATCCCTGATACTTTATCTCTCATCCCCTTTGGTAACATCCACCACCTACTGGCACACATCCTAATCTACCTATAAAACCTATCTCAACTTTAAATTCCCACCTCACCATCTATATTAAGTTCTTCTCAATCATGCCATACCAATCACAACTATTAATATTGGTCTCACTCCTACCTGCTCTAACCACAACCTACCTCTTAACCTCCTATGAACAACCCCTCTACTCTACCCTCCTCTTCCCTTCCAAACACACTTTAATGCCAACACTAGCCATATCTCCAAACTTTCTAAATTTCACTTTCAAACCCAGCTACTTACTAGCTAAATATCATTGTCTAGTTCACATAAAATATAGCAACCTAAAAACTTAAAAATTGTTCGACTACTATTGTAAGCCTCTCCAACCTAAGCACTTTACATGCCTCCACTCCTTAATAGACGGGAACATTCATCCTAACCCTGGCCCAAACTCTACCCATACCACTACAAACTGTAGCCCCCAACCACCGACCAAACCTTCCAATTCACTCCCTATTGCCCATCTTAATATACGCAGTATCTGCAATAAAATAGCTCAGATTCATGCCCCTCTAGATGTCCACCAGTTTGACATCCTCTGTTTATCAGAAACATGGCTAAAACCCACAATAAAAGACAATGAAATCACCCCCCAGGATATAGCATCATTCGACTAGACCACACAATCAAAAAAGTTGGAGTCGTAGCAATTCTCTACAAAGCAGAACTACAAGTTAGCACTGTAAATCTTAACCTACCTTTTGACAATAATGCCAAAATTATTATCTCTAAATTCCAGCTTAACGTACACAAAGCCATAAACATCATCTGCGCCTATCTTCCCTCGGGAAATAACAATAGTATACTCAAATACATCCTAAATTGGCTTTCTTCTAACCTCCCTCAGGAAACCATAGTACTAGGAGACTTTAATATAGATTAGAATTCATGTAACAGCACTAACCCCACCACCCTTATTAACTTTTATGGTTTCTCGCAAGCTATAAACTCCCCAACCAGAATAAATAGACTTAACAGTAAAGAAAGTACCTTGGATTGGATACTCACTAATAGTCCTCATCAAACTTATACTCCAGGAACCCTTCCAGATGACCTAAGTGACCATTTACTAATATATATTATCAGACATAAAACCAGCCTAACTATCCCTAACACTATCAGAACAGTACGCTCCAAAAACACTTTAACCCCAAGCTGTTCCAAACAGAACTTAAACAATGCAACTAGACACCTTTAAAATCTCTCCCTATAAATAAAGCAGTTGAATACTTTAACTCCACTTTCTTAACGATCCTAGACCACCACACCCCAACATGCTCTATTAGAAATAAAAGTAAACCAGCCCCTTGGCTCTCAAATAATACTAGGCAACTAATCCTTTGTAGAAACAAATCCTGGGCAAAATGGCATACTACTAAGAATCCTACAGATCACCAAACCTTTAGGCAACATAGAAACAATACAAAAAAGCCATCCTACTAGACAAAAAGAACTACTATCTCCAACTACAACAATCCTCCCTCAAAGAACCACAAACATTTTGGACTAGTATTAACAAACTTCTATACCCAGGTGGAACCATCACCCCTAACCCTCTAGGCTCCAACCATAAAAATCCAATACAAACAGCCAATGCCTTCAATTCTTTCTTCACTGATACTATCCAAACTCTTGCAAACCATATATCCCCCGATACCTTTAATCTGCCTACTCCCACTACCATCCCACCGCCATTATTCCATTTCGAACCAGTACCTACAAGCTACATCTGCTCCCTACTACAAAAGCTAAAACCTATCACTCCCTCAGCTGACAAACTCCTAGCAGAATTCCTGCAAAAAGGAGCTAAAGTTATTGCTTATCCCATATCCACACTGATAAATAGAACCATAAAGTAAGGTACTATCCCATCTATCTGGAAATTTTCTCATATTATCCCTCTACATAAAGGTGGGAACTCCAATGACTTTTCCAACTTTCGTACCATAGCTCTACTCTCCCCACTTGCAAAAATAATGGAGAAGTGCATTCACAAACAACTACTTAACCACCTTCTCCATCACAACCTACTAGCTAACTGTCAACATGGTATTTGACCTTTCCACAGTACCACCACTGCCATACTATCCTTCACACACTGCATCAACAACAACCGCAAAAAAATATTCTTTCCTCTGCAATCTTTGTTGATTTATCTAAAGCTTTCGATATGGTTAATCACCAACTCCTTCTACACATACTGAAGTCCCTTTCACTTGACCCTCTATCTATGAATTGGTTTACATCTTACCTTGAAAACAAACAACAGGCTGTACTCTGGCAGAATAAACTATCAAATCACCTTCCTATCTCACTAGGTGTTCCACAGGGCTCCATACTAGGCCCACTCCTTTTCTCCGTTTATATCAATGACCTTCATTTAGCCATTCCACTCTCCATCTGCATTCAGTATGCAGACAACTCTACTATAATCTGTTCAGCCACTTCCCAGGCCGAACTTCAGTCTCTTACACAAAAAGCTTTCAACACTGTAGAACAATGGTTCTCTAACCGCTGCCTCCTCCTCAACCCCATAAAAACTAAACTAATACTCTTCACACCAACCCAAAAGTCCACCCCTCTACATTTCACTCTCACATCCAATAATGGTACTCTTATTTCTCCTGACCAAATAACCAAACTCTTAGGAATTACAATTGACAATAACCTAAACTTTGATACTCACATAATGCCACTATAAAATTAGTTAACAGAAAACTAGGATCCCTCTACAGAATCAAACCCTTTCTTATACCAGAAGCTAGGACTGCTATAGCCAGAACCCACTTAATCTCAACCCTACTCTATGCTTCTCCCATATACACCAATCTCTCTAAAAACAACCTCAACAAACTAGCTATATCATATAATAATATTGCTAGATTTGCTACTGGCTCTCCTTTTAGAACTCATCACTGTCTGAATCTAAAACAACTAGGCTGGTTAGAATTTCTTAATCAGCTTCAATTTCACCAAATTACAATAGCCCATAAAACCCTGTATCAACCCAGCAACACTCCAATACTCTCTAGCCTCATTTTACCATATAATAACCTCAAGAACCTAGGCTCCTCAAACAAAATGTTGATTAATACTACCAAATCAAAAAACTCAGCAGGCGACTCCTTGTTCTCTAACTCTGTCGGAAAAGTATGGAATCAACTACCACCTGACCTTACATCTCAGACCTCACTCCCACTTTTTAAAAGGAATCTAAAACTATCTCTCAATAACCACTGGTTATGCTCCTGTACTAACCCTGACAAACTTTTTTCCTTTACTCGTATTTTCAGCCTACATCCACTACAATCTTCCCTACAGTACCTCTATATACTATGTTCTGCATACAGATCTATCTTTATATTTATATTATTGTTATTGTTTACTTCGAGTAGTATAACTATGTACAAGTATTGAAAAAAAAATTTGATTTAATTAATTTTTGTTATCTTGTTATAATGTTTATGTAACAATGGTTGCTTCTAACTTTGTAAAGCTTATTAATTTTTTGTATGTTTTCCTGGCGCTTTTCTTCCCGGGCCTCTACTGAAAATGGACATGTATCCAGTTAGACTAGCCTGGTCAACAAATGTAAAATAAATAAAAATAAATAAATAAATAAATAATATATATATATATATATATATATATATATATATATATATATATATATATATATATATATATATATATATATGTTATATATATACATATATATACAATATATAATGAATTCCTCTGTCTGTCTGTCTGTCTCTCTCTCTCTCTCTGTTCTCAGCCTCATTCACTGATGATTCTTGCTGACTATTGGGCAACAAAGTGAAAGAGAAATAAAATAATTTGCACTCTAACTAGACAATTTGAATAGGTGAGTCATGATGTATTTGACATCTTTACTGTTAGGAGAATTAGATTAGGATTGCATATTCTGAGATTAACTGTTTAAGGAGATCGGTTTTTCACTCCATGGCATGATTAATGAAAGGGTGTGCATGGAAATGGAGTGAAGGTTGTTCTCTCTCCCCCTCTCTTTGAAAATATATTTTGTTACTGTTTATTTAACAAAAATATTACCTAGTCTAAAAGAATAGTTTAGATCAATTGACTGCATAGATTTTGGATTAATAAAATAATAGATACCAGCTTACTTCATAATAGGCCTTTAGTAAATAAGATGAATAATAATAGAGAATTTAATACTGTGCAGGAGTTTAGAAAAGTCTATTTTGTTAGTGTATATAATATCTTAAGTGAGAAAATCATTAATGCCATTAGATATTATTGGTCTTAATTAATATGGAAGGGGTAAACAATTTTTTTAGAACTGTAAATATCTCTTTTAAGTGAAGTAGAAATATCAAAGATATGGTGGTAGACAATGGATTTGTTTCACATGGTGAAAAATTAAATCTGCAGGTTTTGGAGTGTAGCATCTTCCTTTGTGGAAGGTGTTCGGTTTGTTCCAACATCACCAAACGTTTTGAAAAAATAAATGGTGCAAAATTCTGCTCCACTTCTGCTTTTTCATGTATAACTAAATCAGTGGTATATGCTTTGTCTTGCCCCTGTAACTTGTTTTATATAGGGGAGACTAAAAGAATTTTCAAGTTATGGTTGCAAGAACATATTAGAGACATAAAAAATAATAATGCTATGAGCCCTATAGCTTTACATTTATTTACTTGTCATAGCAGGGATTTTTCATTGTTAAAAAGCTTTTATTTTGGAACATATATCAGAAACAGATGAAGTATTAATGAAAAAGAAATTATTGTATAAAGAGAATTTATATATTTTAAAATGTAATACATTATCTCCAGCAGGTCTAAACAGTGAATGTAACTGGAGAGTGTCTCTTTAAAATTTATATATGATTATTGTATTGGATGGTTGATTAATTAGATGATTGTTTGATTAATTGTATTTAAGTGAATATATATATGTGTGTGTGTGTATATATATATATATATATATATATATATATATATATATATATATATATATATATATATATACACACATATATATATATATATATATATATATATATATATATATGTATGTATGTATGGTGTGGCATATTTTGTAACTCCAGAAAGGCTGTGCCAAGGTGCAAGAGTATCATTCAGTGTGAATAAACTATTTAATACAAGATTGGTGGCATCGTTTTCACTGGCATTGTAGTCTGGTATGTTTTAATACTTGTTTGGTGTTTTTTTATATATATTTTGGACTGTCTGCTTAGCTGGCTGATGTTACAGTTTGTAGACTCATCCATAACTGATGTCTGCCTTTATTTCAATTTATCTTGTGACCATTAAAATTACTTTAGAGAAGCTTAGTATTTAAGAATACGCAGTGAAATCCAAAAGTGGCATCCTTGTTTTGGGCAGAAATGCTGCACTGGTAATCCTTTGTTTGAGAATTAGATAGTTATATCATTCATGGAAAGAATTATGCAATTGTCGCCATGTGCTCTGTGGACCAATGTGGACAACACAGGCTTTTGTGAGTTGAAATTCAGTGCAAAGGTTTTGTCAAAGGTGCACTGAGCACTGTTGGGACTTCAGAACTGTGGTTTGTATGTGTGTGTGTGTGTGTGTGTGTGTGTGTGTGTGTGTGTGTGTGTGTGTGTGTGTGTGTGTGTGTGTGTGTGTGTGTGTGTGTGTGTGTGTGTGTGTGTGTGTGTGTGTGTGTGTGTGTGTGTGTGTGTGTGTGTGTGTGTGTGTGTATAAATGTGACAGCATATGTGTCTGTGTTTTTGTGTACATGGGTGTGTATATGTATATGCATGTGCTGTGCACTATGTTAGTTAGGGGACATACCAAGACAGCACAGCCTATCTGTACATTAGATGTGTGACACCCATGTTACTAGGACAGCTTCATAAGGGAGTCAGGTTTTAGAGAAGTCACAACCAATTCACACACCAGATGCTTATCACATGGGCACTAATTCACGGATGCCTACAAAGAAGGGCAGCCTGGGAGCATATTCAATATCTGGGTACATTGGTGCAAGAATGCAACTACTTCATTCTGCTAGGACACAGAATGCATGCTGTGGGTCTCATATTGTAAGTGCTGCATCCTTAGTCCTAGGGCTGAAGCATGGAAACATTAGTGATGTGCAGGGATGGCAGTCTGTGAGCAGATCAGAAGTATATGTCAGAAGCCCTTGTACAGCATACGTGTCATCCAGTAAGGGACCATGGCAAGACAACCTGCTTGGTCAGGCAAAAAAGACAGCAAGAGAAGGATGTGAGCTATTATACACAGTAAGGAGTTGATGATCACAAAGGGAACAGACGCCCTCTAGTTTCATCCTGAGCCCTTAACAAGGTGAGCTAACCAGGCTCCAGAGCATACTGCTATAATAATACTGGGCAGATATCATAGCCTTACTGTACACACAACTACTTACAAATGCTGGACAGACAATTGTTGAGTGTGTGCAATCAATTAAGAGACACCTGCAGTTGGGGAAAGCAGCCAATGGGCTATAGGTATTCATTATGGTGCTAAATCTTCCCACATAATATAGTATCATTCTTGCTTGAAGTGGCCAGCATAAAGAACATGTCTTTCATATAATGCAGTTGTGCACTGAGTCTGTGACATCACATGTGCTTACAATGTTTCCAGCTATTGTTTTACTGTTTGTGCAAGTGCTGCCATGTATCTCTATCACTATCCCCCTCCATCTCTATTATCCATGTACATGTACATGCTTGTGTTATATTACATTTGCCTTCCTGTATACCTGGACAGTCCTTATGGGGCTGCCTGTACATATGTTGCTATGTCTCTTGTATTGCCAGTATTAGCACCTGTGCACTGTCTTCTGTCTAATTAGTAACCCTTGCTTTATACAACACAAACTGTCTCCACTGATTGATGCATTGCCATGCTTGCCTATCCCAGAATGAATAGATCCTTTCATGCACACCTCATTGCCCATTTCCATTAGACTCATATACAGTAGCATTAGCCTAGTTGAAAATGGTCTAGATTAGAACATCGAAGTTTCAAAACATCGACTGTTCTAATATCGAACCCTATTTAGCGAAAGCTGAAAATATCAAAGCAACAGAAAAACAAATTTTTTCCTAGGGAAAGAATCCGGTTGTCCATTTCTGTTGCTTCGTATTTTCAGCGCTGTTTTGGAAAGTTACAAGTCGGGTTCAGGTAACTGTGCGATTGAGTGTGGGTTAGGGTAGTTAGGGTTAGGGTGCGGGTTAGGTATGTGTGCGATTGTGTGGACGTGAGGGTTAGGGCGGGTTAGGTGAGTTAGCGTTAGGGCGCGGTTAAGTATGTGTGCAATTGTGTGGACATGAGGGTTAGGGTGGGTTAGGTGAGTTAGGGTTAGAGCATTGGTCAGGTAAGTGTGCAATTGTCTGGACGTGAGGGTTAGAGCAGGGTAGGTGAGTTAGGGCTAGAGCGTGGGTGAGGAGATGTGCGATAGTGACCTTAGGGTTAGGGTTTGGGTTAAGGTAAGTGGATAGTTAGTGGTGTGTGTATAGTTTAGTGTAGGGATAGGTGTAAGATTTTAGGTGTATGAGTATGGATTGCTGTTTGTTTGGTGTGCTTGTGTTGTGTGTATGTGTTTTGGAACAGCAATTTTTTTCCCCTAGGAAAAAATTCACTGTTCTGTATGTTCGATGTTTTCAGCTTTTGCTGAATAGGGTTCGATATTAGAACATTCGAAGTTTTGAAACTTCGATGTCCTAATATAGCCCCTTTGAAACATCATGACATGGCTGTTATGCACCTCTGTTAAGCTGTTATCAGTAAATCACATGTGGTTTTCTATGGACGTTATTCCTATAAACTCTCCCCATGTAGTTTGCACCACATTTATAAATCCAGCAAAAAGTCTACTTGAACTACAAAACAAAACTCTTTATTCATTATATGTGGCCAGAAAAGTTCCAGAAACAATTTTCCTATTCACTGAATACAAGTCAGAAATCAAACCCAATTCATTTTTCCCTTCTTAGAATGGTTTTGTAAGGTTGTCTGGGTTGTATAACCCTACTATGCATGCTAAATAACTGTCCTGTATGATCTATATCTAATGCTTAAATTAACTTTACTTTAAACATGTCTTACTCTAAATGCAGTATTTTACTTTAAAGAGAAATATCTCCAGAAACCATAACTATCAACTGTTACTAGTTTTGCAGAAATTGAACACAAGCTTGACCTTGCTTATGTTGAATTTCCATTATGATAGACAGTCCCATGATGAAGGACAGGTAATGAAAGAAACTTTTTCCAACTTTATAATGAATTAGAAAATGGCTTATATTAGTTAAAATGCCTTCAGTGGCAACAGATGCATTTAGAGGCATGCATGTATTTCAAAGTAATAATTAGGGGACTTTGTATATTTTGTATGCCTACTTATGGGACCAAATATACTGATCGTCTAGCCAAATGCCAGGCTATTAACATAGACAGCAGCTTTAGATACATGGAATTTCTGTTGGATTATTTCAAGCCCATGGAGTATGTTCTAATACAGCATATGGAAGAGATGCAAACACTTTTAGCCAGGGACTATCAGGAAAATATGTACACAGAACAGCTTGACATGCTTTTCTGCAATCTCTCACTATATGACTCCAAGCTACAGAGTTTAAAAAGTAAGAAATTAGAGAGAGATTGTGCTGACTTTAGCAAGGGACACATTTTTCTATGGCCAAAAAATCTAAGGGGACATTTTTAATATAACCAAAACAAAACATCCGATTTTACAAAAATTGGAGACACTATATTGATTCCTAATTTGAATGATGTGTCAACAGGACGTGATGTCACTCATTTGGATGGCAAAGAGTGGCCATCCATCTCTAATAATGGCAGACATGCCATAGAGCATAAATGTATGACGTCATGAATGGAAGTTGGAGATCATGAAGGGGGAAGTAACCAGCTACATGCCGAGAATAACGCTACTTGCATCTCTAGTAATTCTGAACTAATGATGCAGAATACATCTGTTTTTAGTAATTCTGAACTAACCACACCTGTTTTTAGTAATTCTGAACTAACTACACACCATATGGGACTAGCGGCCAGACCTAAAATCTCTGCTTCTTTTTTACATCTTCTCGAACGACTGCCTCTGCAAATGAGCACACCAGAGAGCAGGAAAAGAGACAGAATACAGAGCAATGGTTGCAAGAGGAGGAAGATATCCAGAGACGATCCCCTTTAGAAACTGGAACTTTGGTATTTAATTTATCCAATTGATATTTAACTGATGCTGAATTGATGGTTTTAAATAAGGGACCGTTGTTTGTGCCAGCAGTTCCTAGTAAACAGTCGGATGTTGTTTTAGAGTTACGACAATTTGCTAGAAATGTTAATTTGCAATGTTCATTTACTAATACAGATGGCTTGTCTTTTAATCCAGCTTTCAAAAAACTTAGACCGTATATGCCATTTTCACAACCATTAGTAGAAACATTTTTGAAAGTTTGTGGGAGGGAGACTAGTCAACATTTCTTATCTAAATGTAGACCAGCACATTTTAATTTAACGTTAGAAGAGAAACAGGTACTTTAGGCACTTATAGAAGATAAAAATGTAATAATTAGGCCTGCGGATAAAGTGAATGCAATAATAGTGTTAGATTATACACATTATAAGGATATTATGCTTAATATGTTAAAAGATATAAACACTTATAAATGTTTTACACTAATAGAGGTTAAGAAAATTATTATTGATGTCAAAGATGACCTTTTGGACCTTTTTAGATTAGATGTTATTTCTAAAAGCTTTATGATTATTTTATGGTAGACTGTCCAAAAATACCAATTATATCAGGTTTACCTAAGATACATAAGTCCATGTCTAATGCTCCCTTGAGACCCATTGTTAATGGAGCAGGTTGGATTACTGAACTGATCTCCAAATGGGTTGAATTTCAACTAAAACCTATGGTAAATAAAGCTGAAACAGTCCTAAAAGACTCTGCTAATTTTTTGGAACAATTATGTAACCACACAGAGACCAGAGACAGGACTTTAGCTTTTACTTTAGTAACACTAGATGTGCACAGCCTCTTCACAGTAATTTTTAATGATGTATGACTAGATTATATTAGGGCCTTTAATACAAGAACAGGTTTTATGGACATGGGTAAAATGGAATGTATATGTAAGTTAATTAATATTATATTACATAATAATGTTTTTGTATTTGAGGATAGAACATACTTGCAGCACTGGGGCATAGCCATGGGCATGCCGTGTGCAAATAGTTACACTAATATAGTTCTGGCGGAATGGCAGCTGGAATTTGTTTTGAGAGATAATAACCCATGGCTTAAACATCTGAGTATATACTGTATGTTTGTGGATTACATTTTATGTTGTGGGAGGGAGACATGGAACGACTATATGTGTTTGTTCAGTATTTAGAATCAACTACTATGTTTTTAAGGCTTATCATGCACTCATCTATCGAATCAATAGAGCTTTTAGATATTTTGTTAAAATTAGATGATAAGGGCGATGTTTATACATCACTGTATCATAGACCATGATGGAAGAATGCTCTATTAGAAAGAAGTAGCATGCACCCATAACGTATTTTTAAAAACATTGTGACTAATCAAATGTTAAGTACATCTAGATTCTGTAGCAAAGAAGGTGATTTTCTGCAACAAATGAATAGAACTGAACAATGTTTAATAGATAGGGGACATAAGGACAAACAAGTGAAATGTATGAGAAAAGGTAAACCGTGGTTCACTAAAAATGATAAAGATGATAAAGGAGTAATGGACAGTGATTCTAGGTCAATTAATAAGGTTAGGACACCTTTTACCTTTAGCACAGATTCTAAATATATTAGAAATATAATAGAAAGTAATTGGAAATTACTTACTTCAGATGATAAATTAAGAGATATAGTGGGGGACATGCCTAGTTTTTGTTATAAGAGGAGTCGTAATTTAAAGAGCTTACTATGTTATAATAATATGCATGGACATAAGAACAAGTTATATAGTGATAAGCAAGGAACATACCCATTTCATAGATGCAAAGTCTGTAAATTCATCACTAAGAATCAAGTTTTTATACATCCTGTTACGAGAAGAAGATATGCCTATAGAGGCTATGCATGTTGTACAACTAAACATGTGATTTATTTAGCACACTGTACACAATGTACATCTTTCGATATAGGTAAAACTAACAGGATGTTAAAAGAACGTATATTACAACATAAAGATGATGAACATAAAGAGACACCTAGAAGTGCTTTAGCACAACATATTCTTGTCAACACACAACATGATTTTTATTTTATGGTAATAGATAAATATCATCCTACTATTAGAGGAGGTGATATCATGAGCAATACAGAGATTAAAGAAATTAATTGGATAGCTGAAATGAGGGCAGATATGCTACCAGGGCTAAATGGTTATATACCTTTAAAGTCTATATTGAAGGCTAGAAGAAGGTAGCAATTGATTGATTAATTATGTTAATTGCCTTTTTTACTCTACAATGATGTATTATAGTTATGGATATGAGAGTATTTATATGGTAACTGTTGTTTTTAAATTATAATCTGAAGAAGGAAGTGTTTCCTAAAGCACTTATCAGTTTTTTATTGTTTTAATAAATTTATGTGCTTTGCTGTGGTGGTCCTATTGTTGTTTATCTTGACACCTAGTGATATAGGGGTTGATGCCAAGCTTAGTGAGTTTTTCTATGATTCCTGAGTGGGGAATGATATCAAAAGCCTTGGCCAGATCAAGGTAGGCTGTATGAACCACCTTGCTTTCATCCATAGCTCTGGTGACTGACTCAAAGAACTCAACCAAGTTGAGCAGTTATGATCTACCCTTCACAAAACCAAACTGTGTGGGATCCAGAGTTTGGAGATTCCCTATATCCTTGTTTATTAGATCCATGATGATGATGCATTACATAGCTTTGCATATCAGACTCGTCAGGGTAATGGGGCTATAGTTCCCAGGGTCTGGAGTCGCTCCTCCTTTGTGGAGAGGGATCACTGTAGCAGTACGCCATTTGGCAGGGGCAAAGTCTGAGGTGAGGCAGTGACTGAACAGAGCACACAGATGAAGTGCCACTTCACTCGGTAGTTCATGTAGAACACAACCAGGGATATTGTCAGGTCCAACAGAAGCTGTATTTTTGGCCTTGGATAATGGTGTTTTAACATGTGCAGCAGTAATACTGGGTGCCTGGTAATCTACTGGTATTGTGATTTGTCCTTGGGGGGGGGGTAAAGTTGGCACTGAATCTGTCGGCCAGTATACTGGCAATATCTGTCGGCTTGGTATAGGAAGTACCATTGTGCAGTAGCTCAGAGCAAATCTGGATAGTGCCATGGAGATTCTTTACATAACTATAGAAGGCCTTGTGGTTGTCTTTACTATCTGCAGCAATTCTGTTTTCATAGCTAGCTTTAGAGGATTTGATGAGGGATCTCAACTTTTTGTTGATGCAGATAAGGGAATTTTTCCAGTCTTGGGACTTCACCTTATTCTGCATCAGTTTCTTCCATCTGTTGTAGAGTTTGTTTATGGCAGGGGACCACCAGATTGGCTTCCTTTTTTAGGAGCAGAGTGTCTTGATTCTATTGGGTATGGCAAGATCCATGCAATAAAGCTTGTTGCCTTAACCTCTGCTCCTACTGCCAGATTCACTCATATTTTGAGTTTCTTTAAAATCTGTATTTCCACATAAAGATAAATAAAAAATGCTTATTTTTTTTTTCTGCTGACATATAACTGTAGGACACATGTTCTGGCAATGCTATTCAGTAAAACAAAAGTACTTTGCAGTAGTACAGTGTTGTTTCCTCCCTGATTCCAGCACTTCCCCAATATGAGTTTGAAGCTCAGCTGTGGTGAATAACAGACAGCACAGCAAACTCAAGTCCTATACTATATATTTGTAAAAAACAGGTAAGAAGATCAAAATAAAGTTTCTTTAGGATGCAAAGTCATAGAACTAGTAGACGTTACAACAGCTTTTATTACACAGTAGTAATAATTGTAGATAAACTGCTGGTTTAAGGCAATCAGAGACACCATCACCAAGACGGGTAGTACCAGTTGGTTTTATTTTTAACTTTTGAAAATGAGAATGACACATTTTATCATGCTTTTCCCATTTTTCCAGTGGAAAATATTTGTTCCTTCAATTTTAGTGCACATTTACAAAGTTATATAGAATAGTAGGAACAACAACAAAAAATGCTTAAGGTACTGGAGACCAAAGATTGTTAGCGTAATTCCACTTTACTGACTATTTATTTAAAAAAAAACATCTAATTTATACTAACCACCAGCCAATAACCAACAGGAAACAATTATAGATTAATTAATCAATTAATTAAATAACGTTTGTTGAAAATTAATCAAATTCACTAAAATGTGAAAATAAATATTTGCAAAATAATAATTGTTTAAAAATAGCCTTAAGAACCTGTTACTTATTTATTTTCAGCCTTTTATCCATTAAAAGTATTTGATGTTAATCATCTCATTAAGACCAGAAGGTTTATCAGCCCCCAATTTGAGCTGCCATATGTTTTTTTCTAATATATTCTTTTCCTATAAATTCCCCTCTTAAATCCAGTGGTACTTGTTCAAGTACAATGAATAAAAACTTTTTTATATTTAAAACATTGCTGAGTATGTTTAAAAAGAGCATTTTTTAAATCATTCACTTTAATACTATAATAATGTTCTTTGACTCTTTTTGTCCAAACCCTTGGTGGTCATTCCTATGTAATAAGCACGGCATCCTGAACAGATGCTGCAGGTTTTAAATTACTTTCTCTGCAGTCATTAAGATGAATATACAGTTTAAATATGGAGCATTCAACAGCGACTCTGCTCCAATTTTATCCTTAGTGTCTAGGAATACAATTGTATTGTAATTGCTGGTATAAAAGAATTACATTTTTGGGAGATTGTACTCATGTATGCTTGTATAAAATACTTACATTTTTGTGAGATTAGACTAATTTATTTAGAGATGTCTTGTGTCTGGCTTGGACACCTGCAACTACAAGACTTGCCCCCAGATTTACTAAACTTCCATGCAGAACTAGCTTAGTCCTGCACGAAAGCATCCATTTAGGAGCAGGATGGCAGTGCACCATGCATATTAACAAGGCGCATTGCCCAAGCTCCTAGGCTTACACGGACTGTGTATGAGTGCAGGGGGCGTGTCTGAGAGCAGAGCCTTCAGAATAAACACACCCCTGCAATGTAGAACAGAAGAAAGGGGTAAGGAATGAGTGAGGCCACTCATAGGTGTCTGCATATCCCCACCAACAGTCCCCTATGTGTACAACAGCAACAGTACATAAAAATAAAATGAAGAAATACGTTTTATTTTTAAATCTCTGATTAAAGCTAACTGTAGGTGTGCGAGTGTGCCCATTGCTTAGCTACGGTTAAAGCAGCTTAAAAGGCTGAAGAGGATAACAAGGAAGATATATGCAAATGAAGCAGCAATAGTGTAGTGGGCAGAGCATTTGCCTCATGAGCAGGCATTCCT
This sequence comes from Protopterus annectens, assembly GCF_019279795.1. Lineage (NCBI taxonomy): Eukaryota > Metazoa > Chordata > Ceratodontiformes > Protopteridae > Protopterus > Protopterus annectens. Next base: position 583,356,247 of record NC_056734.1, read on the forward strand.
GGTTTGAGTCCCACTGCAGCACATTCCATTTTCCATGGCAAAGCACGTTATGACAAATATTTTTGTTGCAAAATCCACTAAATAACATATATTTATGAACTGGAGTACTGCAGGAAATGCACATGTGAAGTGCCAAGTGGCAAAATGAATAATTCACTAGTAAGCAGGTTTAAGCACAGATAAGCAGTAGTAAGAATATTTAAGCATTAGTAAGCGGACTTAAGCCCGTTTGCACAGTGGTAACTGGTTGCAGCTCCCTACTGTAGGCAGAATGGCTGGAGTTGGGGAAGGTACTCAATTTTGAGTGCAGCGCTGGGGCATCCAGGAGTCGAGATTCATGGTATGGCTCCTGGTAAAACTCCAGGAGCAGAGACTACTTCAGGGCCAGTACCAGGGCTCTCAGTATAAAGTGGAGGCCTGGGACAGTCTCACCTGTGACTTCACCAGTGCTACTGGTATCCCCTGGACTGCTGAGCAGGACAGGCATCACCATGCTGACCTGAAGTGGCGGAGGGGGGATCTCTTGGAGCAATGGATCCAAGAATCAAGGCAGATGGCCGATGCCCCAGCACTAAGTACTCTTTTCTACTACGTAGATAATGATTGCCTAGCTTGTGTATACTATGGATAGGTAATGGCTAAATATCACTGTATTTCCCTGACAGCTGCAGATGAGCGGGCTGTGAACCAGCAAGCCCATGCTGCTAGGTTGCAAAGGCTGCGTCGCGAGGCAGGTTATTACTGATCTTGCATGTACTGTCATAACAAATAAATTTAACAGTTCTAGAAAGTGTTGTACCAGTATAAAAATGTATTGTATATGGGATATACTGAATAAACTAGGCAATATGGCAGGAAGACTGTCATATAGATTGTGTGTAAATAAAGGTGTAATATCTTGTGAATAAAACTATAACCCCTGGAGTGCTTGTGTACCTTCTGCTGTCATATGTTGTTGTAGTGTTGCATTCTATAAATAGTACTGCTGTATTAAGCAGTGTTACTCACACTGTTGAACACAGATAAAATGTGCAGGACGTTCAGTATAAGAATGTTGGCAGTCCCAAGAGGTCAATCATATTGTACAACTGAGAGAGACTTAGAAAACACTGGAACACTTCACACCAATTCCCTGATAGCACAGTGTACTGTGATGTCCACTCTAATATTTTCACCACACACAGCAGGGGTTTGAATCCCTGGAGTGGTAGTAAGTTGTATGAATAATCATACCCCACAACTGTACAGAGTTTATGAGAATGTTCAGTTAGAAAGCTGCATGCATAATTAGACCCAACTGTACAGAATTTGGTAGAATGTTCAGATAGTACGCTGTAAGCATAATCATAACCATCAACTGTACAGACTGTGGCAGAATATTCAGGTAGTAAGCTGTATGCATAGTCATACCACTCAACTGTTCTCATCTGTCCAGCATGTCCAGATAAATGGCCCAATTCTGCTGCCCAGTAACCTGTTCCCCTGACAAATCAGTGTGATGATCCAAGAAATATAGGCAGCTTTTACTGACATATACCTGATATTCAGACCTGTACCTAGTCAGACAATGCATATGAAAACAAATCTGTCATTGTAGCATCTCACCCAAAGTGTATGACAGCAATTCTCAAAATATGTCACATTAACACATGCATACTGTCAATCCTTGACCAGAGTGTGTGCAATAACAGATTGTTAGGTATTTTTATAACATCAACATGAAATCTGGGAGTATGTGTAGAAATTGTCAGGTAGTGTTAACAATGATTTTCTCCACAGCTATACCAGGTAAGAGGTGTAGACTGTAGGTACAACACAGTTCACTTATATACTTGTCTACAAGCATGGAATTGAGGAGTATGTGCAGAAATTGTCAGGTAGTGTTAACAATGATTTTTTCCACAGCTATACAAGGTAAGAGGTGTAGACTATACGTAAGACACAGTAACGCCATTGGGTAGTGTAATAATACATGTAAGGGACAGATCACTGCAGTGATTAAGAAAGTTGTGAAAACTACAGGGATATATTAGTTGTTAAATGACCTCTCTCTCACCACCACCATATGTGCAACAATAACCTAATTACACACCTCAAAGGATACGTGTACACTCTAAGCATTTGTTGGGACATATGTCCTATTGGTTTATAAATATTCACATTTGGTTCTATGCATGTGCCATGTTAACGTACTCCCATATTGGTGGCCTGTTGCCATCAATGAAACCTGCATGCTGTTGTAATGTCCACTGTTGTCCCATATATGCATGTGTTCTGCTCACTCTGCAACTGTTGTAAATCTGGTGTCTTGGGTTAATGGGAATACCTGTGCATGCTGTTATATCTAATCCTGAATGCTGTTGACCATTACTAACCCATATCTTTCTAAAAACTGCAACACTATAGCTCGTATGGGAAGACCGGTCCCAGTGGATCCACCTGTCCCACCTCAGCTGGCCATGGCACCAGGCACCAGCACCTCTGGGGCCCAGCCTGGGACCTCCTCCTCCATTGGCCCTGCACCACCTTTGGGTGGAACAGCCACAAGGAATTGGGTTCTGCCAACCCTGGGAGTGGGGGTGGAGAGGTACCTGTCAACAACCATCAGGTCCTGGCCGTGGTATGTAGGGAGCTCAACAAGGAGATTTGAAACCAGCTACGCCAGCTTGAGGGCACATTGCACATTTAGAGGGTGAGCCTACCCAGCCCCCAGCACAACCACCTTTGGGGCCGAGAAGATGCAGTGGTGACTTCCCATGGGTAGGGACCTCAGTCTCACTGTTTCCATTTGGGGGCGCATGGGCTTGCGACTTCCAAACACCCCTCCCTGTCCAAGGTGTTTACCCCCACATGTGTCATATACCACCTCTGTATGCGTCTTGTTTGTCTTGTCTGTTAGCCTACCCAACCTACCTCCCCAAATATACCTACTACCCCTCCCCAACATCCCACTCTCACCTGAAAAAAAAGAAAAAGGGCAATCTGTTCCCACAAAAAAATCTTGCACCATACATAGCTGTCCATTTTGCACACGTGTCCACTGGACACATGTAATCCAGTCTAATTGGCATCACAATGAATTATTGTTGTCATCACCCCCACCCAGCGGTTTGAGTGTCCAAATCTACCTCCAAATTCAGTGTATATGTACAGCTGTTGCTGTAGAAGAAATGGGTAACTATGGACCTTCCCTACACCCTTCCTGTACATCTCTACCTATTTTCCCTACTGTCTTTCCCTCTTTGTGCCCCTTTTTTCACCACTTTCATATCAACCCCTTTTTCTTTTCTTTTAAAGAAATTAGCACAGGGGAAAGAGGGAGTAAGCACTTTTAAACAACAGTAAGTGGGTTTACGCATGTATGCATGGGGGTAAGCAATGCCTGCACACATTAAGCAATTTAGAAGCTAACTGAGTGTAAGAAACTGTAACCGGAAGGTAGCAGTGCTTACCTCCACACAAACACACACAAACCCGCTTACAACTGCTTTGAAGTGCCTTAATCACTCTGTATCCAATGACCTGTGTTTTGCACAGCAACAAAATGCACAGCCTCTGCAAGTCTCGAACCAAGGACCCTACACAACATAGACAAAGAAATTTTCCTCTAAGCCATGTCAGCTATGCACAAATCTGATGTTTTCAGAAGCATAACATACAGCCCAGTCATGCAACAGTACAGAGAATGTATACCAACATTTAGATGTATGTGTGTGTAAATATATTAATATCTAAACAGATACAACATATCTATATATGTAGATATATATATATATATATATATATATATATATATATATTTAGAAATATATACATATATAGAAATATATATGAACAGATATACATGCAAATGCCTTCATCGACATATATGTGTCTACACGTATATGTCTACGTATACACAGCAAGTTACATATATGTACACAGATCTATATCTATGTAGGTATATACGGACATAGTTAAATATATGTAAGCAGATATATATATATCTCTATATAGGTTTATATGGCCATACATCTGTAGATAGCAATGGTAAAGTTACAAAAACAAGTATGTCCACATGCACCGTTAACGGGATTGAGAGGCCCAAAACAATATACGTCTTGTACAAATAGGCATACCCCCCCCACAGCCAAACACTTCCGCCCTGCAATACACTACCAAGTCTTGCAGATCCCATAACCAGGACCTGATATGACATGAGCACAAGATGTTAACAGTACTACATCCCACCTGTATGATGTCAGGCTCATATTGGTGACATATCATGAAGTGCAGTCTGCCTCCCATAGGAAGTGTAAAATGTGGATGCTGTCAACATCTCCGGGATGCATATACACAGACACAGACATGCAAATACAGATATACACACACATATATATATATATATATATATATATATATATATATATATATATATATATATATATATATATATATATATATATATATATATATATATATATATATATATATACATGTGACTACACATACACATGCAGAGATATGTACAGTAAGATACATATGTAGAAGGTGCACACAATATGGAAAAGCCACTATGCCTACAGTTAACACCTGAACAACTGTACACTGTATGGGCCACCCATACAAATGACAATTGTTGCCTGCAACATATACTCACAGAGAGGTCATAGGAAAAAACACCACACAAAGTTTTACAGAAATGGAAAACCTTTATTTGTGTACTATTACAGGTCTATATGCCATGTCATATAGCAGTTAAGACACTAACATCTATATAAACAGAGTAATGCAACTGTGAAACAGTTAAACTAATACAGTAGTCTGGAAAGGTTCACACACTCTGTAGAGTCTAGAGGTATACACAGAACCCCTTAGTGCAAAACATGTGTACCATGCCAGACAATATGGATGTTGACAGCCATGTAGATGGGTATAACACATAACGGCTGGTATACATTTGACACCATAGGTTATGTATTCAAACACCCCTTCCTGGCCTGACAGATAATAACCACTGGTACAGGGGTGCCACGGCCACATACTACCCACTAGATATTGACATACATCTGTACAGCATCCCACCGCTCTGTCTGACATACATGACTGTTAAGGGAGGCCCGGTAGCAGTACGTCTGGCAAATATCTGCACACGACATCTCACTGGGTTAGTACAGTAAGCTGCTAGGCATGTAACAATGCACTTTGGAGGCTACAGGCAGACTGGCTCAACACTGGCTTACATCTCCTATGGGGGAATGCACATGTACCTGCATATATAGCAGGCTCTACAGGCATGTCACAGCAGAGGGTAAGATACACCTGTGTAAAAGTGATTAACCACAGCCAATGTGAACACAGCCACAGCCACATATGTTACGCTAGCATAATATTACAATATATGGACTATCTGTTCAACACCATCCTCATATGTGCCACTCACAGACTAACCCTACATATACTGGGCTGCTACACAGTTTGGTCTGATGGCTGTCTGTGGTATGGGACATGTGTGTGTATGGCCCTACAAACATAAGCCAATACAGTAACATACAGTGGAGCAGCATGCAACATCAGATAGGATGGGACCTAGAACAATGACATCTACCACAGTCTGTACACAGGCTAAAGTACATATTAACAATACACAGACTGTCGACATTCACCATAAGTACACAGACCTCAGTACTGCACAAACATCCACAGAATGTCCAGGTTATGTCATCAAATATAACCCCTACTGTACATAACATGTGTAGCAGTCTGATATCTCACTGGCTTGTTATCAGATATGATGACACTAATTATGGTGTACAGAACATATGCATTTCTTAATGCACGACATATGTACAAAGGTTGGATGAGTTGTGGCTGGAACCACATACACAGGGCCAATATTGACATGTTGGTGTGATAACCTCATACATTTACTGTTGTGACAGGGTTTGTTGCAACATATGTCCTATGAGGGATATGAAGTCAGTAACTGTCATGGCTTTCACCATCTACAGACTGCAATCCTCACACTACCTTCTGCAGTTCACAGATAAATGCTCTGCAGGTAACACATGAAACCAAAGGCACAACACAGTCTGCAGATGACCCTACGGATGGGGATTCCTCATAAACATAGAACTGACATGGCAGGTATTAAAACATGCAGGACAGCCATATCCACACACGCACTGTTAAACCAACATTACTCCAAATGCAGTATAGTAGCACTTACAGTCTGTAGTCAGGTCAGGCAAATCCCCCTCTTGTGTGTTGCCCTGTGTCCACAGTGTATGTTGTTAGAGGTAAATCCGCAATCCATCTGAGATGCTGTTTGCCAAACAACAGATCTAGCTCCTGCTCACAGTGAATGAAAAGGGCCAACACCAACAAGATGTTCCTAGATACTGGAATGTGTTGCCAGGCAATTGGCTATGGGAATGTTACCACAGCTGATCCACATGCAATCACCTAGGGGAGGGCTGCAATTTGTACAGAGGCCATCAGCTGATCATGAGCGTCACTTAAAATACATATGCTGCTGCCTAAGCATAGCAGGTGTAGGTCACCACATCCACCAGAGAGGGAGTGAGAGAGGCAGACAGAGGCAAAGACAAGTCAGAGAGGGGTGGGAGAGTAATACATAAGCATGGTTATGTCACACACCTACCAGCACAGGGTATCAAACCCCTGATGACTATGTTGCACTTTCACAATTCTATGCAGGTATTGGATGCGCCACATAGGTTACCTATTATGGAGCCCTGAGAACATATATGTGATGGTGAGTGACATCTGCAACAGGGATATAATAGCTATATGGCAGGTGACATACACGTGCCTGTCCACATGAACAGGTGCCAGCATCAACACAGCCACACTCTCACAGGGATGCACGCACATTGACACACTTGTCAGGGCCAGGATTACAAATCATCACTAGTGAGATTGCCACAACACATTACTGTGCAGGTATCACATGCACCACATGGGCCATATGGAGGTTATATGGGCAAAGGGTATGGGGAGTGTCTGACATCAGACAGCATGCTTCAGTATGCCAATTGGGGTTGTACTGAGTGTGGATGTGATCATACGCATCATACAACTCACACGCAAACACATAGGGTTCCAGTACTGACATGCATAGGTGCATTCCTGCATGGGTGTGTGGTTGTCGACAGTGCAGACAGCTATACAAGACTAGTTGATGGGTATACCTTTGCATCAGGTCACATGTCAATGGTCTGCATTGTTGCTCAGGGCTGTAGTTTCTGCATTTGCCCACACAGGTGGGTATTGTATCCCCCATCCAGTCACCTGGGTGACTATTGTGTGTGGCCAATGCTGTGCATTGCTTGCCATGTATGTGTTCCTTAGTCCATGACATGGACGGTGTCTGGGATGTGCACACCTCCCACATGCATGTACAGTGACATGTGGAACTATACCTGGGGTGTTTGGCCCATGTGGTGTACACAGATTATCATCAGATGTGCCAGTCTTGGCCACCTGTGGCAAGAACTGGTAATGGACAGCAGGTTTACCCTGCACCTACATAGATTGCATGCTAACGGCATTCCCTGTTGTCTGTGGCATCTGTCATTAAAGGCATGTTGTCAGGCATGGTATGTCCTTTGTGAGTCACATGTGATGGCACCACAGGTGTTGCAGGTGTCCATTGGGGAACATAGGGAAGGTGCACTGTCTGCATGTACGTGCCTATTGGACAGATGGACAGGGTGTCATGCCTTCTGTAGCCCACTGCAATCACTCCATAGTTACCTCCATAGTTACTATCAGTGGCCAATATGTAGTGTACTACCCACATATTGGCTGTTGCCTAGGCATGTGTGTGTATGAGACATGGGTTGAGAGTGTGCTCTGGGGTTGCTAACTGTAATTGCCTGGCCTTGATATCACATGTACGGGTATGGATTTGCACCCCAGCCGATCAGCTATTTCACATCAGTTATCTCTGTATGGTGGACATTGTGATATATACTAGGCCCACCATATAAGAACTTTGCAAAACCCACTCCTCATTGGGCCCAAGTGTCACACACTCCCACTCACCTCCACACAAGATATGAGCTACAGACACACACCTTTCATGTCTAGGAGTAGAACCCCTACCTAACCCCTTTATCACACTACATCAGTACACAGTTACAGGGCACGTTACAGAGATTACTGGGCTACAACCTTCCCAGAGGTGTATTTCTAGGTGGGTGACATCAGCAGCCTTGCCAAAGTTGAGCATTTGACTTGTAGGGAGTGTGACTACCCTAAAAAGCATTGATCAATACACAGACAGACACCCACACAAACACACACACAGTTGGGGTTAGAACTCCTACCTAACCAGTTTATCACACTACAGCAGTACGCAGTTATGGGATGTGCCATAGAGATTACTGGGCTGCAGTTGTCTCAAAGGTGTTTTCACAGTGGATGACCTCAGCATGATTGTCATAGTGAGGCTCAGGGGAGGGTAGTGTGTGTGCACGGGCCATAACTCATTCATCTCAGGGTTGACACGCCACATGCGGGCACAACCTGGGTCATATTTCATAGGTATGTGTTTACAGCTGCTAGATGACTAATTCCGTGTACAATCATGTTGCACAGCTGGCACATGCACCACATACTCTATAATGCTGACAGATACCGGTGCCTAGTATCTGCAGTGGGTGACATCTGGTCCTCATGGAATTGTGGCCCTTTGGCTGTGTGCTGGGTGGGACAGGCCTGGATGGCTCCTTGTCACAGTCACCCGCTTCCACACATCTATTTACGTCTACCTTTGGCTTATTATAGTGTGTTGCCCTTAGATATATGTCTGTATTCCTGTCCACTGTGTGTGCAAAGCATGTGTGTAGCATACTAAGGAGTGTCTGCACTAACATCTGTGACTGCCAGTTATGTCCGGTCCACTGGTGTCTGCAGACAGGGCTTTCATGTGTTTAAGTGTGTGAGCATGCCCAGTTTGACCTTTCCATGTGTTGTTGACTGACATTGCCTTCATGTCTCAAAGTGTGTGAGCATGCTCAGTATGGCCGTCTGTACTGAATGTGTGGATCGAGTTCAGGTAGCTTGTACTGCAGTGCTGACCTTTGTGTTTTATACCTACAGGTTGCATGCTGTCTCTGCAGGGTATCCATCGATCATTTGGCATTGACTGTTACTACATTTCTGCATAGCTGGGGGGGCACACCTGACTATTTCTACATTTCTACACAGGATTGTGGGGCACACCTGACTGTTACTACATGTCTACGTAGGGTGGGGGGCACACCTGACTATTTCTACATTTCTACACAGGATGGGGGACACACACCTGACTGTTACTAAATGTCTACGTAGGATGGGGGGGCACACCTGACACTTGTACACATTTGCTAGGACTGTACTGGTATGTCATGTACTTAATTTCATCCTGTAGGCTTACCTATCATGCTGGCTACAGGCATACCAGTGTACCACAGATCTTAGCTTTTAATTACCTGCATATTAGTTTCTGACTTCCTACCCTTCAGAACTGACATCCCACTGCCTGACCTGCTGTAGTCTGTCGGTGTAGGGCTGGGGAGGGTTACCTATAGGCCTCATTCAGAGGCCATAGCACAGCCTTTGTTTGTGTTTGTCTACTCCTGTCCTACTGGCTGTGACTGTTGTTGGGTATGTGAACCTCCCTGCCTGGCATGTGTGAGTCACTTACCTTGTGGATGTCCCAGTATTGAGGGTGGTGCTGCAGGGCTGCCTATGTCAGATGCACATAGTACACTCCCATTACATGGTTTAGCACAGATAGTGTAATGTTTGGCATCCCTTTTACTGTATGTGAGAGTCAGAGAGAGAGGTGTTATTTCCTGGGTCCCTCCTGTGTCAGTGTATGTGCTATGCATTGCCTCTTTGCCAAGGCATGGGCATACTGGGCATGCCTCCTTCTGCCTACTGGGGCAGGCTCAGGTTGTTCCTCCTCTGAGTCACTCTGTGCCTGTGCAGGCCTTGGCAATGGTGGGGTGCTGTGTGGCCCTGCCCCATTCTGTTCCTGCGGCAGCTGTTTCTGCAGTATCATATTGTGTAGTATGGCACATACAAAGAGAATTTGGGTACATGTAGCTGGTGAGTACTACAAGGCTCCACCGGATGTGTCCAGGCACCAGAACCGTGACTTGAGCATCCCAAACACATGCTCTACTATAATTCTGGTCTGTGCGTGTGCCTCATTATGGAGTTCTTGTTCGGGTGTGTGTACATTTCAGATGGGTGTCATCAGCCACGACTCTAGTGCATATCCCGCATCTCCCACTAGATGACCGTCAGGGATGTCCCCACTGGCAAATATCTGGTACAGCTGTGTCAGATGCCAAATGTGGAAATTGTGATAGCTTCCAGGGCAGTCAGCACACGCATTCATTATTATGCCCTGTGCTTTGCACACAACCTGCCAGTTGATGGAGGGGAAGCCTTTGCGGCTGATGTAGACCCTACCCCACTCACCGGGTGGTACTTTGATGCATATGTGCATGCAGTCTATAGCACCCACTACATCAGGATATTCTGCTATTTGGTGAAACAGTTGCATATTGCTGGCCAACACCTCACAGGTGTTGGGGAAATATACGTGCTCACATCAGTCTCAGAGTCACTCAAGTGGGAAGAGGTGCATGGACTGAACCAAGTAATCCAAAAGAACCCAAAAAGAAAGTCCAGCACCAGGGAAATTTGAAATGAACAATTCTTTATTGTGGTAACCCAAAAATAAATAGCAGACTGGTTTCGGCAATAATAGAGCCTTCCTCAGTGCATAAACTCACACTGATTCATGCAGCATTTAAATAGTACATTACTAAATTAGAGTCTTGCTCACCAACATGTGCTGACATGGCATGCAGAAACTGGCCTTTGGAAGGAACCTGTAGCTAGTATTCGTAGGCCTACACATACCTTGGTATCCACTGGGATGAGTTCCCATCTGTTAATTCTGTGTGTGAGGCATGGCTGGCACAGCTCAACGATGTGCTGTAGGAGGTCCCTCTCCACCCTATAGCACCCCACTATCTCCAGCTCATGTAGCCCCTGGTAGGTTACCATGGGTCTATACACTCTTCTCCATCTACTCACTGTGGGTTGGTCGACAGCATTCACATCCTCACCAACCTCAGCCTCTTCCACAAGTTGTTGTATGATTGCTATTGCAGCCCCAATCATTTTGCTGTTGTGAGTGTTAAAAGTTCCCCGCTTGTTTACACTGGTGGTGTAGAGTGTTGGAAAAACCAGAGAGAAAGGTGTTTGCATAGCTTATAGTAGTGTTCTGGGCTGGGCTGATCTGCTGCCTGTGAAATTGGCTGATTCTGATACATTTCACCTGCCAGCTAAGCTAGTTCTCCTTCATTACCTTCCTACTACTATTTTCCCTTCCCATTGCTTTCCTGTTTAAGCCCGTGTGCGTGCCGCAGAAACAAAGTGCTCAGATGTGCACACTGCTGCTATTTCCTGGTTTAACTTCTTTTTTCTTCCTGTAAGACGCGATGCATGCTGCTTACACCCGCTTAGGCTCTGTAAAGACTGCTAGGCAGGTTTAGTCACACTCCCTAGCTTAGCTCTGCTAAGCTAGGAGCAAACCCGAGCCACAGGGCTACAACCCACTTACAGTATGCCTGACACACACCCCCATGATGTCATCTAACTCCTAGGCTTGCACCTAGCTATTCCTACTCTTACAATGTTGGGACCTGACTCACATGCTGGGGAAAACTGGGATTCACTATCCTTCCCCTCATTTGCATAGGATTGCCTGCTAATGCATAGCTTCATGTCTCACACTGAGCCTGCCCCCTTAGCAACCACTACTCACTGACCAGGTTGTCTTCTGCCTGCCATTGACTTGCATGCCAGAATACTGATTTTAGTTAGACTGCTTATTTTAGGTTTATTTTATTATTTTCCCCCTGATCCCATTTGTGCTACTGCCCTATGCTTAAACAGCCGAGATTGGCTAAAAAAAATAAAAGTTGATTTTTGTATTTTTTTTGTTGTTTGCAATGCCAATGGCCTTATACTTAGCCATTGGCATGCTTACTACATGATGTGTAGCCTTTATTTGGGGCTGTCACAGCTTGATTTTGGATTTTGCTGAAATTGTCTCAGTTACTAACCGAGTACATTTCTGCAGATAGCACTAGTCTTGCACGGACAGTTACAAGCTTCCTGGATTGCAAAATGACCTAATTTGTATAGATTTTTTTCCTGCAAATGGGGTGATTTTCATACCAAGGCTTAGTCCATGCAGGATTAGTGCAGGAGCGCTCGTGCATGCCCCTGCAGGCTGTTCCTGGATCGCACGGCAGACTACTTGAGCTCCTGCACTGATCTTGTACTCCATGCAAGCTTTTGAGAATCTGGGGGTTGGATTGCTGCTAAAACCACCTGAACCTATAAAGCTGATATAAGTATTTGTTATGCACTTGCACTAACTGTTTCAGTAATATTTGACACTTCTGTGCTGCATTTATTAATTTTGTTGAATTTATCACTGTTTTTCAGCCTGCACTTGTTAAAGAAACTCCATCTTTTTGGTACTGTACAGCTTTTAGGTGGTTTTAACAGTATTCTGATAATTTTGTAACCTCCTCTGATACTGCAAAAGGTGTTCTGAGTTTGTCAATGTTCTCCTGAGTCTGCCAAAATATTTCTAAGTTTTGCAAAGTTTTTGTGTGTTGTGAAAATTTCTCAGGGTTAGTGAACTTATTATAAAAGCATTCCTGATAGTGCAGGAATTCTGACTTCTGTTGCAAAGCATTAGTTACTGCATTTGAGCTCAAAACCAGTTTGTTTTACATTAAGAGGGTTCATTTGCAATCTGGTGGGAGCAGAAAACTGAGCTCAACCCATCCAAATTGGGAACTACTGGTCGAAAGCTTATTGTGTTTTTATCTGATTGGCCAGATGATTTAACTGTGTAAAAGTATTTCATCCTGCTGGTATAAAAGCATCATGTTGGCTCCCCATACTTGCGTATAAGCAAATCTCTCCAATTTAAAGTCCTCTATAGGAAACACTGTTCATGGTCTCCCACTGTTCACAGCTACTCAAGTAGCTGCCAGTTTGTGCAGAGGGTGGTACCATTGCAGGTCATCTAAGAGTACACTACTTAATACTCCAATTTTGGCCTTTAAGTGACTCTCCCTTACTCCTTCTCATCTAGAAATTGTTTTTCCTTGCCTTACATAGCATAAACTAGATTTAGACGGATAACTGACCTTTTGACCGTGGACGATTTGTCCCCAGCCATTTTGACCCAGGACAAGTTAACCCCAGCAGTAAGAGATTTCGCTAGTATTTCTGTAAACCATTAAATAGAATAATATAAAATTATTGCATTAAAAAAAAACAAGAACAACATCTACAGAAAAAAAAAAACAACAAAGATTTAAAACATCATATAAGCTAAGAAAATGTTAAACTTGGCAACAGTTACTACCAGAACTAACATTATTACATGACAGAACAAGATGAAATCAATGATTATGAGTCAAAAATGGAAAACATATTGCGACCATAAAACAATGACAAAATACCTGCTAGAAGTGTTTTTACAAAGAAAATGTATTCCCAGTATAAAACCATAAGCTCATTCGAAGGAATACAACATGAAAGGCACAATCCGTAGTCAATAAAAGAGCAAAGAAAAGTTAAAGTACAGTTTCTTCACAGCAGAATAAAAAAATAGCCAGTGCCATCTCCATTAAAATAACAATAATAAAATTACTATTAGGCAAAGAGAATTTGAAGTAAAAATAACATTAAAAAAGCTCATGCATAGATACAGTCAATGACAAAATGTGTAAAATTACCTCATTACATAACATTAATAATATTTACATATTAAATACGTTAAATTAACATTTGCATATTAAAATATTAAATATATGTAAATATTAAGTATTAAATGCTACTATTAAATTTAATTGGGACACTGTTTATTTAACTTTTGTGTGGTTGTTTATTTATTCCATAATTGGGGTCAAATAGTCCGAGGTCAAATCATCCGGGGCCAAACTGTACAATAAGTATTCTCATAGGCAATAATTGTAAATTTAAATATGAAAAAGTATACAATTGCATTGAGGTAGAATCGTCCGAGGTCAAACTGCCCTGCTTCCATCCAGACCTGCTGAATCTAGATGGTTTGGTATCGCTATGCTCTTAAGACAGCCATCTTACATTAAGAGGGCCTACCTGCACCCTTGTAGCAGAGGTGTGCAGTTCAGGACCCATTTCAGTTGGGGACTGAAGGAGAAAGGCTACAGAGAAGGTCACAGTGAGCTGCCTGTCGGGTGCTAGGATCCGACACATAACGCAAGCACTCAGGTCCCTCCAAAGCAAATACAAATATGACTCAGTCATTGTACATGCTGGTGTGAATGACCTGAGACGTACCTCCCTGGACTACATGAAAAGAGACATAGAGGAGCTCTCTGATCATGTAGCCCAGGCTGGTATGACCCTGACCTTGAGCAGCATCTTACCCTCACCTAGAATGATGCCACAGTACAAAGACAAAATGATCGATTTTAACAATTGGCTAAAATTTTGGTGTCATTCAAAGGGGATCCAGTGTCTGTCAGCCTGGGATGACATGCTCGACAAGCCACGTTGCTTCGCTAGGGATGGCTTGCACCTGTCACCACTGGGCTTTCGGATATTGGCAAAGGCTCTTGCCACCTCCATAGTGCCTTTTTTAGGCAAGGCTCAAGTCAAACCCACCCCCATAGACAGCACAAGGAACAAGAAACTAAGGGTAATGCTGCTAAACGCCAGAAATCTTAACCTCAAGATGCATGCACTCGAAGCTCTCCTCAGTATGGAGAACATCGATATCTGTGCAGTGACAGAAACCTGGTTCAAGGCTCCAGAGAGCACCCCAGCACTACCAGGCTATACCTCATATCATGCTTTTCGGCCCCAAAACCCGGACCAAACCACAAAAGGAGGGGGGGTTTCCATATTTATCAAGGATATCCACACCTCCAGGTTAGTGGCATTGCACAAAGTATCGGAGACCATCCATGTGCAACTAACAGTGGGCAAGACTGCTTTTCAGTTTATAGCATCCCACAGACCACCCTCTCAAAGTCAGGAATCCCATTCGGCTTTCCTGAAAACATTGGAGAACATTAAGATCTCTCCGAACACCATTATATTGGGTGACTTCAACTACCCAAACATTGACTGGAAGCACTACTCAAGCCCCAGCACCTTAGCCCAAAGATTCCTGGAAATTATAAACTCAAATGCTATGGAACAACTAGTCACCACTCCCACAAGAGGGGACAACATACTAGACCTGATCATTACCAACATGGGGACTCTATGCTCCACACCAGAAGTATATCCCTCATTGGTAAGATCATACCATAAATTAATTTCACTGGATGTCCACATCCCGACCCCACCCCCAGCCCAGAAAACCACAGTGAAAACTTCTCAAAAGCGAACTTCTCACTTCTCAAAACCGAAGTGGAATCCTTCAAGGCCCCAGGGCCAGTGGAAACTACGGCCCAAACTGCATAATCCTATATAAATGCATTCTACGGACATCTCCAGGAATGCATGGATTATGCTATCCCAAACAAAACCAAGACCCAATCATCCAAAGGCAGGCATCCAGTCTGGTGGACCCCTGCCATAAATAAACTGTACAACAGAAGGAGGAAGCTACTACATGATAGAGCAAAATCCCTAATAGGGAAGGCATCTCTGATCAGTACTAGCAAAAAATTACGATCCCTCATAAAATCCTCCAAGGCCAGCTTCGAGAGAAAAATTGCACAGGACACCAAAGACAATCATAAGGCTTTTTCAGTTATGTTAGAAACCTGGGATGCAACTCCCAGACTTGTTCTGAGTTGATTCTAAATGACAAAAATACACTGAACCCACAGACATCGCCAATATCCTGGCAGACAGGTTCAGTGCAAACTTCCCCCCTCCCCCAAAGAGCAAGTATCTATCCCGGCAGAGGGCTGCCTCCCAAACATCTCAGATGCTCAGGTGAAGGCTGCCCTCTCCAAAGCAAAAAACACTGCTTCCATGGGACCAGATGGCATCCCAGGTTGCGTCCTACATGAACTACAAGAGGAACTAATCCCTCAAATAAAACAGCTATACAATCTCAGCCTCACTACAGGATATGTGCCCACAGAATGGCGTATAGCAACAGTGGTCCCACTCCATAAAGGTGGAGCCTCTACAGACCCTGGAAACTATCGCCCCATAAGCCTGACTAGCTTAGTCTGCAAGGCTATGGAGAGGATCATCATGGAGCTCATAAACAAAGACATTGGGGACCTACAGACACTAGATCCTACCCAGTTCGGCTTTGTCAAGGGCAGATCCTGCCTTTTGAACCTGGTTGACTTCTTTGAAACAGTCACCAAAGCCATAGATGAAGGGAAGGTAGTCCACACAACCTATCTGGACCTTGCAAAGGCATTTGACACAATACCCCACTCGGGCATCATAGATAAGCTATCCAGCTTAAATATAAACCCCTATGTCACAAGATGGGTTGCAAACTGGCTCAAAGACAGAACCCACAGAGTGAGAGTTGCTGGAGCCATGTCAGACTCAAAACCGGTCACAAGTGGCGTCCCACAGGGTTCTGTCCTGGGACCACTCTTGTTCAGTATATACTTTTCCGAGGTACAGGCAAACGTGGGAGGACTATGGCTCACCAAGTTCGCAGATGACTGCAAACTGGGTGCCATAATCAACTCTCCAGCTGACACAAACATCCTTCAAAAAGGTCTCACAGAGACAGATAACTGGTGCCAGTGCCATGGTTTAAAGCTAAATGCCAAAAAATGTATAGTCATACCCTTTGGCAAAAACAATGTGCCCACAAATTACCACACAGGTGGAAGTACAGAGAAAGTTAATAGGGACCTGGGGACCCAAGTTGATTGCAATCTCTCCTTTGAAAACCACATTGCCAAAGTAGTTAGAAAGACCTTCTACATAGCCCACCTCATCACGAAGGGTTTCACATCTAGATCAAGAGAGGTAATCGTGCCCCTTTATTCATCCCTCATCAGGCCCATCATAGAATACAATGCCCCTTTTGGGATGTACCTTACCCGACACCTACAGCAATTAGAAAGACCCCAAAAGTATCTCACCAAGAGGATCAAGGGTCTCAAACAGATGCCATATGCTGCTTGGTTAAAAAAACTCCAGCTCTACTCAGTTGCATACCGCCTACTTCGAGGCGATCTATGCCTGACATACAAAGCTATGTCAAATCCAGAATTAATGGACATGCTCCACCTCAGTAAATCTAAATCCCTTAGAGCCACACTCGAGGGACTTGAACCTCAGCACAGAAATAAATAGAACTTGCTGGAGGGACAGGTTCATAACCCAGAGGCTCCCTTTGCTCTGGAATAGAATTCCAGTTCATGTGAGGCAGAGCACCTCACTGAATCTCTTCAAGAAGAATCTCGATAAGTGGATGGGGGATTGTAGGTTTGTCCCAGGGATTACTCCCGTGTCACTATTAGACAGAAGCACAGTAAACTAAACCTTAAAAAGGGCACAGTATACTCAAATCAAGGGGTGGCATAAGCCATACAGAATCGGGCTAGGCTTATAATTGCCCCAGGGCAGATAGCCTAGTATGAACCTATGAACCTATGAACCTATTTGGGGCTTTCCCATTGGTAGTTTTGTTAAAAACTGTTTAAATTTGTCTATATTTAAGTCTTGCATTTGCCCATTGCTGCACACTGTACACCAAGGTTTAGCAGTGCTCTGTATAGATGCAAACACCTGGAAACTTTATTTTTGCCTACAGACTTTCAGGTAGAACCCTCAAACCTTCCCTGCTGAGCAAAGGACAACTCAGTTGCACTCTAAGCAGCGTTCTCATACTTATAATTCACAACGTACTATGCACCCGCTACCTTTGCTACTCCAAGTCAAGCTAGCCCACTAGTTAAACCAAAGTCCTAAGTCCAGCTAGCCCACTTTCTTCTGAAATACCACATTCAGAAAAATACTACCATAGTGGACAGGCAGTTTCCCAACATTTCTCCTGCTAGCTTGATTGATATGGGCAATTTAAGGTAATAAAACAATTGCTTCATATATATGAGCAATCATTTACTCGTAAGCAAACTATCACCCTATGTGAGAGATACGAATACACTATGGAACTGGAGTCAATTCTCTCATGTAAAAACAAGCTAGACATCAAAGAGGTTGTCAGCACATGCTTCACTGCTCATACAAACCTCACTTCTCACACAAAATAAGGTCATAATACATAAACACACATATGCGGAGGTACTCACTAAAAGCCTACCAAAAGAATAGAGACCTCGCAAACGCATGCCACCCACACTCCACACTAAGGAAAAAGAAACCACTACACATATCAACACACACACCCATGTCTCAACAAATAAGCCCTTAAGGCAAAACACATCAAATGTCTTGGTCATAGGCGACTTCACAGTGAGACACACAGAAGTCCCCCTCACCAGACAGGACAAGGAGAAGGTCATGGTCAGCTGCCTATCAGGTGCCGGGATCCAACAAATTGCACATGCACTCAAGTCACTCAACAAGTACTGTTATGATTCTGTCATAGTCCATGTTGGAGTGAATGACTTGAGACATACCTCTCTGGACTATATGAAGAGAGACATGACAGAACTCTGTGATTATGTGTCCCAGGCAGGTTTGTCCCTAGCCCTAAGCAGTATCCCTCCCTCACCCAGGATGATGCTACAATATTAACAAAAGGTGATTGACATCAACAATTGACTTAGCTTCTGATGTCAGTCCAGGGGATCCAGTATCTGTCAGCCTTGGAGGCTATACTTTTCTGTATATATATATATATATATATATATATATATATATATATATATATATATATATATATATATAAAAAAAACAAAAAAAAAACCTTTCCTGTAACTAGTGTAGTCCAGATTCAGATTTGCTGTATCCAGAACTGTATGTAAGCTTCTGAGCCCCCCCCCCCCCCGCCAATCTTTCTGCGTTGGAGGGAAGCCTTCTAGCTTATCTGTAGGAGTGGTAAGCACTAGGTAACCTATCTACCACATAAGGAGTGGTTCTGGCCCAGAAATTATAGTTATTGGCCGTTTGGGCAGTTTTTCCATCTCTCTCAACTTTCAGATTTAAAAGCCCGCATTTGCACTTTTCCCCCCTTTTCTGTAACTTGTTTAGTCCAGATACAGATTCTTAGATTTAGTACTTGAATTTGCTTATTCATGATCAGCACTTGTTCAGAACTTGTAAGCACTAAATAACCTACTAATTACTATAGCACTCAACCTTCCTCATTACCTAGTGGAAAACAGTTTTTTTACTTACTTTTCTCGCTTAGAGAAAAACAGCTCTTGTACTCACTTTCCAAACTTATCTAAAGGAAAATAGTTTTTTATTCAGGCATGTCCAAGGGTCAGCTCCTAGTGTTCTCTCCTGTCTATCTGATATATCTGGGCATCATGGGGAAATGTAGAAATTGCCTCATGTACACAGACAACCCTCTCCTCCTACCACCCAACACTACAACCTGTGAGAGATACACTTATCTAGCCAAACTGGAGGTAAAGCTCTCTCCAATCAAGACTGACATTGACAGTCAAGCAGTGAAGGTAAACGCTTGCACCACAACACATTCATCACATAGTCTCAGTAAATCTACACCATCAAAATCCACACATAGTAACACAAAAACATTCGCGGAGGCTCTCAATAATAATCTGTCTAAGCAACAGAGACCTCCAAAGCAGAAACGCAAGCAACCTCCATCCTTCAACACAACCCAAATGACACATAGCCCGCAGACTCAGTGCGCCACTCAACCACAGCCAATAAGGCAAAACAACGTACCCAACACACTAGTCAAAGGTGACTCTATAGTCAGGCACATTGATGTCCCACTCACCAGGCTAAACAAGGAGAAGGTTCCTGTCGGGTGTCAGGATCCACCACATAACCCATGCACTCCGGTCACTCCACAACAAGTACAAATATGACCCTGTCATTGTTCATGTTGGTGTGAACGACCTGAGATGTACCTCCCTGGACTACATGAAAAGAGACATGGAAGAGCTCTCCGATCTTGTAGCCCAGGCAGGTATGATCCTAGCCCTGAGTAGCATTCTGCCATCACCCAGAATGATGCCGCTGTACAAGGACAAAATGGTTGACATCAACAATTGGCTAAGATTCTGGTGCCATTCTAAAGGGATCCTGTATCTGTCTGCCTGGGATGACATGGTCGACAGACCATGATGCTTTGCCAGAGATGGCCTGCACCTGTCACCCCTGGGATTCCGGATACTGGCTAAGGTTCTTGCCGCCCCTATAGTGCCTTTTTTAGGCAAGGTTCAAATGACAAATTCACCACTGTAACAGGAACAGGCAAGCAAAAACTGAGGGGATGCTACTCAATGTTAGAAGTCTAAATCTCAAAATGCACTCACTCGAGGCACTCCTTAAAATGGAGAACATCGATATCTGTGCAGTGACTGAGACCTGGTTCAAGGCTCCAGAGAACACCCCTGCACTGCCAGGCTATAAACTCATACCACACTTTTCAGCCATGTAACTTGGACCGGAAAACCAAAGGTGGAGTTGTGTCCATATTTATTAAGGATATCCACACCTCCAGGCTAGTTGCTCAGCATAATGCAGCCGAGGTTATCCAAGTGCAACTAAATCTGGGCAAAACTGCAATTCAAATTGTAGCTTGCTACAGATCACTCACCATGCCCCAGGATTCCCACTCCTCTTTTCTTGATGTACTGGAAAATAATAGGGTTCAACCACCCTAATAATGGGCGATTTCAACTATCCCACCATTAACTGGGAAAACTACTCATGTACCAACTCCTTCGCTCAATGCTTTCTGGAATTCATAAACTCCAATGCCCTAGATCAACTTATCCACACCCCCACCAGGGGCAACAATATCCTAGATCTAGTCATTACCAATGAGTGACCGGTGATCCACACCTGAAGTCAACGCCTCATTGGTCCGATCCGACCATAAGCTAATTATCCTAGATATCCACATCCTGCCCCCACCCCTATTAAGGAAACCATGGTAAAATATTTCACCAAAGCCAACTTCATGCTTCTTAAGACAGAAGTGGTGAACTTCATGATACCCATGCAGATGGACAATACAGTTATGACTACTGAATCCTACACAATTGCACTTTATAAGCACTTACATGAGTGAATGGATCATGCTATCCCAAACAGTACCAAAACGCTATCCTCCAAAAAAAGGAAGCCAATCTGGTGGTCCCCTGCCATAAACAAACTATACAACAGAAGGAAGAAACTGTTGCAAAAGAGAGTAAAATCCCATGAGTGGAGGAGCTCCCTGGTCAGCCTCAGTAAGAAGTTGCAATCCCTGATAAAATCCTCCAAAGCTAGTTATGAAAACAAAATCGCCACTGATTCTAAAGACAACCACAAAACATTCTATAGCTATGTCAAGAATCTCAATGGCAACACTCAGATCTGCTCTGAGTTTCACCACAAGGGCACTAAATATACAGACCCAACAGATATTGCCAACATCCTGGCAGATAGGATAACTTACTAAGCTGGGCATTAATCCCTACATCACCCAATGGGTTGCTAACTGGCTTACTGATAGAACCCACACTGTAAAAGTAGTCAACTCCAAATCCAGCTCCAGACAAGTGACAAGTGGAGTACCTCAGGGTTCAGTCCTGGGACTGCTCTTGTTTGGCATCTACTTCTCTGAAGTACAGGCCAACACTAAGGGACTCTGGCTAACAAAGTTCGCAGATGACTGCAAACCGGGGGCCATTATTGAATCCCCAGATGATGTGGATACTCTACAAAAGGGCCTTACAGAAACAGATGCTTGGTACCAGAGCCATGGGCTCAAGCTCAATGCCAAGAAATGTATAGTTATCCCCTTTGGGAAAAAACATGTATCTGTGAATTACCATATAGGTGGCAGTACACTAAACACTGAAAGTGTGATAAGAGACTTAGGGACACAGGTGGACAGTGGTCTCACCTTCGATAACCACATTGCCACAACAGTCAGGAAATCCTTCTATGTGCTAAGGGCTTTTCATCCAGAAAAAAGGAGGTCATTGTCCCACTGTACTCATCCCTCATTAGACCCATTATAGAATACAATGCCCCATTTGGTATGTACCTCTCAAGACATCTGCAACAACTGGAAAGACCGCAGAAATACCTCACTAAAACAATCACAGGCCTAAAGCAGATGCCCTACACTGACCGCCTTAAAAAACTCCAGCTATATTCTGTCGCATATCGTCTACTCAGAGGCGATCTCTGCTTAATATACAAGGCCATGTCAAACCCAGAGCTGTTGGACATGCTACACTTAAAGAAATCCCAATCCCTCAGAGCCACATGCTCCAGGGATCTAAACCTTGTCATCACTATAAACAAAACATGCTGGAGGGATAGGTCTCTGTCCCAGAGACTCCCCAGACTCTGGAATAGATTGCACATACATGTCAAGCAGAGTGCCTCTTTGACACTGTTCAAAAGGAACCTTGACAATTGGATGGGAGAAAGGAAATTCACCCCGGGGATCACGTCAGTCACCCTGCTAGACAGGGGTCCAGGGAAGTAAATAGTGTGGGAAGAAATAGCCAGGGAATTGTTATGGCTAGGCTTGTATAGGCCCTAGGGCTGATAGCCTAGTACCAACCTATGAACCTATGAACCTGTAGGTTCAGTGCTATCTTTACCCCCCTCTCACCACCTAAATAGCCCATCTCGATACCAGAAGAATGCAAAGTTCCTGTAATCATGGCTGCACAGGTAAAAAACACACTCTCCAAAGCCAAGAACACAGCATCCATGGGACCAGACAACATCTCAGGCTGCATTCTACATGAACTACAGAATGAACTGGCACCCAACCTAAGTACCATGTTCAATCATAGCCTCACCTCAGGCTTTGTGCCTGCTGAATGACACACAATGACAGTTATCCCACTCCACAAGGGGGGAGCCACCACAGACCCCAGGAACTACCGCCCCATTAGCCTGATGAGCCTGGTCTGTAAGGCCATGGAACATATCATCATGGAACTTATAAACAAAGACATTGGTATTCTCCAAACTCTGGACCCCGCCCAGTTCGGGTTTGTAAAAGGCAGATCATGTCTACTAAACCTGATAGACTTTTTTGAAGCAGTCACCAAAGCCGTAGACAAGCGTAAGGTGGTTCACACAGCCTATCTAGATCTTGCCAAGGCTTTTGACGCCATCCCCCACTCTGGAATTATAGATAAACTTACTAAACTAGGTATAAATCCCTATGTCACAAGATGGGTTGTCAACTGGCTCACTGAGAGAACCCACACCGTGAAAGTAGCAGACTCCAAATCCGACTTCATACCAGTGACAAGTGGAGTACCACAGGGTTCAGTCCTGGGTCCTCTCCTGTTTGGTATCTACTTCTCTGAAGTACAGGCTAACACTGAAGGTCTTTGGCTAACAACGTTCGCAGATGACTGCAAACTAGGAGCCATAATCGAAACTCCTAACGATGTGGACATCCTACAAAAGGGCCTCACTGAGACAGATGCCTGGTGTCAAAGCCATGGCCTCAAGCTCAATGCCAAAAAGTGCATAGTCATCCCCTTTGATAAAAACTCTGTACCCATGAACTACAACATAGGTGGTAGTATACTTAACACCGAAAGTGTGATAAGAGACCTTGGGACACAGGTGGACAGTAGTCTCACCTTTGATAATCACATCACCACTGTAGTCAGGAAATCCTTCTATGTGGCACATCTCATCACAAAAGGTTTCTCATCCAGAAAAAAAGAGGTCATTGTTACCCTTTACTCATCACTCATTAGACCCATTATAGAGTACAACGCCCCTTTTGGTATGTACCTCACAAGACATCTACAACAACTGGAAAGGCCACAGAAATACCTCACAAAGAGGATTACCAGCCTCAAACAGATGCCCTATGCAGACCGTCTCAAAAAACTCCAACTTTATTCCATCGCATATCACCTACTCAGAGGTGATCTCTGCCTAACATACAAAGCTATGTCAAACCCAGAGCTGTTGGACATGCTCCACTTAAAGAAATCCCAGTCCCTCCGAACTACACTCTCTAGGGACCTAAACCTTGTCACCACAATAAACAGAACATGCCAGAGGGATAGATTCCTGTCCCAGAGACTTCCCATACTCTGGAATAAGCTACCTATCTATATCAAACAAAGCTCCTCATTAGCACTCTTCAAGAAAAATCTTGATGACTGGATGGTTAATAGGAAATTCACCCCGGGGATCACCTCTGTGGCTCTGCTCAACAGTGGCACAGGAAAATAATTTTCTTGGGTGGCAAAAGCTAGGGTACCTTTTTGGCTGGGCTTGTATAGGCCCCAGGGCCAATAGCCTAGTATGTACCTATGAGCCTATAAACTTATGGTAGATAGACCTCACTGCTTTGCTAGAGATGGTCTGCACCTGTTCCTCCTGGGCTTTCGAATACTGGCAAAGGCCCTTGCTTCATCCATAGTGCCTTTTTTAGGCAATGTCAAAACAACAAATTTTCCAGTGTAACAAAATCTAATCAGGACAAACTCAGAGTTATGCTGCTTAATGTTAAGAGTCTAAACATTAAACTGCACTCCCTGGAAGCACTCCTCACCTTTGTGGTTGCTGACATCTATGCAGTTACTAAGACATGGTTCAATGCCACTCAGATCGCCCCAGCCATGCTAGGCTACAAGGCTTTTCACACATTTAGACTTCAAAATATGCATGAAGGCACCAAAGGTGGAGGTGTATCCATCTTCATTAAAACCAAATAAACTTCAAGACTGGTCAAACAGCATAACTCTCTAGAACTACTGAATGTCCAATTAACTTTTGGGAAAGTACCATATCATATCATTGCTAGCTATAGATCCCCCACCATGAAACAGGATAACCACACCACCTACCTCGAGTTACTGGAATCCCTTGCCATACAGCTCAACGCCTTAGTCATGGAAGATTTCAACTATCCATCCATAGACTGACAGACATACATGAGCAAAAACACACTTGGCCAGAGATTCCTTCCTGTACTTTGGTAACACAAATGGTCTGGAACAGGTAGTCTGCACCCCACACTATGGGCTTTAATGTTCTGTATATAGGGGTCTATGTTATATATTCGAACATTTAAAATGTCGAATACCACATGATCAAGACCATATGGCCGATATTTGAATCTTCGAATATACCATAAAAAAAAAAAGAGAAAAACATACTTTAACTGTGCGAGCAAGGGGGCAAGCCCCCCTGCAACCCACACTCCCCTACTTAAATATACCAACTCCGAGACCGCACTTCAGTGCAGAAAAGGGAAATTCTCCCATTCTGCACCATATGGCCCTGTTAAAGTCAATCTGCGAACACTTGAAATGTCGATCATATGGTCTAGACCATATGTCGTTCAACATTTCAAGCACTCGTTT
Organism: Protopterus annectens; assembly: GCF_019279795.1. Taxonomy (NCBI): domain Eukaryota; kingdom Metazoa; phylum Chordata; order Ceratodontiformes; family Protopteridae; genus Protopterus; species Protopterus annectens. The sequence continues at coordinate 583,381,791 of NC_056734.1, forward strand.
AATTGACATAGACCCTGTATATAGTACTCACCAACACAGGGGAGGGGGTCACTGTACTTCCCTATATGTCATGCCCTCCCTGGTTTGGTCAGACCACAAATCAGTCTCAATTGAATTATCTACTGGAACTGACAGTCTCAAAGGTAAAACAATTATAAAAAACTGTACCAATGTTAATTGCAGCCTATTAAGGTCTGGTATAAAAAGCTTCATACCACCCACAACTGCAGACATCAGTGATCACTAAGCAGAAGTGTATATAAAAGCCCTGTACAAACATTTAAGTGACTGCATAAACTCTGCTGTACCTGACCAGATCAAAAACAGGTCTTCCCATAAAAACAAGCCACCATAGTGGACTACAAGTATAAAGAGATTATATAACAAGAGGAAGAAACTGTTGTCCAAAAGCAAGAGGGATATCACTGTGCAGAGGAAGAGTTACCTCCTAAGCCTAAACAAGAAAATCAGAAATCTTGTAAAGTCTTCTAAAGCAAATTACAAAAATAAAATCACATCCTTAGCCAAAGATAATCATAAGGCATTCTTTAATTACATCTGAACTCTACAAGGGATGCCTAGCTTTGTGCCAAACTGATTGTATATGAGATCACTCAACTACAGTGGAAGATATCACCAACCTGGTAGCTGACAGATTCAGTGCAAACCACCCCCCCATCCCCACCTACCATATACCAAAGCATATCTGACACCAGCCCTCTGCCTAGTATCTCTAGAGAACAAGTCTTTTATGCACTCACCAAGACCAAAAGCACAGCCTCAATGGGACTAGATAATATCCCAGGTTTTTTACTTTACAATCTAAAACAAGACCTAGTGGACCCACTTGGCATTTTCTTTAATCATAGCATGAGAACTGGCTATGTTCCTGCAGAACGGAGAACAGCAACATTAATTCCCCTGCACAAAGTGGGCCCATCAACTGACCCTGGGAACTGCAGACCCATAAGTCTAACCAGCCTTATCTGCAATGCCATGGAAAGAATTATCATGTACTTTATCAAAAAGGATATATGTTACCACCAAACGCTGGACCCAACCCAGTTTGGCTGCTTATTAAATCTAATAGACTCCTTTGTGAATGTCATCAAAGCTATGGTCAAAGGTAAGACATTACACAGCTTATCTCGACCTTGCCAAGGCTTTTGACACAATCCTCCACTCTGGCATTGTTGAGAAACTCTCTCAAATGGGGATTAGCATTTACATTACTATATGGGTAGCCAATTGACTCATTGACAGAACACAGTCTGTCAAAATTAGTGACGCCACCTCCACCAGTAGACCCATCACCATTGGAGTTCCACAGGGGTCTGTGCTGGGGCCCTTACTGTTTGTTAAGTATTTCTCAGAAGTCCAGATCAAAGTAGATGGCCTCTGACTCATCAAGTTCACTGATGATTGCAAGCTGGGAGCAATCACTGAGTCCCCTAGTGACGTCAATATATTGCAGAAAGGGCTAACACAAACAAATGACTGGTGCCAAAGCCATGGTCTAAAATTGAATGCAATAAAATGCATTATTATTCTCTCTGGCAAAATGGAATTACCTTCAAATTACAATATGGACAGTAACCCCCCTGAGTTTCAAGAAAGTGATGCAAGACTTGGGAACACAGGTTGATAGCAATCTGAACATCAAACACCAAGTTTCCACAGTGGTAAGGAAACCCATCTACGTAGAGCACCCCATAAGAAAGGGCATAGCATCCAGGCCAAGGGTGTTATAACTTTACTCAACACTCACCAGACCAGTAATAGAGTATAATGCACCCTTTTGCATGTACCTCACCAGACACCTGCTGGAGCTGAAGAGACTGCAGACGTTTCTCACTAAGAAGAGGGACTCCAAGTCAAGTCCTATGTAGACAGGCTGAAAGTTCTGTCACTTTACTCTGTATCTTATAGGCTGCTAAGAGGTGACTTGTGCCTGGCCTATAGGGCAATCTCCACCCCTGCCCTAATGGAAATGCTGCACATCTGCAAGTCAAATGGCACAAGAATCATTCACTCTACTGATGTTAACCTAACCTGTAACATTAACAGAACATGCTGGAGAGACAGATATGTTTCCTAGAGACTGCTGCTTTTCTGGAATAGAGTTCCCATTCATCTAAAACAGAGCTCCTCACTGACCCTATATAAACACAACCTAGATAATTGGATGGGAGACTGCAAATTCACTCCAGGGTGGCACCCATGTCCCTCATGGACAGGGGTATCCGATGTTGATAACAGACCCGCTCTGCTCATAAATGTGTTCTGTGAACTACCCAAAAAGAACAAATGAGGATACTTGGGATTAACATGGCTAGGGTTGTAAAGGCTCTAGGGCTGCTAGCCTAGAAACTTCTTATGACCTATGAACCTATGTATCTTATAGCAAAATCATTAAAATAAACAGCAGTTTTGGGCAGCTCAGTGCATCTGTAGTTAAAATCTCTGCTTTATATCCCCAACGTACAAGAATCAGTTCTTATTTCCATTAACTAGCTCTTTAATGTGTGAGTGTTCTCTCCGTGCTTTCTGCTACTTTACAGATAGACAGATATATAGATGTATGCACATATGATTGTCTCATGAAATATCAAATGCTCAAAAGAGTGAAGAAGAAGAGTTATCATTTTAGAATGAATCTAAAATGATCAAAACTGAACAAATCTAAAACTACTGTTTTTCAGGGCTGCAAGTCCCCTGCCACCCCTGCTAATTATTTATACCAACTCCAAGATCGCACAAATGTCTGTAATACAATCTCATACAAAAAATGGCTGGCACAACTAGCAATATGAAGAATGTTCGTTCAGATGAGTATTTTTTTTTATTTTTTACATAATTACAACATTCACTAATTCAATCATTCATTCATGTAGATTGTAATAATAAACACACACATATATACATACAGATATACATATACATATATATATATATATATATTTATATATATATATATACAAATATATATATATATATATATATATATATATATATATATATATATATATATATATATATATATATATACATATATATATATATATATACATATATATATATATATATATATATATATATATATATATATATATATATAGATATAGATAGATATAGATAAGATTTACTGTGCCATAGTGGTCCAGGTCATGGCTGAAAAGGGTCATTGATAACCATTTCACTTAAGTGGTTAACAAATGTATAATTATCATAGTTACTCTACTGGCAGAGTTATTATGACCACAGTCTGACAGTATGTTGTCCATCAACACAACTGATTTTAACATACATTTCACCTGGAGAGAACACCATTTTGAGTTTTCAAAAGTAACAGAAATAGATACTTATGGTAATTCATTGTACTAATTTATGGCCAGTAGATCACTGAGTATGTCAGAGAAGTCATAACAATACATAGAATTATCTAAAATATGACCACTCTTTTAAAGACTAGCAGTAAATCATGTGATCCTTTGGTTCTCCTTTGTTATCTTAACTGAGCACATGTTAACTGGATGACTAAACTGCTTTTTTGATCCTTTTCAGACATGATGTTTGAGCCATTAAGGCAATGGTAATTGTATAGATAGGGACAGTTTAAACAAGTCAATTAAATAGTGTGTGTTTTGGAGGTGGAAAAAAACTAGGGTAACCAGGAAACACTCTAAGTACACGGGGAGAACATGACACAAACTTCAAAGGGAAAAAGTGAGTGGAAGGCAGGATACATGGCATTCAGGCTCATATTATAATTTGAAGACTGGTAAGTTCAAGTCCTGGAGTTATGAAAAAATGTGAAGATAAGGTAAATGTTGATAATCACTGTTCTCCTTTGCATGTATGCCCTGACCTGACTTCAGAAAATGAAGATGCTTGTTTTCAATGGGGTTTCTGATTCCTTTTGAGGAAGTCTGCTTTTGTTGCACCTTCGGTCACCTGGTACTATGAGCACAGGTACATAATAACACCTAGGGGACAGTTGGCTAAAGTAGTACATCAGATTTGGGGTAGGCCAGTGGGAGAGGAGCAGCATCTCGGCCTAGGATGTTATTCATAACAGTCTAGTAATGCAGACAGGTAAACACTGTCAGAAGGCTAGTTTGTTTCTTAAATATTTATCTTGTAACTTAGGAGGTAGTAACCACCACAAAAGAAGGAAATGTATCATACAAAGAATGCATAGAGAAGAAAGTCACATCATGCTGCTATAAGAATCAAAGTTAAAAGTAAAAGAAGCAAGTAAGTCAGGGTATATCACTCCACTTTTATTTTTGCAGATCAGTAACTGAAGGGGGAAAAAATGGAGTCTGGCTCAGTTTTTATGAAAGCCTGTACATAATTACACAGGAATGGCATGACTGTGGAATAGGAAAATGGATGCACATAATCACACAGGAATGGCATGACTGTGGAATATGGAGACATCTACACATAGTCACACAGGAATGCATGACTGTTGAATATGGAGACAGAAACACATAATCACACAACAAAGGCATGACTGTGGAATAGGGAGATGGATGCACATAATCACACAAGAATGGCATGAATGTGGACTAGGGAGACAGATGTACATAATCTCATAGGAATGACATGATGTGAAATAGGGAGACAGATGGTGTGGAAAAGAAGGATTAATGCTACTTTGTGAGCCATTGGATATGTCTATGTACTCACTGAGGATGCTGTGGTCTTTTTCCAGTGCATCCATAGATGTGGAATATGCCATTTTAGCAAGTGACTTTAATTCAATATTTAATGATCATGTGGATAGGCTGTATCAGTGCTAAGAATATCATAAACTGTGTCAGGCTTATGAAAAGAAATGGCTAAAGTGTAACAATTATGTAAATGCCTAGAGGCACCTTGATGAAGTGAGGACTAGTCATATTGATTTGGTACTAATGCTCAGATGTATGATAGACTGGTTAAATAAGATTGAAATAAAGGAATTTAATGTATCTAACCATGCCCCCATAATAATCCCAAACTGAGACTGTTAAATATTAGAGGTGGATCCATTATAAATGGAAAACATTGATTGAAGAAGCAACTACTACTTAAGCAATTAGTAGTTGATGTAATACATGGGAACATTGTAGGATTTTGAGGAGAGAGAGTTCTGTTGGTCAGAGGGCTGTAAAGTGGCATTATGTGGGGAGTCAATAGAGACAGTGTGTAGAAAGACACCCACTAGCACAAATGGAGATGTAGCTAAAGGATCTGCAGGGTAAGCTTATAGACACTACGAAAACCAGAGGAGATTAGAAGAAGAAGTAAAGCAACTTTAGGTGCAGATAGCTTGCTTAGATATTTCCCCAGTAGATACTGAATTAATGAAGAGGGGTGGTTACTGATGGTTAAAAGGACAGCAGAACCCCAAGGTGATCTCATGGGTATTTAAGCAGTACAAAGAAAATGAGGGAGTAAAGGCAGTCAAAGGAATCGAAGGGGAAATATTATTTAAAGATAGTGTCATCCAGATGGTGTTCAAGCAGTATTATTCCACTTTATATAGGTTGGACAGAGTCAAGGATGCTTGTTCTTCAGAGTTTGTAGCTGCTATGGTGAATGCATTTCTGAAGGACTGGGTACATGCTTTAGACTATAGTGCATGTGTAGAAGAACTGAGAGAGGCCATAAAAAAGCTGAACTTATATTAGGCAGTGAGACTGGATGTTTTTCTGTCTGAACTCTATAATTAGGGTGTAGGGTGTGTGGAGGTCGGGGGGGGGGGGGCAAACATTACTGGTAGATATTGCCCAGACTCTTTGGTTGGAAAAATCAAGATGATAATTTCAGTACTTCCAAAAGTCAAAGGGAATATCTGTAAGTGAGGGACTTCAGGCTGTTTTCCCTGATGAATGTCGATTTGAAAATACTGGCTAAGGTTTCGGCTAGGCATCTAGACCTGTTCTTTCCAAAATTAGTAAGGAAATGAGAAAATGGTCTTACACAGGTTAGGTCCAGTTCCATTAACTGGTGGAATTTAGAGGCATTTCTCCAATGTTTCAAATCCTTCACAATAGGGTATTGGGAACATGGTTCATAGTTTGGGTGAAACAGTTATATATTGCAGCCCTTTTTTAGGATATCTGTAAATGGAAGGCCTCTCATGCCCCAGTTATATTCAGCATGGGATGCACAAAGGGGCTATCCCCTAGTCTATTTATTTCAGTCATGGAAAAACTGTTTGTAAAAGTGTACAAGTGGATAAATATCGAATAGAAATTTGAAAGGATGGTAAGATTAGAAGTGAGTTCTGTTTGTTTACAGACAACTGTATCCTTGTGGCAGAGGATATAGAGCTGCTGGGGCACAGAGTGCTGAAACTTTAAAAGGGTCTTTGGTCCCTATCTTAATAGGGGAAAACACTATCATTATACAGGTGGGTGCCTGGGTAGAAAAAGATGCCCTTTCCCTTCATTTTGAGAAGGCAACTTGCTGTAAATATCTATGGCTTTTGGTAAGCAACTCCTGGTAAGATGCTTGTAAGGCAAATCTCAATACACTAGAGGGCAGTCTTCAGGAGGTGATGCTACCAAAACTGAAATGTTTTCAAAGTACATTAGGCAGAATGCATGCTACCAACTATAATTATACCATACATTTTCTATTGCATCGGACACTTGCCAGTAGCCCCCAGATCACCCCAAAATTATATGTATACAATGGATGATTTAAGATGTGATCATGGATGGAGCCCACTTCAGTGTTGCATATTGGAAGGTCAAAATACCAAGATGTTATGGTGGCTCTGGAATAACCCCTAATATACCCTTGCTTTTCAGATGGACAACTTCAGCAACATTACTTCCAAATATTTTGCTGCAGTCTTGGCTTCTTAAATGGGGAAATTAGGTTACTAGATTGGGAAAAAAGGGATGGTGGCCAAGTCTGACTACTATTCGATGTAATACATTAGCCAGTGACCCCTGAAGTACAAAATAATTGTAAGGCATTACTAGCTGAGTGTATAGAACGACTATATAGTTTGGGGAGTGAATGTTTCCAGACCATCAGCTCCCTTTGAGATCAGTTTACAGTTAGTGAACAAGAACGATTTGCCTGTGAACAAGTGAAGGCAATTTGTAGGTAGGCTTATAGGTCTAATTAACAATTGCTGCAAATATTTTCAAAGAACCAGTGGAAATCTATTCATTAAGGCTGGTGCTATCTGTAGAGATGTCTTGGAGAGGAAAACTTAGCAACTGGGCAAAAGTGTAAGCAACTTTTAGTATAAGAAATAAGGGGTCTATATTAGATGAACAAAAGTTCATCTTAGCGAATGCTCACATGAGCGAATATTGCAGAACTCGGAACTGCAATTGCGAGATTGCGGTATGGTGAAGATGGGAATATTTGTCCTTTCCTCACTGTACTGTGATCTCGGAGTTGGAATATATATTTGGGGGGATGGGGGGGTGCAGCCCCCCACAATTGCAGTAACGAGTACCTGGATATTCGCTCATGTGAGCGCTCGCTAAGATGAACTTTCGTTCATCTAATAAAGACCCAATAACGACTGGATTTGGATAAGCAAAACTTGGTTGAGATCTGTGAGGCACTCCATGGATTGTTTGGAATAAATATAAATAGCAGTTGCGATTACTGCATAACTGGTATTATGCCCTTCTGAAGTTATAGAATTTAAGAATGTTGTTGAATAATAAATAACTTTTGGAGGTGTCACATTCCTAATGCAGGTATAGTCCATAAGTTTTGGGAACGCCGGAGGTCTGCTGAGCATTGGGAGAAGCTAAAAGTGTTACTTGATCAGCTACAAAGAAAAGAGGTTGTAAAGAATAGGGAATATTGGCTTCTTGGTATAAAATGACCTGAAAGTGAGTGGATAAGGGAAGGAACAAAAAGGGAATTAGAATGAATGTTAGTGAGTATGGTGAGAGCACTAACTGTCCCTGAGTGGATGCCCTCTGTAATGCTGGTAACTTGAATTGATATGCAGCCAGACATATTGACAGGTTTTATTTAATTTTTATTTATTTATTTTATTTTACATTTGTTGACCGGGATTGTCCGACTGAGCTGAAGATCCCTTTTTCAGTGGAGGCCCGGGGAGAAAAGCTCCAACATATTATACAATTTTCATTATAAATTAGCATTAAACAGCAATGTTACAGTATTATTACAAGGCATTAAGTAGCAATACAGTGTTATACAGTGTCAATAATCAGGAGTATAGCATAACTATTTCAAGATGTATAAAAAGAAATATGTCATTAAGATGAGTATAGTTTTTGGGGTAAGTGGTTAAAAAAAAAAGTTTTATCATGATGTAGTTGCACGAAGGCAAAACAATTACAATATATCTGTCAAAAAAATAATTTTCATTTTCCAAATTAATGTAGAGTATGTTTTTAAGAAATGTGGATTGATATAAAACTGTTTTGTTTTACTCTTTTACTGTTAATAATTAAGAATCTAGAATTTGAGGTGGCGAGTGATTTATAATGATGTCCTAATGCAGTGTGCTGCTGTTGTGTTGTAGATAGTTATAGTTATTTGCTGTTGTTTTTGTGACTTATGTTCTTTATTTGAAAAGTTAATAACGTTCAGTTTAAAAAATATATATTTTTTATGCCTGCTGTACTGCAAAATAGGGAACACATGCTGTGGAAATATGACTGCTATTTAAAGAGGATGCCTGCCATAAGCTTGGCAGAGTGGTGAGCGATGTTGCTGACACTGTCATAAGTACAGTGACCTGAAAAGACACCACCAAGGCCTTCTATGCCAGTTAGAAGGAGAGACTGCAGAGAGAGAGAGAGAGAGAATCACACACACATACATACATACACACAATATTACAGTCAGCTGTCACTTTTTTCAGTCACTATACAGCTGGCTTAGCACATTTAGTAGCTGTAATTGTGTTCTGCTGTCATGGATATACCATGAGTATTATTATTTATTTTTTTTTCAGCATGCCAGGATATTGAAGAAAATGGGACACTATATCAGAGAAGGAAGTCCAAGCTATCCAGGAGCTGAAGTATGTATACTGTATTGTCAGAATTACTGTATTAGTGAAGTAAAAGTGTATTTTACATTACTGAGCAGTTATACTTTTGTTTTGTGCATTTATCAAACGTATCCACTGCCGAGTTAGCAGGATCCCTATGAAAGCAATCAAGACTAGCAATGTTGAAACCTGAAACTCAGAAAATAAGACCAAAAATACGGAAGGGCAAATAGACATTATTTATTTTGAATGTGTTTTTAGTATAAGTACTTCTTTACTACTAAAGTTAACGCCAACACTTATATCTAATGTGGTGAACTTATTATATGTTTGTCATGCAGTATTTCTGAGTATTGGCAGAATATTGCTTTGTTGGTTTGAGTTTATTTATTGCAGATCCTTTTTAATATTTTAATACAGTGTACCGCAAGTCTCTGATCATTTGCTTTTGTTCCATTTTTGTTATCATGTTTTACTGAATTTCTATTTTGTAGCTTTCTATTAAACTGTGCATCTTACACCTGAAGTAATGTACCTTTGTTATTATGTGCTTATATTCAGTACTTCTCTGCTACTAAAGCTAAGTCTCCCACTTATATCTTACATTCTGTTACTATCTGTCATGCAGTACTTCCTAGTATTGGAAGAATGTTGTTTTGTTGGTACTTCCTTGTCTGTGATATATTGCTTTGGGTTTCTGCAGTGCAGGTCCTTGATGGGTACAGTGTATGCCATGTCACTGACCATCTGCCTCTGTGCCTTTTTTTCTACTATTCCTACTACTTTCTTTTTGCTATGTTGGTTTAATATTTTGTTTTTCTCCATGCATTTTCTTTTTCCTGTCGGATTGTCAGTGGAGCAGGAAGAGGTGATTCAGCAGCCACTATACCCTGCACTAGCAACTGAACTGACTGCTGAGCCCCTAGCAGTCCCCAGGCCTGCCTTCCTACAGGGGAGTGAAAGTCTTACTATCAAAGGTGATCTGAAGTACTCATTGATGATGTTTGCTGCTGCTTCTTTGCTGGGTGGCATAAGCTGTTTGTCAAAGAGTATAATGGAGGGGTCCTACTTGGTCACCTTTTTTGAGATTCAAGGTCTTGTGAGGATTGAAGTAGACTAGTGGTTTGATGATTGTAAAAGTACCCTGCAACACCTCCTCATGTGGCTGGTAGAATCCTATAGCTGTCCAGCCTCATGCATTGAGTTACCAAGAGTGGGACCTATACATGATGACAGCAACATAAATTACTTACTTTTGAGTGGGTTCCTCTCTGGTCTAACTTGGCAGGCCACCTTCACCCACCCTTTCACCATTGTATTCCTTTTCCTGTATATTACTTCTTATCCAGTCATCTTCATCACCAGTTGTCCACCCTGTCAATCTGTGTCTCCACTGTTACCCATTTATGCATCACTACATCCACTGTTGTTCTTTTATTTGTATTATTTGTTTGTTTTTCTTGATCCAGCTTCCTTCTCTGTACCTTCCTTCTCACTCCTGTATTCCTCAAGCTAGCATCTTGTCTACACTTTTTTAAAAAATCAAAAAAGAGATCTGTCTCACTTCTCCCCCCCACCACCACACAACTCTTACATTCCCTTTGTCCTTTTATCTGTTTATGTGCTTGATCCTCCCCCTTTCTGATGGCCCTATAACATGTCCTTCCCATTTATATAATAACATAAGTTGTCAATTTGCTGTGAAGCCTTTGTGTGACTTTCTATCATGCCAGTGTTGCAACTACAGGGCCAGGACAATGCATCTATGATTTTTTACTGCACTGGACAGGTTACCTGTCTGCGGCTATCCCAGGTCATGTGATCACTCATAGGAGGGTGACTTTAAGTGGGCAGTGACTGTTATTTTCATGACATCAAGGCTTCACTATGTAGCCCTATTCATGGCATGATTGTGCTATGTCCAACTTATGCATACCCAATTTCCATCAGGCCACATCACACTATTTTCAGTAGGTTATTTATTGCAGTATAAAGGCATTCTATTTTTCTGCAAATACTTTCATACTGTTTGCTTTTGTCATGACAAGTCCTGTACTGTGGTGATATCTGAGCATGTAAACAGACATTTCACTGCATAGGGCTGGATTCACGATGGCTTGCATGGAGTCTAAGAGTAGAGTAAGACTCCATGCAGCCATCATGTCTGACGAGCGATCCAGGAACAGCCTGCAGGGGCGTGCAAGAGAGCTCCTAAAACGACTCCTACACAGACAGGGCCGAGTCATGCAAATTACCTCAATTGCAGCCAAAAGGCATGCGAATGAGGTAGATTTGCGATACAGGAAACCCGAACCTGTCCGAGTAAGAGCAGTGTTATTTGCAGAAATGTACTCAGTTGACAACTGAGTACCATTCTTCAAATAGCAAAACGGAGCCGTGGCAGCTCCAAATAAAGGTGGCATCCAGTAGAGGAAGCATGCCAATGGCCAAATATATGGCCATTGGCAATGTTTCCTGATGCAATATGAAAATAAAAATAATTATTTTTTTCTCTGATTTCCAATGTTTAAGCATAGCACAGTGCCGCGCAAATGGGCTGTGCTCTAAAAACCAGAAAAATCAAAATTTAAACCCACAAATGTGGATTTTATTTAAATTTTTAATTTACAATGCAATGGAATGGCAGGCTGAAGACAACATGGCCACCGAGTAGAGGTTGCTAAGGGGGGAAGCACAGTCTAAGAGATGTAACCAAGCATTAGTAGGCAATCCTATGCAAAGGAGGGTTAGGATAGTGAATTGCAGGTTTACATAGCAAATGAGCACAGTCAGTGGAGTGTAGGAGTAGGATAAGGGGAGTAACAGAGTAGAAGATAGGTGACATCACGAGTGGGGTATATATCAAGAAGGGAAGCTCATTGGAGCAGAGTGGCATGTGTCAGCTGTCATTTACACATCATTGAAAGAGATGTGTCAACAGGTAGGCTAGGTAAAGGAAAGAAATGGAAGGTGTATGCCATGAATAACACCAAAGTTTCTTGCTGAGCGTGTATGCACGCGTGTGTGTGCCTGTAAACCCGAGTAAGACAGTGTGCGCACGTGTAAGCGTGAGTGCACACGTTTAAGCTGGAGTAAGCATGTATAAGGTAGTTTAAAGTGTTGTAAGAGCGTTTGCACTGGTGTGTGCGTGTTTTAACTTGAATAAGCAAGTTGTAGTCCATGTAAGCATGTGTGCGCGCGTGTGAGCTGCTGTGAGCGTGTTTGCGCTTGTGTGTGCGGCGCTGCCCCCCGAGGAAACAGAAAGGAAATAGGAAGCACAACAAATAGTAGGAAGCTACCAGGTAGTACTAGCAGAGCTAGCAGGTGAAAACAAACAGAATCAGGCAATTACACAGGCAGTACACTAGCCCAGCCCAGCCTAGCACCTAAAACTCTGCAAACAACAGTCCATTATGTTTCTCACAGGAGACACTGCAGAAAGCTAATAAAAGTGAAAACTGAAAAAGCTTTACTGAGACAAAGAAATGTTAGGGGCTGCCATTGCTGTTATAAGGCAACATATGCAACATGCTGAGGGTGGTGACAATGGAAATGCTGCTGGACAACCCACAGTGAGGAGACGGAGAAGAGTGTACAGGCCCAGGGTAACCTACCAGGGGCTACATGAGCTGGAGATAGTGGAGTGCTATAGAGTGGACAGAGACCTCCTGCAGCAAATTGTTGAGCTGTGCAGGCCATGCCTCACACACAGAACCAACAGAGGGGAACCCATCCCAGTGGAAACCAAGGTATGTGTTGGCCTAAGAATATTAGCAACAGGTACCTTCCAGAGACCAACTGGTGATATGATGGGGATATCACAGGCATCAGCATCCAAGGTACTGCACCAGTTCCTGGATCCCATGTCAGCACATGTCGGTGATAATGTATATTTCCCCAATTCCCGTGAGGTATTGGCCAGCAATATGCGTCTCTTCCAGCAAATAGCGGAATACCCTAAGGTAGTGGGTGCAATAGACTGCACGCACATACGCATCAAAGCAACAGCTGGTGAGCGGGGTAGGGTCTACTTCAACTGCAAGGGCTTCCCCTCCATCAACTGCCAGGTCATGTGTGATGCCCAGGGCATAATACTGAATGTGTGTGCTGGCTGTCCTGGAAGCTACCATGATTCCCATATCTGGCATCTGACACAGCTGTACCAGACATTTGCCAATGGGGACATCCCACATGGTCACCTAGTGGGGGATGCTGGCTATGCACTGGAGCCGTGGCTGATGACACCCATCAGAAATGCACACACACCTGAACAGGAATGCCATAATGAGGCACATGCACAAACACTAAATGTAATCAAGCGTGTGTTTGGGCTGCTTAAGTCACGGTTCCGGTGCCTGGACACATCTGGTGGAGCCTTGCAGTACTCACCAACTACATGTACCCAAATTGTCATGGTATGTGCTATGCTACATAATATGATCCTGCAAAAACAGCTGCAGCAGGACCAGCATAGGCCTGGGCCAAACAGCCCCCCACCATTGCCAAGGTCATCACAGGCAGAGCGTGACTCAGAGGAGGAACAACCTGAGCTGCCCCAGTAGGCAGAAGGAGGCATGCCCAATATGCTTTGGCCTTGGCAAAGAGGCAACACATAGCACATACACTGGCTCAGTAGGAACTCCGGAAATGATACCTCTCTCTGACTCGCACATATAGTAAAAGGGATGCCTAAGTTGACACTACCTGCTTTCAAACATGTACAGGGAGTGTAGTATGTGCATTCGACATAGGCAGCCCTGCAGCTCCACCTGAGGCATGATTGCCATGTGTTAAGCAATTTAAGGCACTGCTAAACAGCATTTACCACCATGTAGTATATGCAAACAGAATCGCACACACCAGCTAGTACAATTGTGGTCAATGTCGAGTAATATTGGGCAATGTCCAGCAAAGTTGGTGAATATACAGCAATGTCGGACAAGCCTGGTCTAAGTAGGGCATAGCTGAACAAAAGCCAGCATTCTCATATTTGCCTAACTGACCCTTAAGCAGTCTGGTCTGCTCAGTATGAAAATATAAAGCAGTGATGGGCCTCAAACCCAGGATACTGTGCACTATAGTTAAAGTACTGAACCACTAAACCATGACAGTATTGCAGTGGTCAGCTAGTATGAAGGAATGTTGATGTCTATGCAAAGTATCTCATGGAAACCCTGCAGGCACAGCATAATCCCTGTTGTGTTATGACACAAAGGTGAGTCCTGCAGTAAGAACAGAACTTGACTTCCAACACACACAGTATAAATGTTAATATTGGTCATGTTCACACACATCCACAAATGTAGTGGACTTCAGATCGCAACATACTGAAAGGTCACACTGGGCATGCTCACACACGAATAAATGAGACATAGGTTGGGATGGTGGCCTAATGGTTAAGGTGTTTGCCTTATAAACACAAAAGTGATGGGCCTCAAACCCAGGATACTGTGCACTATAGTTAAAGTACTGAACCACTAAACCATGACAGTATTGCAGTCATTAGTATGAAGGAATGTTGATGTCTATGCAAAGTATCTCATGGAAACCCTGCAGGCACAGCATAATCCCTGTTGTGTTATGACACAAAGGTGAGTCCTGCAGTAAGAACAGAACTTGACTTCCAACACACACAGTATAAATGTTAATATTGGTCATGTTCACACACATCCACAAATGTAGTGGACTTCAGATCGCAACATACTGAAAGGTCACACTGGGCATGCTCACACACGAATAAATGAGACATAGGTTGGGAGGGTGGCCTAATGGTTAAGGTGTTTGCCTTACAAACACAAAGTACAGAGTTTGAATCTCACAGGGGGATAATTGGCTAGGTTTAAAATGACTCGCAAGGGCAGTTAGCCTTGTACTAATCTATGAACCTATGAACCTATATGTCAGGCAACAAAACATGGAAAGCCTGAACTGGGCATGCTCACACACTTCGGCCATGTCTGAGTACAGCAGTGGGCCACACATATCTGGCAGTTGCATGTGTTAACCCAGGAACCTCTCACTATTCAGCAATCCGCCCTGTGCACACAGTTACATGACAACAGACACATATATAATATAGTGGAACCCTGTCATGATCAAACATATTCTGCAGATACCTAAGTTGCTCATAGAAACTGGGAAAGCAAAGACGATAAAGACCTGGAAACAGTATCAGCAATAAATATTGTGCATCCCGAACATAAGCATAGGTTCAGAGGTCGATACTAGGCTATCTGCCCTAAGGCATGTACAACCCTGGCCAGAGTGTGTTTGGCTTTTGCAACCCTGTCAGATTACTACACTGTGCCAGTGAATAGTAGGTTACACAAGATAGCTCATGTACGTTTAGGTTAGTATGCCTCTGCCTAGCAGGGACACAGAAGATATCCCAGGGGTAAACATACGATCACCCATACAGCCATCAAGATGTCCCCTGTAGGTGGTCAGTGGGTGGCTCTGCCTATGTGAAACTGTGATCACAATCCAGAGTGAGTGGAGGCCCTGGGATAAGAATCTGTCCCTCCAGCATGTCCTATTAACATCTGTGCTGAGGTATATGTCCCTGGAGTGTGTAGCTACAAGAGAGTCGGATATCCTGAGGTGGAGCATGTCCAGTAATTCTGGGTTGGGTATTACTGTAAACAACAGGCACACATCATATCCGAGTAGGTGGTAAGCGACTGAGTAGAGCTGGAGTTACTGCATCCGAACTATGCAGGTCATCCATGTGAGTCCCTACATCTGCTTAGTGAGGAACTTCTGTGGCCAGTACAGTTGCTGTAGATGTTGGGTAAGGTACACCCCAAAGGTGGCATTGTAACCAGGCATGGTTGTGATGAGTATAGGGGCACAATGACCTCACTCGATCTAGATGTGAAACCATATGGGATAAGGTGGCTTATATAGAAGGTCTGTCCAACCACTTTGGCAACGTGAATGTCAAAGGCTACAGTACAAACAAGTCATGTCCCCAATCACCTAACAACTCCTACCGTATGTAATGGAGTACTACCTATGTGGTAATGTGTGGGCATGTTGTTATTCCCAAAGGGGATGACTATGCAACTAATGGCATTTAGCTGTAGGCCATGGCTCAGGCACCAGTCATCCATCTCTGTGAGACCCTGTTGGGGTATGCATGTGGTAGCTGGAGAGTTGATTATGGCACACAGTTTGCAGTCAAGTGCGAACAAGGTCAGCCATATTCCCCCTGTGGTAGCCTGTACATCAGACAAATATATACTGAACAAGAGAGGTCCCAGGACCGAGCCATGTGGGATGCCACATGTAACTGGTGTATAGTCAGACATGGCACCTGCAATTCTGACCATGTGTGTGCTATCCCTGATCCAGGTAGCAATCCATCATGTAAGATATGTGTCCATATCGATGCTGGTGAGCCTATGCATAATGGCCCAGTGGGTTATTGTGTGGAAGGGTTTTGCAAGGTTCAGGTAGGCTGCATGTACAACTGTCCCTATGTCGATGGACCTGTTAACTGTCTAAAGAATACAAACATGTTCAAGAGGCAAGATCTGCCCACAACAATGCTGAAATGTGGACACAGTGTCTGTAGGTTCCCGATGTCTATGTGTAAGAGTCCCATGACAATATGCTCCATAGCTTTGCAGAACAGGCTAGGTAGGCTTATAGGGCAATATTGTCTGTGGTCTGTTGTGGCACCAACTCTGTGGAGTGGGACCACTTTCGCTGTATGCCATTCTGTGGGTACATATCCTGTAGTAACTCCGATATTGCACAGTGATGTAATGTGGGGGTTACGTCTGTCATGAAGCTTGTGTAAGATGCAGGCCGGGACACCATCTGGTCTCATTGATGCTGTAATGTATGCTTTGGGGAGGGCAGCACTCACCTGTTACTGTGTGATGTCAGGGAGGTTACACTCTGTTGGGATGGATAGTTGCTCCCTAGGGGGGATGGGGGGGAGACATCTGCACTGAACCTGTTTGCTAGGATGTTGGCTATGCCAGTGGGTTCAGGGTAAGTTTAGTCAGTATGCAGTAACTCACAGTATATCAGTGAGTGTCCACCCAGGTTCCTGACATAACTGAAGAAGGCCTTGTGATAGTCCTACATGTCTGGTACAATTGTCCGTGAGAAGCAGCCCTTAGATAAGTACATGAGTGATCGTAGCTGTCTGCTAGTACAGATCACAGATGCTTTCCCCATCTGTGATTGTGCTCTATCATGTAGTAGCTTCCTCCTGATGTTGTACAGCTTATTAATGGCTGGGGTCTACCAGACAGGTCCCCTGCCATTGGAGGAGTGAGTCCTGTTTTTATTTAGGATAGCACAATCCATGCAGTCCACTAGGTGTCCATAGCATGTGTATGTAAAGGATTCAGCAGTCAGAGCCATATTTGCCACTGTCTCAGGGTCTCTGAAGGATACCACCTTGCTTTGGTGAAGTGAGACGTTGGCTCATGAGAAGTTCACCAAGATTACCCAGGATGGGTGTGTGGAGTGTATATGTATGTCCAGTGAGATATATGTATGTTCTGACCTTACCAATGAGGGGTATATCGCTGGTGTGGAACATAGAGTCCCCATGTTGGTGATGAGCAGGTCCAATATGTATTCCCCCTTGTGGTTGTGGTGACTGGTTGTGCCATAGCATATGAATTTACAAATTGTAGCGACTGTAGGGCGAGGGTGTTGGGGCTTGAGTAGTATCACCCATCAATATTTGTGTATCTGAAGTCACCCAATATAATGGTGTTTGTGGAGACCTTCATATTCTCCACTGTTCCCAGGAAAGCCGAGTGTGGTTCCTGAGTATGGGAGGGTGGTCTGTAGTGGGCAACAAACTGAAAGGCAGGTTTGCACAATGGTAGTTGTATATGTATGGTCTGTGATGCTGAGTGCAGTGCTACTAACCCGGAGGTGTGTGTATCTGTGATGTATATGGATACTCCCCCTAGTTGTGTTGTCCGTTCCAAGTCCTGTGGTCAGAAAGCATGGTATGAAACATAACCTGGTAGTGCTGGTGTGCATATGTGAGCCTGAACTAGGCATCTGTTAGTGCATAGATATCGCTATCCTCCATACTGAGGAGAGTCCTGAGTGGCCGTAATATGAGGGTAACACATCTGGTGTTGAGCAGCATTATCCTTAGTGTCATTTAACCTGTAATGTCTATGGAGGTGAGTTTGTCTTTTGAGCCCTGCTCAACAAATGCACTATGGTGGTAGCAAGAGCCTTAGCCAGCATTCGAAGGTCCAAGGGTGACAGGTGCAAGCTGTCCATAGTGAAGCTACATGGCATGTCGAGCATGTCACCACAGGCTGACAGACACTGTATCCCCTATGAATGACACCAATTAGTTAGCCAACTGTTAAACGTGATATGTTTGTCTGTATACTGTGACATCATACTTGGTGGGTGTAAGATGCTAGACACGGTCAGGGTCATACTGTCCTGGGCTACATGATCACAGTGTTCCTCCATGTACCATGTCATGTGGTCCAGGGAGTAATGTCTGGGGTTTTACACACCAGCATGGACAATGATGGTGCCAGTCCTGTACTTGCTTTGGAGAGACCTGACTGCATGTGTTATGTGGCAGATCCTGGCACCCGACAGACAGCACAAAGGGACTATTGCCTTGTATGGGCTGGTGAGTGGTACGTCAGTGTGTCTGACAATAAGTGTCGCCTATCACAAGTGTATTAGGTGTGTTGTGTAGCCTGAAGGGCAGTGACTGTGTGGCACACTGACATTGTGAACTATGTGAGATGTGGGTATTGTAGTGGGGTAGTAGTTGTGTGTGTGCCTGCTGTGGAGGTCTCTGCTGCTTAGGCAGAGTTCATTTACAGCATTTGAGTATGTGTATGTGTGATAATATGGTTTGAATGCTGTCGCCAGAGGATATGTGAGACTGATATGTGGTGTGTGTGGTTACCTTCACCACCTGATAGACTGTGCCAGTCATGGGTCGAGAGAGTTCAGCACCCTGTATGTCTCTATAGGTGCATCTCACACATATATCTGAGTTTGTCGGGAGGAGGAGAGTGTTGTCTGTGTACATGAGGCAGATGTGAGATTGTGTCTACATCACAATATTCACCAGCTGGACTGGAGAGTACACATGAAGCCGACCCCTGGACATGCCGGGATATCATGATGACATACTCTGTAGCCAGATCACAAAGGATCAGTACGGTGTTAAGTGTGTAAAAGTGTATAACAGGGATTAGTGCTCAGGTTTGTTGGTGTTCTGTAAAGAGTAGCTGAGAAGGAGTCCAGACTGAATCATGACACCTCCGACAGCTATGTCATATATAGCAATGTACACACATATATGTCATGAGTCAGGGCCAGCTGTACCTGACTGACAATGCTGGCATCATGACAGACAGGCCCATATATACATACCCACCTCCCACTGACGATAGTCCATATCATGGATGAACAGCTACCCCCAATGCCAAATGCATGGCATCAAGTGGACTACATTGATTCCCAATATGTGTCATACATAAACTACAGAAGAAACAGATCCTGCACCTGAACAGTCAGCTGAGCCTCCCCCCCTACACAGGATGTGGAACCGTTGAATGTGTTACAGCAACATATGGCACTCCACACAAGTGTTGGTTCACAACACACCATGGGAAGTATAGTCCAGTACGCCTATGAAGTCTGAACTGCAAGGCCATGGAGTCCATCATGGTTGAAGTCATAAACCGAGCTATTGGAAGTTGACATACACACAACCTTACTTACTGTGGTATGTTCATGTGTGGATCATGGTTCCCAAACATGCTAGACTGTTTGCAAGGCAGCCACCCAGGACATACATCACTGAACACAGCTACACATGTCTCACATACACTTTGAATAGCCCTTTATCAACATCCCAGACACATGTAGTACTCACAAAACCAACAA
Organism: Protopterus annectens; assembly: GCF_019279795.1. Taxonomy (NCBI): domain Eukaryota; kingdom Metazoa; phylum Chordata; order Ceratodontiformes; family Protopteridae; genus Protopterus; species Protopterus annectens. The sequence continues at coordinate 583,401,703 of NC_056734.1, forward strand.
GCTGTGCATAAATATGTGTTGACATATGAAGGAATGTCAGTGTGTCCACAGATAGATCACACAAGGTAAGGATTATGAGTTCCTGTTCAAGCTGTTGACACCTGACGACCCACATGGACCATTCCTGGAATGGCATAAAACAAAGTGTACGCACATTACCATGTCCAGTCTGATGATGTTACCATCCTAGAAATACAGCAGGCGAAGGGAAACCACCCAGTAAAGCAAATAGCGCGCTATGCTAATGTGTTTTTCTCTTTAGTATCATAACATAGCTAGGTAGGGGTTTGAATCTTGCAAATTCTGACTGTGTGTAGGGGGGGTGTATGTGTGCAATTGTCTTTGAAAGGAGTGCCCTTTTTGGAGACTGGGAAAACACACTAAAAGATGTACATTCCTCTTTGGAAAGACTGATGATGTCACCACCCTATGAATACAGCAGCAGAAGGGAACCCATCCAGTAAAACAAATAGCGCGCCATGCTAATGCGTCTCTCACTAGTATCATAACATAGTTAGGTAGGGGTTTGAATCCTGCTGACTGTGTGTGGGGGATGGTGTGTGTATGTGTGCAGTTGTCTTTGAAAGGAGCGCCCTTTTTGGAGACTGGGAAAACACTAAAAGATGTACATTCCTCTTTGGTAAGACTGATGATGTCACCACCCTATAAATATAGAAGGAGAAGGGAAGCAACCCAGTAAAGCAAATAGTGTGCCATGCTGATGCGTCTCTCACTAGTATCCTAACATAGTTAGGTAGGGGCTTGAATCCTGCTGACTGTGTGTGTGTCACTGTTGGTCAATGCAGTGTAAGTTTTGCTATTACTATGGTATGACATATTATGATTACAACAGTAAGTGCATTTCACACATCAGGTATCTGCATGGCAAATATATATGTGTACGTGTCCCCTCAATCAGTACATAGCTGTAAAGCCTGCATACTACATGAATACATTTGTTGCCATTGACAGGTTGTGCCACTGCTTCTCAGATCGTAGGTCACATATGTATGTATGTGACAGAGCCATCCACTGTCGTGATCCGTGGCCAAGGTCATCTGTACTACACACACCCATGACAGTTACTTAAGAGTAGTGTGAGTGAGGGTATATGCCTGGGGTATATGTCAGACATGTTCATACACAACAATGACTGCCAATAATGGACAGCCTTTATAGGTGTACAACTGCCTTGTGGATATGCATCCAGGCCTCTAATGTCTCATGTGATACACCTTGGGACTCCACAATACCTATGGATATGTGGATACCAAGGGACACATGACATAACATGAGGCAGTATGTACACATTGGTACCCAACATACATGTTGAGGGCTACCACTTATGTGGTACTGACGGGATAGTAAGTATAGTACATGTGGATGACTATGCCATAGTCGGCTTAATGCTATACAGCATGTATCAGATAACAGGTATCTGTCTGTATGATACCCTTGTGTAGGATATGCGTCCCATCCAGGGAATGGATTGTAGGCCAATGCATGCATTTCCAGAGTTGGATGGACACATCCCTAGTGTGTTTGCATGTACCTAAGGGGGCTATATGCCAAACAGGTGTGGTCACAGGAATGGGTGGTGGTCATTACCACTGGTTAGTGTTATAGTGTAGCACCGGAAGGATCCAACTGTTACTGAGTTCCCTACGACTGTGTGTCATTTGTCAGGACATCATCCAATGCTTGCTTATAGTCATGCTGTTGAGGCTGTGTATACTACCAGACCGCAAACCATTGACAGATACTAACAGTATCACCCACAGCATAGTGTCAACCCATGTCATACACACATGTCTACCCATGTTAGTACATAACTGTAGTAGAATGCATACTGGCCATTGAAAGATACCATGAGATGTTAACAATGTGTACAACAAGGTATGCCACATGTCCCATGTGTCCACTATGCATGTACATGTAGACAGTGCGCACCCACCATGTTCATAGATGTACACTTGCTAATCTGTACTGCACACATCACACACTTACTGTCCACTCACTAACACATGCTGGCAACACATTACACTTCAGCCAAGTGGCACATGGGTGGACAATACATACTCAGACCTAACAGTGGTGTAAACAATGCTACATTGACAATCAGAGCTTTGATGCATAATGTCTGCTGAGATATACCTACAAGGATGTCATTACACTTTCCTGTTGACAACTTGCTAATATTGCTTCACTGCTATAGTGTCACCCTGTGCATCAGCACCATGTTAGCCTGTTACTCCATCAATGTTACAGATGACAGGAGGCAACACAGGTATCATCATATGCACAGGGCATTTTGTTGTTTGCCAGAGCCTGACATTGACCCATCAGACAGCCACAGACTGTACCTACTAGGCTGTACAGATCACTGTCTCTGGCCACGGACACAGTACCTGTGCCTGGCAGGGGTGCTACGGATAGTATCGGGTGCCAACCCTGACTGAGTACTGTCCTCAGAGGCAGAGGTAGGATGACTGGACCCATGTCCCTGCTGGGACTGGCCAGAGCCACGTGCACATAGTCTACTGGGACGGTCAATGGACAGGCCAGCCCCAGCATTGCTGGGGCTGGTACTGCCACAACGGGAGCGGCTGTGAACTGGGGGCCATCCGCGACCACTGCCAGCTGTTGCTTTTGCTGGCATGCATCCCCGTCGATGTCGCAACCGTCCCGCATGATCCTGGCTCATGGAAGACATATTGTGGAGGGCATCTAATGTCTCCCCCCACTGTCTATCAATGACCTCGGTGTAAGTCCGGATGGCACCGGCAAGGTCATGGATGCTGTCATTGATAGCGGTATAATGTGCCCTCTGCGCCCTAAGTCCCTGCCTGGTGTACCGTTCCATATGTGCCTGAGCCTGCATTACAGCCCGGAACATACTGGACGTCATAAGACCAGTGAGGGCACGCCTGCCAGGGGCAATACGACCAGCGGTGCTCCCCTGAGAACCCCTGGACCTCCGCCTATGTGGTACCATTCCAGGAATACGGCTATGGCTGCTGGGAGGGGATGCAAGTGCCATGGGTACCACACTCTCCTGGTCAATGCCAACTGTATGCTGTCCCTCGCTTATGGCCATTGGTGGTGAGGGATGTATTGACAGTATAAGTGTGTGCATAGATGGGGTTGAACGCTGTGTACTGTCGACTGGCGGACCAATGACAGACCCTGTCAAACCTTCTTGTGCCACAATACATGTCTCATCATCAGCACTATCCATGGCAGTGGCTTCAGGCTCCCTGCTGCATTCGGCCACCCCTAACTCAGCACCTGTGAGAGGAAGACAGGAAACACACTTTACGGTCTGCACATAAACACATTCACACATGCACACATGCACACATGTACACATGCACATATGCACACATGAACAAATGCACACAGGAACACATGCACACATGCACACATGCACACATGAACATATGCACACATGCACACATGAACATATGGACACATGCACACATGCACACATGAACAAATGCACACAGGAACACATGCACACATGAACACATGCACACATGTACACAGGAACACATGCACACTCCTCACTACAGCAGAAAAACACACACAACAGCAATCCAAAACATACTCAATAGTGGTTGAAGGTGGGTGACAGTATCACAAGGCAAACAGTCACGTCATATGTCAGCATGCAGAATATGTGTTGATCAAGTCCATGCAGTGTGAGTGTAGACAGCCATAGTTAATGACAGTGTACATGGCTGTGGTGCATGTGTGTACATGTTCAGTGATTGCCTACACCATGGAACACAATATGTACAAGGACACAACATTTCTGTGCAAGTATTATAAGCTCTGCAATGTCCTGTGCACCACCACTCACAGGTATACATACCATGGCTGCATGTGTTATCTGTGTGTCACATGGATTTCCATGTCTGAATGCAGTGTCTGTGTCTGTAGCAGATAATTGTGGACACAGGTGTAGCACATGCATGCTATGTACACACATGGGATGAGTGGTGCATGTATACGTGATGGAATACCAATCCTGGGCATGGCCATTTTATAGTGGTTATGGTGAGTGTGGGTCATATTCCAGATATGCCAGTGCCAGCCATGACATTGTATAGTACATGACTGCAACATTCAACATCACACATACCCAATGTGTGTAATGTGACCTATATACCCAATATCATTCCAGGACAAATATGTGTCACTTTGTACAGAATGCGACTGCTATGTATATTGTGTATAGTTGCATATGTTTGCACACACACAACATGCTATGCATAATGTGTATAGGTGCATATGTGTGCACACACACAACATGGAGGTGCAAAGCAATGACAGCTATGTGTAGTACTGTGGTCACTGTAACTGTATGGGGTGTAGTACCATTAGCCATCATCATCATGCATCATGTTGTCACTCAAGGCCACTAAAGTGTGCTAGACCACCGCCTAGCATGCTGTACCTGAACTGCAGTGCCGTGGCTAAGTTCACACTTACACAGCCACGTTGCACAAGGGTGTGTGAGGTGCCCAATAGGGAGCATTGCCTAACATGACTGTGTTATATGTTGAAGAGTGTTTCACAGCCCCATGCTAGGCCCCTACCCCTCAGGTATATTATGTGTGGTGTGTGGATGACATGTGAGATACTGAAGTGTGACCTGGCAGCGGGTGTCTGGTTACATTATGTGTAGCATGTTGAGGTGTACTTCGTATGACAAACATGTTATGCTGTGTACATGTGTGTCAACTATGCCTATCCAATGTGCAGTACAGTGTTGCCACATTTGTGTCTGGTGCTCTGTGCATTGCATGTGATTGAGGCAGCTACTGACTTTGCTGAGATGTTTAACATCTCACAGCAAACATGCACAGCATGCCTTATGCGTAGGTGTGTTATGTGTACATTGCCTACACCTCACCTATGTCATGCACATTTCAATATCAATTTTAAAGTGTTAACACACTCACCAGCATGTATCGTCTGTCCTGCTGTCACACCAGAGGGTCCTACAAGAATATGACACAGTTTGTCAGTGACCACAACTGTGGCATTGCTACTGTGAGTGTGCTAAACAACAGTAGAACAACAGGCATAGGTGTATGGATACTATTCATAATATCAGTATTGCACACAATAGGCAGCACAACTGCTAAACACAGTACACATCTCACATATGCATAATCTAACAATGCAGGTAACAGTAGTCTACAGCTAAGGCATGTTACCTGCACGCTCCATGTCACCATGTTGGGTGGATCTGGCCTCCATGATGACACATATGTGATGTTGTTGCTGCTGTAGGCCAGGAGCCACAACACTTAGGAGCAGTTCCTCCACTCTGGTGAGGGGGGGTGTATGGCCACCCCACCACCTGTGGCAAGCTGTTG
>NC_056734.1:583712089-583964589 GCF_019279795.1 Protopterus annectens
CCTGTCAGACGTGCCCACAGAGGTCTTACAACCTCAGCTATGTTTTGGGCTGTCATACAGGCACAGTCACATATGGAACGGTACACCAGACAGGGTCTGAGGGAGCTGACAGCATGTCGCACAGCCATGACTGACAGTATGTGTGACATTGCGGCTGCCATCCGTAATTTCACCGATGTCATAGACAGACGTTGTGGGGACATATTAGACCAGTTCCACAACTACATGTCCATGAGCCAGGACGATGGTGGACGGTTGAGGCATCGACGTGGGCGTATGCCAGCAACAGCAGCAGCTGGCAGTCGTTGTGGATGACAACAGGGCCGCGGCCGCCCCCATAGTGCCAGGAGCAGCCCCAGCAATGCTGGGTCTGTGCTGTCATCAGACCGCCCCAGGAGACCACGTGCACGTGGCTCTGGACAGGCCTGACAGGGATCTGTGTCCAGTCAACAAACACCTGCTTCTGATGACAGTACCCAGTCTGGGTTGGTACTGGATATGGTCCGTATCACCCCTGCAAGGCACAGGTACCGTGTCCATGGCCAGAGACACTGATCTGTATGACCTGGCAGGTACAGTCTGTGGCTGTCCACAAACACCAGTATATGGCAGCCATGAGGTGGAACTGTGTGCATCCATACACACATGCGAATTGACAACACCTAGGGCTACCGCATACATGCACACACTGCATCAACATTATCCCATCTTGTACTCCTGTCCCTCACTAACACACATACACATACATGTCAATTGGTGGTATCGGTGGCTGACTCAGGCATACGAAGTTCACACCCTGTGCATATGATGAAACTGTGCCACCTCCTGCAATTTGTAACATCAGTGCAGGTACAGGTTAACATATTGCTGATGCACAGGGTGACTACATAGACGTGTAGTAATAGTATCATGTTGTTAACAGTACTGTGTGCTGAAATACTTGTGGGTATATCACAGCATGCCTGATGCAGTAAGGGTATGATTGTCATGTACTGTTGTCTACACCCATGGTAAGTGCCATAGTGTATCATCTGCACATGTTGGCATACTGGTGGTAAGGATGTCAACAGAAGGCTACATACATAGGTAGCACAGGGGATAAGGTAATGAAAGTATTAATACGCAATGATGGACATGTAAACTGCAAGTGGCATGTTGCCCACACTGGACTCTGCAATGCGGATGTTTGAGGATGTTGATATGTGTGCAGTACTTCACGACTGGTACAGGACACACAGGAGCACCCTAGTACTGCAAGCTCACATCTCATACCATGCTAGACAGCCCCAACACAGAAAACTAACTGTCACAGGAGGGAGAGTCCCTATACATGTCAGGGATACTGTGGTGGCAGGCCAGGTAGCATACATCCTACTAAGTATGGAACCACTGAGTGAAGGCTCAGTGTCTGTTATTTGACATGTGTATTACTGCAGGTATGAGCACATGGGTTTCCATCCAGTTATTGTACATCCTGACGGTACATGGTCTGTACACTTGTGTGTGCTGAGACTGGACCCTAGCCATCTGACCTGTGTATTTCCATGTACATGTGCATAGTGCCTGCATATTTGCAGTGTTACCTACTGGAAGTGGTACAGCTTGTTTGTTGTACAATGGACTACACGCAGCCCTGCTTACTGTAGCTTTGTTTGCATGCATGTTTGCTTGCAATTACCCTGGAATACTGATCCCACCTGCAATGCATAGTTACAGAGCTTCTGTGGACTCCTAGTGACATCTGCATAGCTTACTATATGTATGTCCATGTCTCACTTGACAGAACGTCACTGTTTGTCCTGTTCACATGTACGTTGCCTGTGACACATTGCATATGACTTACCTGGCATTTGTCCACGTGAGCAGTCATATATGCCACTGCTAACTAATCACAGGCACTACACCCTCACATACTCATCTTCTGTTGAACCACCTGCTTCGCTAGGGACGGCTTGCAGCTGTCAGCCCTGGGCTTTTGGATATTGGCAAAGGCTCTTGCTACCCCCATAGTGCCTTTGTTAGGCAAGGCTCAAATGACAAACCCACCTTCACAGGTATCACAAGGGATAAGAAACTAAGAGTAATGCTACTCAACGCCAGAAGTCTAAACCTCAAGATGCATGCACTCGAAACTCTCCTTAGCATGGAGAACATCGATATCTGTGCAGTAACAGATACCTGGTTCAGGGCTACTGATAGCACCCCAGCACTACCAGGTTATACCTCATACCATGCTTTTCAGCCCCAAAACTTGGACAGAACCACAAAAGGAGGGGGAGTATTGATATTCATCAAAGATACCCACACCTCCAGGTTGGTGGCAAAGCACCAAGCATCAGAGACTATCCATGTACAACTAACAATGGGTAAAACTGCCTTCCAGGTTATAGCCTGCTACAGACCACCCTCCAAAACCCAAGAACCGCACTCGGCCTTCCTGAGAACAGTGGAAAATATGAAGGTCTCTCTAAACACCATTATATTGGGCGACTTCAACTACCCAAACATAGACTGGGAGCATGACTCTAGCTCCAAAACCCTAGCCCAAAGATTCCTAGAATATATTAACTCAAATGCTATGGAACAACTTGTTACCACTCCCACAAGAAGGGAAAACATACTGGACCTGATCATCACAAACATGGGGACTCTATGCTCCAGACCAGAAGTGTATCCCTCACTGGTAAGATCAGACCATAAACTAATCTCACTGGATATTCACATCCCGACCCCACCCCCTGCCCAGAAAACCACAGTGAACAATTTCTATAAAGCAAATTCACACTCCTCAAAACTGAGGTGGAAACCTTCAAAGCCCCTGGGCCTGTGGAAAATACGGGCCAGACCGCAGATTCCTCTATAAACACATTCTATGGACACCTTCAAGAATGCATGGATCATGCGATTCCGAATAAAAGCAAGACCCAATCCTCCAAAGGCAGACGTCCTGTCTGGTGGACCTCAGCCATAAACCAACTATACAATAGAAGGAGGAAGCTACTAAATGATACAGCAAAATCCCAAAAAGGGAAGGCATCACTGATCAGTATTAGCAAAAAACTACGGGCACTCATAAGATTGTCTAAGGCCAGCTTCGAGAGAAAATTGCACAGGACACTAAGGATAATCACAAGGCTTTCTTTAGTTATGTTAGGAACCTGGGTGGTAATTCCCAGATATGCTCAGAGGTAGTCCAAAATGTCAATAGAAACACCAAACCCAAAGACATTGCCAACATCCTAGCTGACAGGTTCAGCGCAAGCTTCTCCCCCCCCCTCCACACCGAAAGGGCAAATATTTATCCCAGCAGAGTTCTGCCCCCCTGACATCTCAGATGCTCAGGTAAGAGCCGCCCTCTCCAAAGCAAAAAACACTGCATCAATGGGACCAGACAGTGTCCCGGGCTGTGTCCTACATGAACTCCAAGAAGAGCTACACCCAAACATAAAACTACTGTTCAATCCCAGCCTTACTACAGGATATGTGGCCAAAGAGTGGCGTACAGCAACAGTGGTCTCTCTAGAGAAAGGTGGTGCCTCAACGGATCCTGGACACTATTGCCCCATAAGCCTGACTAGCTTGGTCTGCAAAGCTATGGAAAGGATCATCATGGACCTCATAAATAAAGATATTGGGGACCTACAGACACTGGATCATACCCAGTTTGGCTTTGTTAAGGGCAGATCCTGTCTCTCATACCTGGTTGATTTCTTTGAAACAGTCACCAAGGCCATTGACGAGGGGAAGGTGGTCCACACAGTCTACCTGGACCTTGCAAAAGTCTTCGATACAATACCCCACTCGGGCATTCTAGAGAAGCACACCAGCTTAAATATAAACCCCTATGTCACTAGATGGATTGCACACTGGCTCAAGGACAGAACCCATCACGCATAACACATAGCACACAGATCCTGTGTGCCAAACAGTCACAGCCTGTACGACTAGACAACACACCTGCTACAGTTGTGTTAGGTACCTTTATTGTCCGGTACAGTGAGGTCATGCTCTCCAGGCTGGACAAGGTGAAGGTCACAGTGATATGCCCATGGGGCACTATGGTCCACCACATAACACAAGCATACAGGTCAGTCAGAGGCATGGACACATATGACTCAGTCATTGTCCATGCCACTATGGCTGACCTGTGATGTACCTCCCTGGACTACATGATAGGGAACATGGAAGGGCTCTCTGAGCATGTGGCACAGGCTGGTATGACCCGGACCTTGGTTGGCATCATACCCTCACCAGGAATGCTAACGTATTACTGAATGCTGATGAATTACTGTAGCTACAACACCATAGCTGAAAGGTTCCTAGCATGTAGTCACTGCATTGCTATGGAACAACTTGTTACCACTCCCACAACAGGTGAAAACATGCAGCACCTGTTCATCAACAACATGTAGACTATATGCCCTAGACCAGATGTGTATCCCTCGCTGCTAGCTTGATACTATCTACATATCACACTGTATATACACATACCACATGCAGCACCCGCACAGAAGACCACAGTCATAATGTTATCCAGTGCAAATACCATGTATTCACATGTGGCAGGTGTCAGACATGGTAACTATTGAAGGTCACAGGTACATATGTTTATTTGGCACACACATACATCATCTGTGTCCATTGCCATTACTGGTTTAATCGATGTCATGCATTATTGTGAACAACAACCCACACACATGGGCATTCCGTGTGACAAAAACACACGTGGCATGTCTGGAATCCAATGCCATAACTAACTGTGCTATGACAGTAATGAGAGACACGGTAGCAGAGCATGCTATTTGCATTACTGGGAGATTTGCCCTCTTCCGCTGTACTTGTAGGGTGCTGACATCATCTCTGTGTAGAGATTGGAGTATGCAGCAGCTGGTGTGTTGTACTGGTTGCCAAAAGGGTCAGTTCTCTCGCACATGTAATTGCACACACACTACTTTCACCATCTCCCACACACACTTGCAGGATTCAAACCCCTACCTAACTATGTTATGACACTTGAGATGGACGCATTAGCAGAGCATGCTACTCGCATTACTGGGAGGTTTCCCTTCTCCTGCTGTACTTATAGGGTGCTGACATCATCAGTGTTTAGAAAGGGGAATGTGCATCCTGTAGTGTGTTCTCCTAGTTGCCAAAAGGGATATTTCTTTCATACAAACTTGCACACACACTAACACCCTCCACACACACTGAGCATTTGCAGGATTCAAACCCCTACTTAACTATGTTATGACACTCGAGACGAACACATTAGCAGAGCACGCTATTCACATTACTGAAAGGTTTCCCTTCTCCTGCTGTACTTATAGGGTGCTGACATCATCAGTGTTTAGAAAGGGGAATGTGCATCCTGCAGTGTGTTTTCCCAGTTGCCAAAAGGGACATTTCCCTCACACAGACTTTCACACACACACACACTGAGCATTTTCAGGATTCAAACCCCTACCTAACTATATTATGACACTTGAGGGAGACGCATTAGCAGAGCGCACTATCCGAATTACTGGGCATCTGTTTTGCACCTGCAGTATTTATAGGGTGCTGACATCATTATTTCTACAGAGGTATGTACATCTAGTACTACCTGTCAGGTGGGGGATAGCATATATATGCATTTGCAGCCACCTACGTCAGGGTCAGATATGCACATCACACTGGCAGGTTATGTTTTATACCATGCTTCGTGACCACAGGACCTGTAACACACAACACAACCAGTCCTGACCACCCCTCCCACATCCAGGACACACACTTTGCTTCCCTGGGAACAGTGCCAAGATATGCAGGTGTTCACATACACCATTCCAGTTCTTAACGTCAGGTACAGGCATATTGTGTGTGGGAACTACTCAGGCCTCTACAACATTACCCTACAGCCACTATAATTTGTGAGTTCATGTGCTATGGCAGAACCACTCACCACAGCCACAAGGGGGAATACATATTGCACCTGACCATCTACAACATGGGTACTCACTGTTCCACACCAGAGGTAGAACACCATTGTTGATATCTGACTATACCCACCTTTCCCTGGCCATCCATATCCCATCCCCAGGCAAGGTTGTCACTGCAAACAAACTGTATTTATCAAAAGCAGACTTTACACTTGTGAAGACTGGGGTTGAAGACTTCAAAGCACCCATGCTGGGGGAGTATACAGGCCACTCTGCATAATCCTTGACAATTGCATTCTATGAGCATGTGGAAGGTTTGCATTGATCATGCTATCCCAAATATACCCATGACTGCTCCAAAACAGGACACCTGTCAGATGTACACCAGCCATATATGAGCTGTCCAACAGACAGAGTGAGCTAATACATTGCAGAGCACAGATATCAACATTCTCCATACTGGGTGAGTTTAGACTGCATGCATCTTGCTGTTTAGACTTCTGGCATTGGGTAGCATTACATCTTGGTTCTTATCCCTTCTGATACCTATGGAGGTAGGTGTGTGTTTTGAGCCTTACCTATTCAGGGCACACTGTGGGTAACAACAGCCTTTGCCAGTATCCATATGGCCTGCACTGATAGGTGCACGCCAGTCCTAGCAGGTGGAGCATCATGTCATGCTCAGCATGTCATCCCAGGCTGGCACACATTGGATCACCTTTGACTAACTGCAATACTTCAGCCAATTATTGCAATTGATCATCTCATTGTCATATTGTGGCATGATGCTTGGTGAGGGTAGGATGTTAGTCACGGTCCTCAGGTGTGCATATAGTACATGGTGTTACATTACTTAACACATGGCATTCATGCCTCAGGTGGTGCTGCAGGGCTGCCTTGGTAGGATGCACATATTACACTCCCTGTACATGTTTGTGAGCAGGTCATGTCATTTTAGGAATCCCTGTTATTATTTGAGTGAGTCAGAGGGGGTATCATTCCCAGGGTTCCTACTGAGCCAGTGTATGTGCTATGCGTTGCCTCTTTGCCAAGGCCAGGGCATACTGGGCACGCCTCCTTCTGCCTACTGGGGCAGGCTCAGGTTGTTCCTCCTCTGAGTCACGCTCTGCCTGTGATGGCCTTGGCAATGGTGGGGGTCTGTTTGGCCCAGCCCTATGCTGGTCCTGCTGCAGCTGTTTTCGCAAGATCATATTATGTAGCATAGCACATACCATGACAATTTGGGTACATGTAGTTGGTGTGTACTGCAAGGCTCCACCAGATGTGTCCAGACACCGGAACCATGACTTGAGCAGCCCAAACACACGCTCTATTACATTACGTGTTTGTGCGTGTGCCTCATTATGGCGTTCCTGTTCAGGTGTGTGTGCATTTCTGATGGGTGTCATCAGCCACGGCTCCAGTGCATAACCTGCATCCCCACTAGGTGTCCGTGGGATGTCCCCACTGGCAAATGTCTGGTACAGCTGCGTCAAATGCCAGATGTGGGAATCATGGTAGCTCCCAGGGCAGCCAGCACACACATTCATTATTATGCCCTGGGCATCACACATGACCTGGCAGTTGATGGAGGGGAAGCCCTTGCGGTTAATGTAGGCCCTACCCCGCTCACCGGCTGATGCTTTGATGCATATGTGCGTGCAGTCTATTGCACCCACTACCTCAGGGTATTCTGCTATTTGCTGGAAGAGACGCATATTGCTGGCCAATACCTCACAGGCATTGGGGAAATATAAATGATCACTGACATGTGCTGACATGGCATCCAGGAACTGGTGCAGTACCCTGGAGGCTGATGCCTGTGATATCCCCATCATATCACCAGTTGGTCTCTGGAAGGTACCTGTTGCTAGTATTCTTAGGCCAACACATACCTTGGTTTCCACTGGGATGGGTTCCCCTCTGTTGGTTCTGTGTGTGAGGTGTGGCCTGCACAACTCAATTATTTGCTGCAGGAGGTCTCTGTCCACTCTATAGCACTCTACTATCTCCAGCTCATGTAACCCGTGGTAGGTGACCCTGGGCCTGTACACTCTTCTCCATCTCCTCACTGTGGGTTGTCTGGCACCATCTGCATTGTCACCACCCTCAGCAAGTCGCCTATGTCTCATTATGACAGCTATGGCAGCCCCTAACATTTCTGCTCTGAGTTCAGCTTTTTCAGTTTTCACTTCTAATAGCTTACTCCTGTCTTGCAGTGTCTCTTGAGAGAAACATCCTGCACTGCTGTTTGCAGAGTTTTAAGTGCTGGGCTGGGCTACTATTCTGCCTGTGTAATTGCCTGCTTCTAATTGTTTTCACCTGCTAGCTCCAGCAGTATTCTCTGCTAGCTTCCTATGAATTCTGTTGCTTCCTTTTTCCTTTCTGTTTCCTCAGGGGGGAGCAGCTTGCATACCAGCAGAAACACGCTCACAGTGGCTTACACGCGCGCACACATGCTTACATGGTTCATAATCTGCTTATTCTGGTTAAAACGCGCGCACACCCACGCAAACAGTGTTACAAGTCTGCCAACAGGCTCCCACATGCTCAGTCTGCCCTACACGCGCGCACACCAGTGCAAACAGTGTTAAACATCTACCAACACACTCCCACATGCTCAGTCTGCCTTACACGTGCGCTTACTGTCCTACTCGCGCTTCATGGCGCGCACACGTGTGCATGCACGCCCAGCAAGAAACTTTGGTGTAGGCAACAGTGTACACCTTCCATTTCTTGACTTTTCCATGCTTATGTTGTGGCACTCCTCTTTCCATGATATGTGTCTGACATCTGTCATGTAACACTGACCTCCAATGAACTGCATTTCTTTCTGCCATTCCCCCCTGTGATGTCACCTATCTCCTACTCTGTTCCTCCCCCTTATGTAACTCTTACACTACTCAGAATGTGCTCATTTGCTATGTGACAGTGGAATTCAGTATCCTAACACTCATTTGCATCAGATTGTCTACTAATGCTTAGTTACATGTCTTAAACTCAGCTTCCCCCCTTAGCAACCACTAAACGGTGGCCATGTTGTTTTTGGTCTGCTGGTCCCTGCATTGTAAACCCATGTATTGCATAAAACCCACATTTGTGGGTTTATAACCTTCATTTTTATGTTTTATACAGCGCAGCCCGTTTGTGCGGGACTGCGCTGCGTTTAAACACCGGCGATCGCCAAAAAAAAAAAATGTATTTCTCAGATTTGCATCGGGGTACCTTGCCAATGGCCACATATTTGGCCATTGGCATGCTGCCTGACACATATGCACCCTTTATTTGGAGCTGACATGGCTCCATTGTGGTTTTTGCAGAAACATACTCAGTTGTCAACTGAGTACATTTCTGCAGCTAAAACGGCTCTTACACGGGCTGCTTTGGGCTTCCTGGATCGCTAATCTACCTCATTTGCATGCTATTTGGCTGCAAGTGAGGTGATTAGCATATCCACGCCCACTCTGTGTAAGAGACGTTTTAGCTGGTCTCTTACACGGACTTTAGGGCTGTTCCTGGATCGCGAAGGCTGCATGGAGTCTTACATTACTCAGACTCCGTGCAAGCCTTCGTGAATCCTGCCCATTATTTAATATGTAAATATTATTACTTTAACTAATTACAGTTTTAACATGTGTACAATAAAATCAATTTAGAATTTTAATTAGGAAGTTAATATATTATTTATTATTTTAGTTAGCACATTAAGAATTTATATGCAGATCCAAGTAGGAATTCTAAATTTGCGCGATTGACACGACATAACTGTATGTATGCATGAGCATTTTGTAACTTTTTTAAAGTTCTAATTGTCTTAGCTCAAACACTAGTTACATTTTTTAGTGTGCTGTAATCAATTTCTACTTCACATTTCTTTTGCTTTACTAATAACAACACATCTTGCCTTGCATCTCATAATAATAGCACAAGAAGGTGCTCAAGACTTAATGGTGGCAATACATTCTCTGTGTAAAATCAGTTCAAGCAGGTCATTTAGCAAAATTTCATGCTGGTAATACATTCTTTGTCTATGGCTCTTATTCTTTGAATTAATTTCATACTCCCATGTACTACTGTCAGTTCTGGCACTGAATCTATTGGGTATACACTATACATATTGTGTGTATATATATATATATATATATATATATATATATATATATATATATATATATATATATATATATATATGTGTGTATGTATGAATAGTATATACATATACTATTCATATACATAGTGTATATGAAGTTTTTAACTGTTTTATTCTGTAGACATTGTTCTGTTTTTATACTGTGCAAATGTTAGATCAATATATTTAAAGTTTTACAGATATACCCCTGGATTTACTAATCCTCCGTGCAGGACAAGCTTACTCCTGCATGAAAGCAACCGTTAAGGAGCAGGACAGCAGTGCGCCATGTATATTAATGATGCACACTGCCCGAGCTCCTAGGCTTACACAGAGCGTGTAAGAGTGCAGGGGGCCTGTCTGAGAGCAGAGCTTTCAGAATAAACACGCCCCAACAATGTAGAACAGCAGAAAGGGGTATGCAATGAGCAAGACCGCTCACAGGTGACTGCATATCCCCAACAACAGTCCCCCTTGTGTATAACAGCAACAGAATGTAGAAATAAAATGAAGAAACCCTTTTTTTTTCTTTAAAAATCTGATTACAGCTAACCATAGGTGCACAGGTGTGCCCATCGCTTAGCTACGGTTAAAGCAGCTTAAAAGGCTGAAGAGGATAACAAGGAAGATATATGCAAATGAAACAGCATAGCAATAGTGTAGTGGGCAGAGCATTTGCCTTTTAAGCAGCCATTCCCGGTTCGAGTCCCATGCAGCACATTCCATTTTACCTGGCAAAGCACGTTATGACCAATATTTTTGTTGCATAACCCACTAAATAACATATATTTATGAACTGGAGTACTGCAGTAAATGCACATGTGAGGTGTCAGTGTCATAATGAATAAGGCACTAGTAAGCAGGTGTGAGCACAAATAAGCAGGAGTAAGCATATTTAAGCACTCGTAAGCAGCCTTAAGCCCATTTGCATGGCAGTAAGCAATGCCTACACTGGCTAAGCCATTTTAAAGCTAACTCTCTGTAAGCAGATGCAACGGCAGGTTAGGAGTGCTTACCATCATGCAAACCCACTTACAACTGTTCAAAGTGCCTTAATCACTCTGTATCCAACGGCCTTTGTTCTGCCCATCAACAAAATAAACAGCCATGCAGGTCTCAGACCCAGGACCCTATACACCATATTCCCAGTAGTTATCCACCAAACCACCATAGAAGTACAGAAAAACGAGGTAGTAGCAAACAAGTCCTCACCACAGTATAACCAAAATGAACCTGTGAAAGGCATCAGTACACAGTCATATGTGCCATAACCCACTACATAACATAACTATGTGAACTGGAGTACAGCAGTAAGCCTAGAAGTGAGGTGTAATTGTAATAGAGTGTTGAAGTCCCCAATACAACACAAAGACCCCACAGAGAGTATGTCACATCAATCAGGGATACCAGGCATACATATAACGTGTAATGCATAATAACACAATGCCAAAATGGCATTATAATGAAGGTCTAATGTAAGCAATGCTAAGCATTGCACATGCCAGTTAAGGAGGTGGGAGCAATGTGCAGACCAGCTAACTCTTTGTGCCCAGTGGTATACCCCTTTAAACAATGTCAACCTTAGGTAAGCAAGTTTGCCCATAGCTTAGCTTTTTCAAAACTGGCCAATCACGGAAAAGTGCGGGAAATCGGCCATACTTAAACCCAAGAGCCGGGAATACATCTCATAACTGGTTGTAGCCCCCCCTTGTAGGCACTATGGCAGTAAGGGGAGAAGGAGTGCGCTTCCGGGTGCAGTGCTGGTGCATCCAGGAGTCCATGGTCATGGCAGGACTTCTAGTTAAAGACCATGCAGAGACTGCTGCAGGGCCAATACCAGGGCTCCCAATATAAAGCGAAGGCCTGGGACCATCTCACCCACAACCTCACCAGTGCCACTGGCATACACTGAACTGGTGAGCAGATCAGGCACCAATATGCTGAACTGAAGCGGCGGAAGGGGGACCTCTTGAAGGAGTGGCTCCAAGAGGTTAGAGCATCAGGGGATGTTCCAGACATGTGTAAGTATCACCCCAGTATGTGTGCAATAATTGCCAGCTCAGGTATATCATGGATAGGTATGGCTCAATATTCCTCTTATGTCCCCCACAGCTGCAATGGAGTGGGTCGCGAACCATGAGGCCCACATCAGCTGTCTGGCGAGGTTGCGATGCGAGGCAGGTCAGTAATACTCATGCTTTTACTTCTCACAGGAAATAAAAATAAAAGTAGTAGTAAATTAATTGCTAGTATAAAACCTGTATTGTTCAAGGCAAGTACTGCATACACTAGAGAATATTGCAGGAAGAGTCTCATATTGTTTGTATGTCAATAAAAGTGTAATATCCTGACAAAACAAGTCTAACTGCTGGACTGCATGTGTATATTCTGGTATCATATGGTAATGTAGATTTGCAATCATGTAATAGTACTGTTGTATTAAGCACTGTTACCCACACCATGGACCACAAATTGAATGTGTAGGAATGCCTGTATATGACAGGTGTAATCCCCAGAGGCCATTTAGTATAACTGAGAGACACGTAGACAGTAAACAGGGAAAATGCAGACAACAAAACTCAAATAGCACATGCAACTGAGATGTGAACTGTTGTTTTTTTAGCACACACAGCCATGGTTCGAATCCTGCCAGTGGTAGTGGTCTGAATACAGAATCATACCCCACAACTGTACAGATATGTCCAGAATGTCTATTAAAGTGGCTCACATCTATTGCCTATCAACCTGTCCCCCTGGGAAATCAGTGGGATGATCCCAGACATATAGGCAGCAAACAGGAAATACAACTGATTGACACACATCTATGACAACAAACCTGGCACACTAGCAACTCCCCAATACCTTATGTGACTAAGAAGCCACGCATGTCCCATTTACACCCCAACTTGTTATGCTGTGGTCAGAGTGTGTACAGTAACAGAGTGAGATGCATGGTCATAATAGTAATGTGGAATCTGGTACTGTGTATGGGAACATTCAAGTAGTGCTAATAAACATTCCTCCCAAAGGTCTGTCAGATACCAACACTGTAGCCAGAAATACAAGAATGATATTCAGTTGCTATGAATAATGACTAATGAATGATGAATAATGACATCACTGTCACGCACACTGTCCTACAACATATAACTGCCTAGGAAATCTGTATAAGAGTGTTGTTATACAAGGTCAGAATGCATAAGCACAGGGAATTAATAAGACAGAAAGCAGATTGGAGATATACAGCAATATCAATATAGCAGACACAACTGTGATGGGCAGTGTTTAAGTTGTAGCAGACACAGCCATGATCTGAATCCTGGGAGTGGAATTAGACTGCATACAGATTCATACCCCACAACTGTACACATAAGGCCAGAATGTCCAGTATATGTACCAATATCTGCTGCCTGTCCCCCTGTCCCCCTGGTAAGTCTGTGGGATGATCCCAGATGTGTAGCCAGCAAACAGGGAATACAAGTGATTGTTAAACAGCATGAGAACACACTTGTCACTGTAGCAACCCCCAAAACTGTTAGAAGAGTAATATTTCAATGATGTCCTATCTACACTCCAATGTTGTCAAGCTGTGACCAGAATGTGTACAGTAACAGAGTGAGATGTATGTGCATAATACTAATGTGTAGTCTGGAACTTTATGTGGTAACAGTCAGGCAGTGCTAAACATTGCTCCCACAGGTACGTTGGATACGATCACTGTGCTGAGAAATACAGACCAATATAACCTGTACTGGTATTGTCCACTCTGGTATTGTAGGGGACTGTAAGTGTTGCAGTTTCTCTGAATAATAAAGTATCACTGGTCACTGTCACCCACAATGTGCTACATAATATAGCTGTGTAGGAAAGCGTGTATACATGTGTGTCAAGTCACTAAAGGTGGAAGAGGGCAATATTCTAGATATGTCCAGGCATACCAGCATGTGGTCAACACATGGTCAAAGTCTGTGCAGAACGAGTTGGATAGCATAGTTCAAAGCATCAACCCAGAATCCAGGTGTATGTGTACAAACAGTTAGTCAGTGTTAACAAACCTTCCCCCACAGGTATACCAGGTGAGAGGTGTATACTGCTGGTAAAACTGGTTGATGTGCAATGATGACAACAGCCATATCACTGTCCAAAATAAGGCTATAGGGTAGTGAAGTATGACTTGTAAGGTACAGATAACAGCAGTGACTAGGAAAGTAATGTAGGCTACAGGATGACAGGTATTATTTTATGCCAACTGCCAATCTGACTGGGTTATTTACTTGGCCACATGTCATAGCCCGGCATTTTATGTTGGACAAACCTCACGTCCTATCAAATTCAGGGTGAGAGAGCATCTTAGTGAAATCAGAAACAAGAAAATTATCAATGCATTATTTAAGCATAGTCTTTTACATCCAAGTGCATCTTTTAAGATTATTATTGTTGATAAAATTAGAGCACTAAGATCCAATAAAATGGGCTGGCATGATATTTTAAATAAAAAAAGAGAGGAAATGGATTATTAAACTTGGGGCTTTATTCCCCCTGGACTTAATGATCATTTATAATTACTGGTATTGACTGACTGAATTAACACTATATAAGGAGTGTATTGTATTTTGCTTATTTCACACTGAGGAAGGCATTGTAACTAATTGCCGAAACCAGTTTGTGCACTCATTTTACCTGATTGATATGTTGTTGTACTATCATCAGATTAAAGAAATTCTGATGCTACAGCTGCTGGTCTAATTTTTTTTTTGGAATTGACTATTACTAACCCACATATGATGATGAAATCTAAACACTATAGCACGCTTGGGAAGGCCAGTCCCAATGGACCCACCTGTCCCACCTCAGCTGGCTGTGGCACCGGGCACCTGCATGTCTGGGGTCCAACCCCTGACCTCCCTGTCCGTTCGTCTTGCACCACCTCCTTAATGGAACTGCCTCAGGGGATGGGGCTCACCCCCCCCCAGGAGTGGGCGAAGACAGGCACCAATCACCCATCGCCAGGTCGGGGTCGTGGTGCGTAGAGCAATCAACAAGCAGTTTGGTGATCTTCTATGCCAGCTCAAGGGCTGCATCTTGCAATTAGAGAGTCAGCCTGGCTCTGCAGCTCAGCCCCCATCACAGCCACCTTCGGGGCTGTGAAGGTGCAGTGGTGACTGCCCATGGGTGGGAACCTCAGTCCCACTGTTACCACTAGGGGGCTTGTGGGCTTCCGATATCCCAACACCGCATGCCATCAAGGTGTTTACCCCCCACATATGTCATATACCGCCCCTGTATGCATCTTGTGTGTCTTGTCTGTTAACCTACCCAACCTACCTCCCCAAATATATCTACTATCCCTCCCCAACATCCCACTCTCACCTGAAAAAAAAGGGCATTCTGTTCCCACAAAATAATCTTGCCCCATACATAGCTTTCTATTTTACACACATGTCCACTGGATGCATGTAATCCGATCTAATTGGCATCACAACTTATTATTGTTGTCCTCTCCCCTCTCCCAGGGGTTTGAGTGTCCAAATCTACTTCCAAATTCAGTGTATATGCACAGGTGTTGCTGTAGAAGAAATGGGCAGCTGTGGACCTTCCCTTCACCCTTCCTGCACATCCCTAGCTATTTTCCCTACTGCCTTTCCCTGTTTGTGCCCCTTTTTCAACACTTTCCTATCAACCCTTTTTTCTTTTCTTTTAAAGAAATTAGCACCGGGGTAAGTGGAAGTAAGCACTTTTGAGCAGCAGTAAGCAGGTCTAAGTCTGTTTGCACAGAGGTAAGCAATGCCTACACTGTTTAAGCAATTTAGAAGTTAACTCAGTATAAGAAACTGTAACCGGAAGTTAGCAGTGCTTACCTCCATGCAAACCCACGCAAACCCGCTTACAACTGCTTTAAAGTGGCTTAATCACTCTGTATCCAATGGCCTGTGTTCTGCTCAGCAACAAAATAAACAGCATCTGCAAAGTTCAAAACCAGGACCTTGCACACCATAGACAAAGTGATCTATCACTAAGCCATGCCAGATATACATAATGCTGATGATTTCAAAAACATATTATCCAGCCCAGTCATTAAACAGTACAGAGAATGTAGTCCAACATGTAGATGTATGTGTGTGTATAAATATATTAATATCTAAACAGCTACAACATATCTATATATATATATATATATATATATATATATATATATATATATATATATATATAATATATATAAATATATACATATATATATATAAATATATATGAACATATATTCATGCGAGTGCCTACATCAACGCATATATATGTCTACACCTATATGTCTACATATACACAGCAAGTTACATATATGTAACCAGATATATATCTATGTAGGTATATACGGACATAGTTATATATATGTAAGCAGATATATATATATATATATATATATGTATATATATATATCCATATAAGTATATATGGACATACATGTGTAGAAATCAATGGGAGATTAACTAAATCATATGTGTCCACATGCACCGTTAATGGGGGTGAGAGGCCCCAAACGATATACGTCTTGCACGAATAAGTATACCCACTCCCCCACAGCCAAACACATCCACCCTGCAATGCACTACCAAGTGTTGCAGATACCATAACCAGGTCCTGACACAACATGGGCATAAGATGTTAACAGTACTACATCCCACCTGTATGATGTCAGGCTGATAGTGGTAACATATCATGCAGTACAGTCTGGCTCCAATAGGAAATGTAAAATGTGGAAGCTATCAACATTTCCAGGATACATATACACAGAAACATATATGCAGATACAGATATACACACACACATATATATATATATATATATATATATATATATATATATATATATATATATACACATATGTAGATAGATATATACATATATAAAGATATACATGGGACTACACATACACACGCAGAGATATGTACAGTAAGATACTTATGTAGTAGGCGCATACAATATGGAACAGTCACTATGCCTACAGTTAACACCCTAACAACTGGACACTGGATGAGCCACCAATACAAATGACATTTGGTGCCTGCAACATATACCCACAGAGAGGTCATAGGATAAAACACCGCACACAGGTTTGCAGAAATGGAAAACCTTTATTTGTGTACTGTTACAGTTTTATATGCCATGTCATATAGCTGTTCAGACACTGACAGCCATATAAACAGAGTAATGCAACTGTGAAACAGTTATACTAATACAGTGGTCTGGAAACATTCACAACTGTTGCTGTCCAGGCCAAGCCCTCCAAATTGTACAATAGTGAAGACAGACTGGGCCACAGGATACCACACAATTAACAGTAAGTGATGCAGGTGTATAGTCCAGCAGCCTCTATCTACCCCCTGTACACAATCACTAGGTGGTAAAGACTTCAGTTGACCAAATGGGATGTAACTGTTACATAACAAGTCATAACTGACAATATCACAGGCACACTGGCAAACAGAACAGTCTGTATGGCAGGAGGCAGTAGGCCTGCAGTAACCCACTTTATGTAAGTAATGTCAAGATAGGCGAAATGTATGGTTCTGAACATCCAGATACCTTAAGGCAGCTCACCCCTTATACCCCCACATTTTGTAACAGCCTAGGTTATGTATGGTGCACCCCCCTAGACTCAATAATACAGGGCGATATACTACTGTTACATACACTGGCCTCTGGAGTGCATATGGGCACACATGTATTGTGTAGGTGAAGGCCACACATGTATGGCTCCAGCCCCACCGTATGTGTGGGGAATACAACAGCAGTGGACTGCTGGCAGGAATGGCAGCGTGGTATATGTATATGTGCATATGTATCACTATGTGTATATGTGTAGACATATAATGCTCTGTATATGTATATATCTGTGTGTGTATATGCATATCTATGTACATATACACACCCATCTATATATGTTGATATGTACATGTGTAATTATCTATATAGATATCTGGATAATCATATGTACATATATATTCACCATATGTCCAGAGCATGGGATGTAGCCCTACCTCAGCCCCTATAGTCCAAACTTCGCAGTGCAAGGGGATGTCAAGTATGTATAGCAGCTGTATTAGTAGACTATTGCTATTGTAATAGGGATTGTCTTCACAGACATGGTGTGTGTGGGAGGTCACATCTGCTTTTCACATGTGTGCCATTGGCTACTGACAGACATCCTAAGGACATCATAGTACAGTACTGCTGCAAGCACATAATGCTCCTGTGGACTACAGCAGAGATATTGGCCAATAGATGTGGATATTCTGACACACTCTGTACAGTCCAGAGGTATACACAGAACCCCTTAGTGCAGAACATGTGGACCAAGCCTGACAATATGGATGTTAACAGCCATGTAGATGGGTATAACACATAATGACTGGTATACATTTGCCCCCATAGGATATGCATTCACACACCCCTGTCTGTCCTGACACATAACTGCTGGTACAGAGGTGCCATGGCCACATACTACCCACTAGATATTGACATACATCTGTACAGCATCCCACCGCTCTCTCTGACATACATGACTGTTAAGGGAGGCCTGTCAGCAGTACATCTGGCAAATATCTGGACATGACATCTCACTGGGTAAGTACACTAATCTGCTAGGCATGTGACAAAGCACTGTGCAGGCTACAGGCAGACTGGCTCAACACTGGCCTACATCTCCTATGGGGGAATGCAGATGTACCTGCATATATAGCAGGCTCTACAGGCATGTCACAGCACAGGATGAAATACACCTGTGTAAAAGTGTATAACCACAACCAATGTGAACACAGTCACATATGGTAAGCTAGCATAATATTACAGTATATGGACTATCTGTCCAACACATCCTCATATGTGCCACTCACACACTAACCCTACATATACTGGGCCGCTACACAGTGTGGCCTGATGCCTGTCTGTGGTATGGGACATGTGCGTGTATGGCCCTACAAACATGTAAGCCTATATGATAATATACAGTAGAGCAGCATGTAACATCAGCTAGGACGGGACCTAGAATGATGACATCTACCACAGTCTGTACACAGGCCAAGGTACATATTAACAATACACACACTGTCGACATTCACCATAAGTACACAGACCTCAGTATTGTACAAAAAAACACAGAATGCCCAGGTTATGTCAGCAAATATAACCCCTATTGTACATAACATGTGTAGCAGTATGATATCTCACTGCATTGTTATCAGATATGATGACACTAATCATGGTGTACAGTACATATGCACCTCTTAATACATGACATATGTACAAAGGTTGACAGAATTGTGGCTGGAAGCACATACACAGGGCCAATATTGACACATTGCTGTGATAACATCATGCATTTACTGTTGTAACAGGGTTTGTCGCAACATATGGCCTATGAGGGATATGAAATCAGTAACTGTCATGGCTTTCACCATCTATGGACTGCAATCCTCAAACTACCTTCTGCAGTTCACAGATACATGCTCTGTGGGTAACACATGAAACCAAAGGCACCACCCAGTACCCAGTTTGCAGATAACCTTACAGATGGGGAGTCCTCATAAACATAGAACTGACATTGCAGGTATTAATACATATAGGACAGCCATATCCGCATACACCATGTTAAACCAACATTACTCCGAATGCAGTATAGCAGCACTTGCAGTCTGTAGTCAGGTCAGGCACATCCCTTTCCTGTGTGTTGGCCTGTTTCCACAGTGTATGTTGTCAAAGGTTAATCCCCGATACATCTGAGATGCTGTTTGCCAAACAACAGATCGAGTTCCTGCTCACAGTGAATGAAAAGGCCCAACACCAACATGATGTTCCTAGATATTGGAGTCTGTTTCAATGCAATTAGCTATGGGAATGTTACCACAGCTGTTCCACATGCAATCAGCTAGGCGAGGTCTGCAATTCGTGTAGAGGCCATCAGCTGATCATGAGCATTACCTAAAATACACATGCTGCTGCCTAAGCAAAGCAGGTTTAGGTCTCTACATCCACCAGTGAGGGAGTAAGAGAGGCAGACAGAGGCAAAGATAAATCAGTGAGCGGTGGGAGCCTAAAACTTAAGCATGTTTGTGTCACACACCTACCAGCATAGAGTGTTAAAACCCTGATGACTATGTAGTGTTATCGCAGTTATATGCAGTTATTAGATGTGCCACATAGGTTACCTGTTGTGGAGCCCTCAGAACATATATGTGATGGTGAGTGACATCTGCAACAGGGATATGGTAGATATACGGTAGGTGAAGTACACGTGCCTGTCCGCATGAACAGGTGCCAGCGTCAATACAGCCACACTCTCACAGGGATGCACACACATTGACACACTTGGCATGGCCAGGATTACAACTCATCACTAGTGAGATTGCCACAACACATTACTGTGCAGGTATCACATGCACCACATGGCACATACGGAGGTTATATGGGCAAAGAGTATGGGGAGTTGTCTGACATCAGACAGTATGCTTCGGTATGCCAGTGGGGGTTGTAGTGAGTGTGGATGTGATCATACGCATCATACAAAAAACACACAAACACACAGGGTGCCAGTATTGACATGCATGGGTGCATTTCTGTATGGGTGTGTGGTGGTCGACTGTGCCAAATGACTATACAAGGCTAGGTGATGGGTATACCTTGGCATCAGGCCACATGACAATGGTCTGCATTGTGGCTCAGGGCTGTAGTTTCTGCATTTGCCCACACAGGTGGGTATTGTATTCCCCATCCAGTCACCTAGGTGGCTATTGTATGTGGCCAATGCTGTGCATCGCTTGCCATGTATATGTTCCTTACTCCATGACATGGATGGTGTCTAGGATGTGCACACCTCCCACATGAATGTACAGTGACATATGGAACTGTACCTGGGGTTTCTGGCCCATGTTGTGTACACAGATTATCATCAGATGTGCCAGTATTGGCCACCTGTGGTGGGAACTGGTAATGGACAGCAGGTTTACCCTGCTCCTACATTGATAGCATGCTAATGGAATTCCCTGGTGTGAGTGCCATCTGTCCATACATGGCATGTTTTCAGGCATGGTATGTCCTTTGTGGGCCACATGTGGTGGCACCACAGGTGTTGCAGGTGTCCAGTGGGGAACACGGGGAAGGTGCACTGTCTGCATGTACATGCCTATTGGACAGATGGACAGGGTGCCATGCCATTTGTAGCCCACTGCAATCACTGCATAGTTACTATCAGTGGCCAATATGCAGCGTACTACCCACATATTGGCTGTTGCCTAGGCATGTCTGTGTGTGTATGAAACATGGGTTGAGAGTGTGCTCTGGGTAATACTGGGTTGCTAACTGTGATTGTCTGGCCTTGATATCACATGTATGGGTATGGATTTGCAACCCAGCCTC
Organism: Protopterus annectens; assembly: GCF_019279795.1. Classification (NCBI taxonomy): domain Eukaryota; kingdom Metazoa; phylum Chordata; order Ceratodontiformes; family Protopteridae; genus Protopterus; species Protopterus annectens. Next base: position 583,733,543 of record NC_056734.1, read on the forward strand.
TCGGCTATTTCACATCTGTTATCCCTGTATGGTGGACATTGTGATATATACTAGGGCCACCAATTGAGAAATTTGCAAAACCCACTCTATATTGGGCCCAGGTGTCACACACACCTCCTCCACACAGGATATGAGTTACAAACACACACACACACACACACACACACACACACACACACACACACACACACACACACACACACACACACACACACACCTGTCATGTCTGGGAGTAGAACCCCTACCTAACTAGTGTATTACACTACAGCACTATGCAGTGATAGAACACACCACAGAGATTACTAGAGTACTCCTTCCCCAAAGGTGTAGATCACTATGGAGGACATCAGCAGGATTGCCAAAGTAGGACATTCGAATTGTAGTGAATGTGGCTAGGCTAAAATGCATTGCTCTCTACACAGACATTGAAACACACACAAAGCATCCACAACTGACATGTGTGGGTATAGAGCCCCTAACAGAGGTCTATATCACAATACAACATGGAGCTGTTATAGGATGCACCACAGGGATTACTGGAGAACTCCTTCCCCAAAGGTGTATTTCACAACGAATGACATCAGCAGGATTGCCAAAGTAGGGCATTTGAAATGTACTGAGTGTGACTAGCCTAAAATGCATTGCTCCCTACACAGACATTGAAACACACACAAAACATCCAGAACTGCCATGGGTGGGAATAGAACCCTACCAGAGTTCTACATCACACTACAGCAGTATGCAGTTATGGCATGCGCAACGAAGATTACTGGGCTACAATCTTCCCAGAGGTGTATTTCTAGGTGAATGACATTAGCAGCCTTGCAAAGTTGAGCATTTGAATTGTAGGGAGTATGACTACCCTAAAAAGCATTGCTTTCTACACAGACACTTGCCAAGTCTGGGATTAGAACACTTACCTAACTAATATATTACACTACAGCAGTACGCAGTTATAGGATGTGCTACAGAGATTACTGGGTTACAACTTTCACAGAGGTGCATTTCTAGGTGGATGACATCAGCAGCCTTGCTAAAATTGAGCATTTGAATTGTAGGGAGTGTGACAACCCTAAAATGAATTGCTCTCTACACAGAGAGACACACACACTTGCCAAATCTGTGATTAGAACACCTACCTAACTAATTTATCAGACTGCAGCAGTACACAGTTACAGGATGCGCTACAGAGATTATTGATCTACAGCCTTCCCAGAGGTGTAGTTTTAGGTGGATGACATCAGCAGCCTTACCAAAGTAGTGCATTTCAATTGTAGGGAGTGTGACTACCCTAAAAAGCATTGCTCTCTGCACAGACACACACACACACACACACACACACACACACACACACACACACACACACACACACACACACACACACACACACAAACACACTTGCCAACTCTGGGATTAGAAATCTACCTAACTAGTTTATCACACTACAGCAGTACACAGTTAGGGGACATGCCACAGAGATTACTGGGCTACAATTTTCCCAAAGGTGTATTTCACAGTGGATGACAACAGGCTTGTCATAGTACAGCTATAGAGAGGGCAGTGTATATGCATGGGCCATAAACCATTTATCAAGAGGTTGACATACCACATGCGGGCACACACAGGGTCATATTTCACAGGTACATGTATACAGATGCTAGATGACACCTTCTGTGTACAGTCATGTTGCACAGCCAGCACATGCATCACACAGTCTGCACTGCTGACTGATACCAGTGGCTAGTATCTACAGTGAGTGACATCTGAACCTCAGATGGTTGTGGCCCTTTGGCTGTGTGCTGGGTGGGACAGGACTGGATGGCTCCTTCTCACAGTCACCCTCTTTCACACATCTTTGTACATCTACCTTTGGCTTATTATAGTGTGTTGTCATTAGATATATGTCTGTATTCCTGTCCACTGTGTGTGCAAAGGATGTGTGCTGCATACTGAGGAGTGGCTGCACTAACATCTGTGACTGCCAGTTATGTCTGGTTCACCAGTGTTTGCAGACAGGACCTTCATGTGTTTAAGTGTGAGAGCATGCCCAGTATGCCCATCTGTATTGAATGTGTGGATCAAGTCCAGGTAGTCTGTAATGCAGTGCTGACCTATGTGTTGTACACCTACAGGCAGTATACTGTTTCTGCAGGGTATCCATCAATCACATGGCATTGACTGTTACTACATTTCTACATGGGATGGGGGGCACATGTGACTATTTCTACATTTCTACACAGGCTTTGGGGGGGCACACCTGACTGTTACTACATTTCTACATAGGATAGGGAGCACACATAACTATTTCTACATGTCTATACAGGATTGGGGAGGCACACCTGCCTGTTACTACATGTCTATGTAGGATGGGGAGGCATACCTGCCACTTGTACACATTTGCTATGACTGTACTGGTATGTCAGGTTCTCCATTTCATTCTGTAGTCTTACCTATCATGCTGCCTAGAGGCATACCAGTGTACTACAGATCTTAGCTTTTATTTACCTACATTTAAGTTTCAGGCTTCCTACCCTTCAAAACTGACATCCCACTGCCTGACCTGCTGTCGTCTGTCTGTGTAGGCCTGGGGGGGTTTACACATAGGCATCATTCAGAGGCCATAGCAAAGCCTTTGTTTGTATTTGTCTACACCTGTCCTGCTGGCTGTGACTGTTGTTGGGTATATGAACCACCCTGAATGGCATGTGTGAGTCACTTACCTTGTGGGTGTCCCAGTATTGAAGTTGGTGCTGCAGGGCTGCCTATGTCGAATGCACATAGTATACTCTCTACACATGGTTGAGCACAGGTAGTGTAATGTTTGGCATCTCTTTTACTGTATGTGAGAGTCAGAGAGAGTTGTCATTCCCTGGGTCCCTCCTGTGTCAGTGTATGTGCTATGCTTTGCCTCTTTGCCAAGGCCAGTGCATACTGGGCATGCCTCTTTCTGCATACTGGAGCAGGCTCAGGTTGTTCCTCCTCAAAGTCACTCTGTGCCTGTGCAGGCCTTGGCAAAGGTGGGGGGCTGTATGGCCCTGCCCTGTGCGGTTCCTGCTGCAGCTGTTTCTGCAGGATCATATTGTGTAGCATGGCACATACGAGGACAATTTGGGGACATGTAGCTGGTGAGTACTGCAAGGCTCCACCGGATGTGTCCAGGCACGGGAACCATGACTTGAGCATCCCAAACACATGCTCTGCTATAATTCTGGTGTGTGCATGTGCCTCATTATGGAGTTCTTGTTCTGGTGTGTGTGCATTTCTGATGGGTGTCATCAGCCACGGCTCCAGTGCATATCCAGCATCCCGCACTAGATGACCATCAGGGATGTCCCCATTGGCAAATATCTGGTATAGCTGCATCAGATGCCAGATGTGGGAATCATGATAGCTTCCAGGGCAGCCAGCCACACATTCATTATTATGCCCTGGGCATCGCACATGACCTGGCAGTTGATGGAGGGGAAGCCCTTGTAGTTGATGTAGACCCTTCTCCACTCACTGGGTGGTGCTTTGATGTGTATGTGCGTGCAGTCTATAGCACCCACTACCTCAGGGTATTCTGCTATTTGGTGGAACAGTTGCATATTGCTGGCCAACACCTCATGGGTGTTGGGAAAATATACGTGCTCACTGACATGTGCTGACATGGCATCCAGGAACTGTTGGAGTACCCTGGATGCTGATGCCTGTGAGATTCCCATCATATCCCCAGTTGAGCTTTGTAAGGTACCTGTAGCTAGTATTCTTAGGTCTTCACATACCTTGGTATCCATTGGGATTGTTTCCCCTCTGATAGTTCTGTGTGTGAGACATGGCCAGCACAGCTTAACAATTTGCTATAGAAGGTCCCTGTCCACCCTATAGTGCTCCACTATCTCCAGCTCAAGTAGCCCTTTGTAGGTTACTCTGGGTCTGTACACTCTTCTCCATTTCCTCACTGTGGGTTGGTCGACAACATTCACATCCTCACCACCCTGAACCTCTTCCACAAATAATAACTCCATGATAGCATGATAGCTATTGCAGCCCCTATCATTTTGCTGTTGTGAGTGTTAAAAGTTCCCCGCTTGTTTACACGAGTGGTGTACAGTGTGGGAAAAACCAGAGGTGAAGGTGTTTGCATAGTTTATAGTAGTGTTCTGGGCTGATCTGGTCTACTGCTTGTGTAATTGGCTGATTCTGATACATTTCACCTGCCAGCTATGCTAGTTCTCCTTGGTTAACTTCCTACTGCTGTTTTCCCTTCCCATTGCCTTCCTGTTTAAGACCGGGGACGTGCCGCACAAACAGAGTTCACAAATGTGCACACTGCTGCTATTTCCTGGTTTTACTTTTTTTCTGCCTTTAAAACCTGGTGCCAGGAATGCACACCCACTTAGGCATTGTAAAGAGTGCTAGGCAGGTTTAGACACACCCCCTAGCTTAGCTGTGCTAAGCTAGGAGCAAACCTGAACCACAGAGTTCCAATCTGCTTACAGTACGCCTGACACACCCCCACATGATGCCACCTAACTCCTAGACTTGCACCAAGCTATTCCTACTCTTAGACTGTTGGGACCTGACTCACATGCTGGGGAAAACTGGGATTCACTATCCTTCCCCTCATTTGCATAGGATTGCCTGCTAATGCATAGTTACATGTCTCACACTGAGCCTGCCCCCTTAGCAACCACTGCACACTGGCCATGTTGTCTTCTGCCTGCCATTGACTTGCATGGCAGAATACTGATTTTAGTTAGAATGCTTAATTTAGGTTTATTTTGTTATTTCCCCCCTGATCATGTTTGCGTGCCGCTGCCCTACGCTTAAACAGCCGAGATCAGCTAAAAGAAAAAAAGTTGATTATTTTATTTTTTTCACTGTTTGCAATGCCAATGGCCTTATACTTAGCCATTGGCATGCTCACTACATGATATGCAGCCTTTATTTGGAGCTGTCACAGCTCTGTTTTGGATTTTGCAGAAATGTATTCGGTTACTAACCAAGTACATTTCTGCAGATTGTACTAGTCCTGCACAGCTGGTTGCAAGCTTCCTGGATTGCTAAATCACCTCATTTGCATAAATATCTCCTGCAAATGAGGTGATTTGCATACAGGGGCTTAGTCCGTGCAGAGTGAGTGCAGGAGCACTCATGAACACCCCTGCAGGCTGTTCCTGGATAGCACAGCAGACATATTGCCTGCTGGAGCTCCTGCACAGATCTTGCACACTGTGCAAGCTATAGAGAATCTGGGAGATAGTTTTGGAATATGTTAATACTGGAGCAAATCATCCGGGGTCAAAACTTCCTGTACCCCCCACTGGACATCCCCCTCCATTCAGACCTCACTATGCTCAGGTTTCACTCTGTTCCCCTACCCTATCCCCAATTTCCACCCACCCTCACTACATCTAAACTTACTGCTCTTACTCCACCTCTTCTACTCATCCTTCTATCCTCTACATAATTTCATTATTCTATCATAAATTGTTCTGATTATACCATCCCCACCCACTTCTGTTCTAAATTCCTTTTCAAATCACACTGTGTACCCTCCCCCTCAAAACTTGCCTACTCTACACACTATCACTGCTTATTAACTTACCTCACCGCACTACAAGATTTTTATGATACTAAATATGCTGCTTCCCTTCTATATCACCATATTCATCTTCCTTCTGTCATTCTTAATATTCCCACCAGTGGTAATAATAAATAAGAATACCTCAACGATTACTGTATCCTCATCTAGCAACAATCTTCCAACTAGCTATTCAAAATTCTCTTTAAACTTATTTCACATAACTCCATTATACTGTTGTAACCCAAAAATATTAAAACGTGTCAGTCCCACTGCCAAGGTAATACTTCTACTCATTTCTGCTAAAAATGCCATAATAAACAAACCATCTTTCTTCAACATACATCAGAGTGGTGACATATCCCCCAACCCAGGTCCCAACCAAACCATAAACTAAAGTATGCACCCTAAAAGTGTAAAAATAGTCACTCTGAACCTTGAAAGCATATGCAACAAAATCATTTTATGCCTAAATGACTGTACACAACCCAGTTATCCTAGCCTCAACAGATACATGGCTAAAACCTGAAATAAAAGACGCATAAATACTATCTTCTGTTTATAATATTAACAGAACACATCAAAAAGCAGGTGAAATAGCTATAATCTTCCCAAATATGCTCACCGTAACTCCCTGTGCAGGCACAATCCCAACATTTGGAAAAGCAGAAATCCTAATCTCATTCCTAAAACTTAATACAACCAAGAGCATATGCATTGCTGTGCTATATATCCCCTAGGACATAACATTCCAATACTTGAAAAAATGGGTCTATATTGCAACATTGAAAGCTAAAAACAGCGAATGATGCTGCATCGACACATTTTCAGTGAAAGCTAAAATGTAGAATCCACAGAACAGCAGTTTCTTTCCAAGGAAAGAAATCGCTGTTCCAACCCCAGCAAAAAAAAAACATTACACACTTCCAAACACATGCACACATACCCAGTCCTAATTATACCCCCCAAAAAACAGTAAACAACTAAATAAACATATGCACATAACCCAACCATACATTTAACGAAAAAAAAACAGTAAACATTTTAAACCATATGCACTTACCTTAACCTGCACCCTAACCCTAAGGTCAGTAACTCTTGCACATTTACATAAACAGCTCCAAACACATACACACTTAACTTAACCCTAATTCTACCCCTCCAAAACAAAAGTAAACAACTGAAAACACATACACACGTAACTCAACCATACATCTAACACAAAATATAAAACAGTAAACACTTTCATACATATGCACTTACCTTAACCCACACCCTAACCCTAAGGTCAGTAACTGTTGCACAATCACACTCGGGAGCTATACCAGACAAGGGACCACACTATACTTCAGAACACGGCAAAACAACGAAATGGTCAAGTGACTTCTTTCCCAGGGAAAGAATTTGTTGAACAGTTGCTTCGCTGTTTTGCCTGTTCACTCTACATGTGTCGACAAAAACGCATTCGACATAATGCATTTTTGTTGTACTCATAGGAACCCGAAAAAATAAATATCCTCGATAGCAGATACAATCACAAATGAAATTATCCTCCTGAGTAATATAAACATTGATCTGCAAATTCAGCAATCAACAGCATGAACCTCTTTGGATCAACTTAACATATTAATACCTTAACAAGATATGGCAAAAAATAACCCCCGACAATCTATTCTGGACTGTATTCTGGTTACCAACCCATCTAATTTTACCTCCTGAAATAGCTTTCCTGATAAACTAAGTGACCACCTTGTCAGTTTATTCCCACAGGAATATTACACAACTATGAATAGAACATAAGCTCAAAAATATTCATAATCTCTCCAATTTCTCCAAAATGTCTTTCATGAAAGCACAAAAAACAGTTAACTGGTCCATCCTAAAAAGACTCAACTTAAATGATGCAGTTGAATACTTCAGGTCAGCATTTCTAAATATTCTTAACACCTTAACCCAACAATGTACAAATAGAATTAAAACAGCCATACCTCATGGCTCACCAACTAATGCAAACTCCTTATGAAAGAAAAGGTATGGATTAACTGGCAAAAAGAAAAAAAATGTCAAAAATCAGCAACTATTCAGTTAGCTACAAAACCAAGTCAAGAACAAGTTAATAGAGATAAAAAATATTATACTCACCTACAAGATAGTCATAAAAACAACTCTAAAATATTCTGGTCCTCCATATCCTCACTTATCAACCCGGGTACAAAAAAGAATCCCAGCCCATACCCAGACATTCCTCCTCTTCCAACAGCTGCCTATTTTAATTCATACTTCATAGAATGCATAGATGACTTAAACTCAAACTCACCTAACACACTCCCTTCCACACAGCTAACCTCCCCTATTTTAGATCCAAGCACATCTCCATCACAAAACTCACCTAAATGTAACATAGACAGCTCCACCTACTTTACCTTTCAACAAGTCTCTATAACTTTATTAAAAAAGCTTTCACATAAACTAAAACTGTGTTCCTCCTCAACTGACAACCTTTCCCAGAAAACCTAAATCTAGTTACAGATGCAATAGCACACCCAATCAGCATTCTTATTAATAGATCAGTTCTAGGCTCCTGTGTCCCTATGTTATGGAAAATGTCACATATTATCCCCTTACATAAAGAAGGTAATTCCACTAACATTAAAAATTTCTGTCCTATAGCTATCCTCTCTCCCCTTTCTAAAATCATTGAAAGATGTATACATCAACAATTTCTTCACTGTCTCATACAAAATAAGCTAATCAAAATACACAACATGGATTTCAGCCAGACCACATCATCTACACAGCATTAATGTCTTTTACAGACACTGTCAATAATGCTCACAACTCTAATAAACTTGTATCTGCAGTATTTCTATATCTATCAAAAGCCTTTGATGTGGTATTTCACATTAAACTCCTCAATCAACTTTACCCCTGAGTCTGTTATCTCCATCTATTCAATGGTTATGTAGCTACCTTGCCAACAGACAACAAGCTGTAATATGGCAAGGGTCCATCTCTGCATACTTTCCCACTTCCCACAAGGATACATTCTTAGCCCGCTACTATTCAATATTTTTATCAATAACCTACATTCATCATCTTGTGAAGGTACCTTGATTGAATATGTAGATGACTCTACCATCATCTGCTCTTCAAACACCTTAAGTGACCTCCAAGAAATCACTCAACAAGCTGTCATCTCCATTGATCTCTGTGTATCAAGAGCACAATTCTTAATCAACCCCCCAACAAAAACTAATTCCTTCTCTTTATCCCAAAAACTCACACCTCTATCAGTGCAGATTTCAAAATGTTTTCAACAAATGGCAATGAAATTTAATTAGTTCACCATACCAAACTATTAGGAGTCATAATAAATGATTATCTTAAATTTGACCTCCACATCCAAAGCAATGTCTGCTTTACAGGAACAAACATTTTCTGAGCACACACGCAAATAACTCTAGCCAAAACCTACCTTCTGCCCTCCCTACTCTATGGAGCCCCATTTCTAACCAATTTACAATCATCCTTCTCCTTTTCTCCCTACTCACTTAAGCTACCTGAAGACATCCTACCCTGCACTTTTCTTATAATTTCCTTTTCTCTCCATCCTTACTTCCTTCTAGAACCATAATATCTCACATACTAAGACATCACTCACTTCTCCCGTCACTGTTTCTAATCATGGAATCTTGAATATTTCTTTTAAATATCTTATTAGAATTGTCTCAGGTTTCATTTATCTCATACTAATCTATGTAACAAATAATATGACTAATGGATTTTTCCATACATATTTGCTCTATCTCATGTTATTGATTTTCATTGCCCTCTAGTATGAAACATGTTCTATGTTTTTCTCATTACAACATTTTTACACTCCTACATTTTGTAGTGTAACATGATTCTGTGTGATTTAAAATATCTGTAATTGATTTTAGAAAAAATATGATTGTAGAGCCTTCCTGCATGGGCCTGCATTGGAAATGGGAACTTTCTGGCCCATTTGGACTTTCTCCAGTAAACCTATGTCAAATAAATAAATAAATATTGGGTAGTTGGAGTTGCTCATGACTATGGTATTGGATGAATGGTGACAGCTCCCAGTAAGTGCAAGCATGAGTTATGGGTTTCTTGGGTCACAGAGAGTGACCTGTAGCATTCAAAGATATGATATGGGACTTTGCCTATGAAAATCTGGCGACGGAGAAGCTCGATCACATTGTCCTGTTTGACTAAGTGTTGAAGTGAGTTTGTTGTTGATATAAATTTAGACTCTCTATCTTTGGTCCCTTCTTCTGCAGTTGCTGGCATAAATTTGTGGTATGCATTGTAGCCCTGCACTCCTGGGGTGTTCTCTGTGGCTTTAAACCATATCTTAATAACTGCATATATGTCCACATTCTCCAGGGTGAGGAGGGTGGGAGTTCTGTTTGTGCAGTTCTGTTTCATTGCCTTGTGTCACTCTAGTGTCCATGGAGTTAGCCTATATACATTAGGCTGGTTGTAGGGAATACACCTCCATCATGGGGAGTACATGGGGCTTACCTGTAATTTCTGATATAGAAAGTGACTGTTTGTCCAAGACAAAAGTCAGTAACTAAGCTATTTTGTAAAGGAGCATTGAGTAGTAATGTGTGATGCCAATATATGTGCATATGTTTAATGTATATAGCATGTAGTCCTGCTACAGCGTATTGGATTTATTTTGGTTTTGACAGTATTTGCTGCTGGCCATGTGTGTTGAATAAGCACAAATTGATTTGTTTCTTTGAAATGTTTGTATAAATTGAGTGTTGAGTCTAACTAGAGGGCTGTGTAGGGAGGGTGGGGTTTGTGACTAGTGATTTTCTTTTGCATTAAGTGTTTTGCAAGATGTGTGTGTGTGTGTGTGTGTATGTGGATTGGACACTTGGTACTTGTCTTTTGTGAATGTGCTCCATAAATGTTTGAAGTGTGTGACTGTGTATGTTGATGTGGTATGTTCTATTTTTATGTTGTTGCTGTATTTGTACTTGATGCATTAATACCGCTTTAAAATTGCATACCTCTTTTTGGATAATGTTTATCAAGCATACAATTATGATGGAAACCAAAGAGAATTTCAAAAATGTTTCAGGAAAAAAATAGATACCAACTTCCAGGCCAAAACAAATGTGCAGTTTTAAAAATAAAAGCTTTGAAGTATTATACACGAAAAGAATGAACAAACAAATGTAATACATTAGGCTAACAGCCCTAACAAGGAAATAGGATTTGTGCTCCATAGAAAGAGATTAAAATACAAATAACACAGGAATGAGCCTCAGGAAGGAAATGAAGAAATTGATTATCTGAGACATACATGATTTTAAGGAAACTGCGTAATTTGTTCAAAGTCAGTAAAGCTGCTAGAAATGCACATTAAAAAGACTGAGAAATATAAAGCAGAAATAGTTAACAAAGCTGACCATGTAAAAGAACAATATGGCAATAAACAGTAGCAAGCAGAAATGAAGAATGACATCTATATGAATGCAATAAATGATAGGTAAGACCATAAAATAAAATGCAGATGTTGTGATGTAGAGTACCCACACAAAGGGCTGGGTCTGGGAAAGGGTAATGCATGTGATAAGTTCAAGAAACAATATCACTTTGCCAAAGCATGCAAAAGTAATTATACTTTTATTTATTTACTGGCATTTGTTTACTGCAAAAGTCCATCAGGACAAGAAGCCATTTTCAACAAAGGCATGGAGAAAATCTTCACAAAGTAAACAACTTTAAGAAAATAACATTTTGCAAAGAGTAGAATAAAATATCAGAAATTTTCATAAGAGCAGCTTATATATAATGAAGCAAGAAGCACAATAGATTAACAGTCACAGTGGCAAATAGAAAATACAGTAGTGTCAGTTTTACATCTTTACATCATGCAGAAATAGTACAGTAGGTGCAATTTTACATTTGAATAAATACAATGGCTTCATTGTTACATTTAAATATTCAGTACATAATGCACAGTGCTGGAAAACATAAATAATACAACAAAAGTGGCTAATAAAAATGGCAGACAGCGGTACCATCAGACAAAATAAAATGCTATATATAAAAATAAATCTGCAGAAAGTGAAAATGAGAAAGAAAATAAAGATAATGACTTAAAAGAGCATATGTGTATATGCATCAGATGGAAGTGAAAGTAGAAGACTAAAAACAGTACAGACAATATTTCAGTGGAGGTGAGGATTTTGACAGACACAAGAGACTGCAAAATAGTGATTAGTGACATTTGTACCAAACTAAGACTAACTCAGATTATATAGGTGCTTGAGAATGAGAAAGTAGTCCCTGTAAGAGATGTTGCTTTGAAGTATAATGTGCTAATATCCATTTAACATAAAACACTTAAAGAAAATGGATTCATTTTTTTTCAGTTACTCCACAGCCAGGTCATTGGAGGTGATAAAGCAGTGAGGGACTTAAAGACAAAAATAAATGGAATAGACTTGACTTTTTTTTTTTTTTTTTTTTTTTTTAGTATCTTCAAACTTCTGTATTCACCTATCAAATAAGTTACATATTGACCTTAAATTAACTCTGATAGCCCATCTCAAAGAAAATATATTTCATCTGAAAAAGAAGACAGAAGAGGAACATGAAAGATTAGCATAGATATGCATTATTCAAAACGCATCTTATCTAGCATCGGAGACAGTGATGTAGTTTACGTCCAGGAAAAAAAATACAAGAGAGTCAGATGAGGTTAAGCTTTGCATTGATGTGAGTATCTAGCAGAGCAATACAAAGGGAAGATACTTGACACCTGTCTTAGATGAGATAAGGTTTTGAGTTGACAGGGTATTTGTTAAAATGAAATTAAGATTATTTTACTGAAAAACTGTGCTGCACACACAAAGCAGAAGCATTACAGCATTACCTCATTCTCTATATCTGTATCCCTGATATGATTAAAGAGACTCATGTTCGGTGTATGAAAGATTTTCCAGCATATGGTACAGCAGGTGATACAAGTCATCATAAAAATAAGAAATTGCAATAATGATATAATATTTAAGAGAAGTGAAGAGCATAAGAGAAAACTGTGAGAAGTGTACTTGAATTTTAAGGATTCACATTCTCAGGCAGACATGCTCCTAACCCACTAGAAGAAAATGTTATACATGATATTAAAAATTCAATAAATTCTAAAATTACAAAAAGCATATTGGGTATTAATATTTACAGCTCTAGATTCACAAAGGACTTCAGTACCATTACTGTACGACCCCCACAGCTTATAAAACATACACTGTTTTGGATCAGAAAAGCACCAAGAAGCCCTAGGATACTTGAAGAAAAGTAACAGAAAAAATATTAGAAATAGATGACCTATGGGCAGTCAATAGTGTGGTGCATGATAGCAAACAGGAAGTAATAGCTTACACAAGTCATAAGCAGATGTTGAGAAGAGATACAGTTAAATAAAAGAATAAGAACTAAGCTCTGTAAAGGCCTGCAAACGTTCTGATATGTGCACGTTTGGAAGACTATCACTTATAATTATAGCTCATAATCTATTAGAAACCATATTCGAGAATTCAAATCCAAAATAATGACTAAGAATCATACCTCTCAACTGTCTAGATTTTTGCATCATATTTTGATTCTGTTTCTCATAAAATTTGTATTTTTAAGGCAAATCACTGAGGACTGAAGTCATTAAATAATGACAAACATTTAAGTTTCAGACTTCGTATCCTCAAAAAATGCATGCTAATGCAAATCCTATTCTATCAAATTTCTAACTTTATAAGAATGATATTTAAAATATATCCCAATTTATGGGCCTTTGTTCACCCCATTATTTTAGGCTACATCCAGATTTTTTTGCATCAAGAGGTTGGGAGGTATGCTTAGAGTAGAGAAATTGTCTCAGAAACTAAAATCCTTCAAGCTTATAGTGAAGCACAGAAAGTTTATTTCAGCAAGCATCTGACTAAATCCATGAAAAAAGAAGAGAGACATGGAAAAATGGTAGAGAACTATTTCAATGTGATGAAATTTAAGGGAAGGCAGGAAATGAGCAATTTATGTAATGTTGGTGTTAAGGAAAATTGTTAAAAAGAAAAACAAAAATAAGTATACTGCACGAAAATAAAGGAAATGCTTTTACAGTTTGCTTTCATTTTTATTCCTCTATATGTTCCCTCGTCATTTTTTAAAAATGCCATGTTTAAAAAAGACATTTAGAAAAAACAATGCTGACATTGAAACAAGCAAGGTAAAATATAGAATGATACAGTACTGTACCAATGATGTATGACGTGAATAAAGGTGATAGTGATGCTGAAAGTAGAAGTGTAAAATCTATAAGGGTGGAACAACAGTATCTGCTAAGGGGAAAGCATTTGTTAAATGGACAAGATGGATTAAACCTAGATAATTGCAAAAGAGGTTTATACAGATAACAAATGAAGCACATTAGAAGACTAAAGTAAATCAGTAGTCAGACAGAGACAAGGACCTTGTTTCCCTAGAATGACAAACTGAAAGGATCCAAACAAACTATCTTGTGGTACAGGGGGATAAAGTCATAACTGCACTCCAGCTATCATAGGAGTCAAGTAAGCAGATGGGAGTATGGATGTGAGTAGCACACAGCTCATCCATCCTCAGGGCAGGGCAGTGACTTGTCTCCTTGCTTGGTTGATGTAAGCAGCACTCAGCATATCCATCCTTGAGGGAGGGGAGTGACTTGTCTCATTGCTTGTTTGATGTAAGCTGTGCACAGTTTCCCTATCCTTGGGGGAGGGCAGTAACTTGTCTCATTGCTTGGTTGATGTAAGCAGCACACAGCATATCCATCCTTGAGGGAGGGGAGTGAATTGTCTCATTGCTTGGGTGATGTGAGCAGCACAGATCTCCCCCCATTCTTGGGGGAGGGTAGTGTATTTTCTCATTCCTTGGGTAATGTGAGCAGCCCAGATCTCACCCATCCTCGGGGGAGGCAGTGGCTTGTCTCATAGCTTTGGTAACAACCAGTGTGAAGACTGAGTAGTGCAGGCCATGGAGTCTGGACCACACAAATATGCTTTTATGACATTAAACATGTAATTCAAGGACAGTCACATGGGAAAGCCACATGCTTCTCCCCCTAAAACTGGCAGTATTAGCATCCTTTAGAAGGTGTCGATGAGTTTTAGGAGTTCCTGTATTTTAGGGCTGTAGACTGTGACATCTACCTGGATAATAGAACACCATCAGCACTTATCTTATTATAGAAAATATAAGCTGGTATTGTTTTTTGCCCCAGTGAGGAATGAATAGGCTATGTATATCACAGGTGGATGATTGTTAACAAGCAGAAGAGTTAAAAAATAAAACAACCAAACAGCCTGTTTGTCATGCCAGAGCAAAACACAGCAGAAAAACATTGCATCTTTTCAGAAAGTCTCAGCTACATAAGGCAGCTAGCACATATGTCAGTATAGTGTTTCATGGACTTATATACTCAAAATTCTATTTACTTCAATTAATTGATTAAAATGTAATGACTCTGACAGTAAAAAGATATTCATTTAAATTTGCCAAGTCTAGGCTTATAAACTTCTTCCTAGAAAACAAAATGTATTTAGAGTGAGTTCCTCCTCCTCCTTTTAATGCTCTTATGTCTACATGGTATTGAATGGCTTATCTTTTCAAGGTACTGCTGTAAGGTTTGGAGTTAAAGCCCCATACATAACATTTTTCAAGGTATTTTACATGCCTCCCCTCATACACCCAACTATGCAGCTGTATTCTCTGCATCTCTGCTTTGGGTATGAATAAATCTCCATTTACAATAACATTTCTTACTAAAATCATGTTTTCATGACCAATTAAAAGTATTATTTATAAAATGCAAGGATCAGTCAGTCAGACAATTGCCATCTTGCTCAGTAATGTTCCTATGGACTAATGATGCTGAAGGCCTCAATTCTGTACTCTAACATTGTATTATATTATAAGAACACTATATCCCAACTCTGACAGAAATGTGCTGATTGTGTTCCAGGTTATGAGTCGTCTAACTGGAATTAAAGCAGTTTGGCCATGTGGAGTTCAGGACCGGGTTCAAGAAGAAGCTTTTTTCTGTTTTGTTTGCTGAGCTGTTTCTGTCTTTTGTTAGCAGTTTGGCACATAAGAGTCAGGATCTGGGTCCCAAGTAAATAGTAACCTCTCCTTTGACAATCACATTGCCAAAGTGGTTAGAAAAACCTTCTATATAGCAAACCTAATCACAAAAGGGTTCACATCTAGATCAAGAGAGGTCATTGTGCCCCTCTACTCATCACTCATCAGGCCCATAATTGAGTACAATGCCACATTTGGGATGTACCTTACCCGACACCTGCAACAGCTGGAGAGACCTCAAAAATACCTCACCAAGAGGATCGTGGGCCTCAATCAGATGCCCTATGCAGCTCAACTAAAGAAACTCCAGCTCTACTCAGTTGCTTGCCACCTACTGAGAGGCGATCTCTGCCTGACATGCAAGGCCATGTCTAACCCGGAATTGTTGGACATGCTCCACCTCAAGAAAACCAAATCCATTAGAGCTACACACTCCAGGGATTTAAACCTTAGCACAACAATAAATAGGACATGCTGGAGGGATAGATTCATATCCCAAAGGCTTCCCTCGCTCTGGAATAGAATCCCAGTCCATGTTAGGCAGAGCCCCTCGCTGACCCTCTTCAAGAGAAATCTTGATGAGTGGATGGGAAATTGTAAATTTACTCCTGGGATCACTTCTATGGCCCTGCTGGACAGAGGCTCAGGAATCTAGTCTAAAAGGGAGGCAAAAGCCAACACATTCTGGCTAGGCTTATAAATGCCCTAGGGCAGATAGCCTAGTACCTACCAATGAACCTATGAACCTATGATTCATAACAGCTGCTAGCATGTAACCAGGTGAAGTGGCTATATTTAATTCAATTTCAACATTTTAATTCAGCAATTATTAAGATTTACATTGACTGACTAGTATTGACTATCATTATATTCTTGGTAGTTGTTCTTTTCTGCTTTATCTTGATGGTTGGACTCTGTTATAGGGGTTTATCAGAATGTGTATTATTTCATTCAGCTGGGTCCTTTTTGGCTACTTTATATTAAATTATATCCAATTTGAAAAAGGAATACGCATTTTTTCTTAATTGTGGCTCATCTGAATTAATTTATTTTCTGTTATTAAGAGAAATGGCACAGATGTAGTTTTAGAATATATATTTTATTTACAATAATCAGCAGCTGTTCAATTTTCAACTTTTAGTTAATTGTGTTTTGGCTATGATTTTGAGGAAGTTACTTCTACTTTGCATTTCTTGTCAGCTATTTGCTCAGCCTTGTGCCAGTCATCTTACTTATCCAATTGGCTAGTACTTGAAAGCAGGACTACTTCACTTGAAAGGATTTTGTATGATCAAAGGATCATAGGAAGTTAATAGGCTATTGGCCCTGAGGCCCTTATAAGCCTAGTCAAGAGTTTAGCCCATGCATAGACAAATCATCACCCGATGCCCCTGTCCAGCAGGGACACAAGTGGAATCCCAGGGATGTGTTTTCTATTTCCCATCCAGTTATCCAGGTTGTACTTAAAAAAAGGGTAAAGAGGTACTCTGCTTGATGTGGAGAGGGAGTCTATTCCATGGATGGGGAGGTCTCTGGGACAGAAATCTGCCCGCCAACAAGTCCTATTGATGTCACAGACCAGGTTGAGGCCGCTTGTGTGGGTTACTCAAGTCGAGCTTGACTTGTGGATATGCAACAGTCCCGTCAAGCTGGGGTCTGAGATCGCCTTGTATGCCAGAGAACATTCACCTCTGAGGAGTCTGTATGAAGCAGAGTAGAGAGATAGGGTTTTTAGCCTATCTATATATGGTAGATTTCTGAGGCCTGGATTCTCCTGGTGAGGAGCCTCTATGGTCTCTCCAGCTACTGCATGTGCTTTGCGAGGTACATGCAGAAAGGTGAGCTGTACTCAATAATGGGCCTTATAAGGGAAGAATACAGGGATGTTAAGACCTCCTTGTTCCTGGATGAGATACCCTTACTTATGAGGTGGGCCATGTAGAAAGCTTTCCACACAATAGAAGCAACATGGTGGTCAAAAGTCAGGTTGCTATCAATCTGGGTGTCCAAATCCCTCACAACTGACTGCGGGCTTAGGACATTGTTTTAATGTGATAATTTGTGGGGACATCACTCTCCCCAAAGGGGATGATGATGCATTTTTTTTTGTTCAGCTTGAGGCCATGTTTCTGGCACCAGTCATTTGTTTGGGTGAGACTTTCTTGGAGGATGTCCACGTCACTAGGGGAATTGATGACAGCTTCCAGCATGCAGTCATCTGCAATCTTGGTCAGCCATAGCCCACTGGTTTGGCCTGCACCTCAGACAAGTATATCCCAAATAACAGAGGCCCCAAGACCAAACCCTGGGGTACACCACTTGATATGGATCCACTTCTTGAGGTGGCTTCCCCTATTTTGACTAGGTGGGTTCTGTCAGTGAGCAAGTTGGCTACCCATCTGGTAACATATGGATTTATTCCTAGTTGAGAGAGTTTATCTATTATGCCCTAGTGGGGAACAGTGTCAAAAGCTTTGGCCAGGTCAAGTTAGGCGGTGTGCACTGTCTTCCCCTCATCCATGGCTTTGGTGACTGTCTCAAAAGTCGACCAAATTTAACAGGCATGACCTCCCCTTGATGATACCAAGCTGTGTTGGATTGAGTATTTGGAGGTTGTCAATATCCTTGATAATGAGGTTCATGATAATCCATTCCATGGCCTTCCAGATCAGGCTAGTTAGGCTAGTGGGTCTATAATTTCCTGGATCAGTGAATGCTCCACCTTTGTGTAAAGGGATGCCAGTGCCTGTCCTCATTCAGCTGAGACAAAGTCAGTACCCAGGTTTTGGTTGAATAGGGCACCTAATGCTGCTGTAAGTTCCTGCCTGAGTTCATGTAGGATGCAGCCTAGGATGTTATCGGGTCCCATGGAGGCTGTATTTTTTTGCCTTCGAAAGAGCAGTGATGACCTGACCCCTTGATATAAGGGGAAGGGGGCAGGTACTGAGAATGTCCTGATTTACTGATGGGGGGGGGGGGCGGTGAAATTTTCACTGGATCTGTCAGCCAGCAAGTTTGCTATATGTGGTGTCCTTGACCACCAGTTCTGAACAGATCTGGGTGCTACCTTTGAGATTACAGACATACGTGAAGAAGGCCTTATGATTGTCTCTAGCAGATATGGCCAATTTGGACTCAAAGTTTGTTTTGGAGGATTTCACTAGTGCTCTTATTTGCTTATTTAGGCTAAGGAAAGATTGCTCCCAACTGGGCACCTGCTCCTTCTTGGTTCTGGACAGCAATTTATTTTCTTTTGTTATAGAGTTAATTTATTGCAGATGTCCACCAGACAAGTTTACTCTTCCTTGCAGAGGATGATTTAGTCCTGTCAGGTATTCCTGATGCCATGCATCTATATAAATGCTTGCATAGTAATTTGGTATAGTTTTGGATACTGGTGCCAGTCCCTAGAGAGGGGAAGGGGGCTGGGAAGCTGTTTATGCCATCCCTCAGTAGGCAGTAATCAGCTTTGGAAAAGTTTTTTGGTTGACCCTGGCTAGAGGGGGGTTGGTGGTGATGGTGACTTCGAATGTGACCTCTTTATGGTTGGATCTTACAAGGAGGGATGATACTGCAGGGATGCTGCAGTGGTTACTCATGTTGGTTAATACCAAGTCCACAATATTATTACCTCATCTGTGCCAAAGCATTTGCATTGACAAAATCAAGGAATCTCTGGGCATTTGTGTTGTTGCATGAGTAGTTCTTCCAATCTATGTTTGAGAAGTTAAAGTCACCCAGGATCAGGGTATAGGCTTGAATCTAGATAGATTTGAAGAGGTCTAGATAGGCAGTTTGGGTATCTTGGGTCAGATTTGGGGGCCAGTAGCTAGTTATGATTTGTATAGGGGTTTTGTCAATGGTTAACTGCACCTGGAGTGTCTCTTGTGCATCATGCTGTTTGACCAGACTGGAAGTGTGTATGTCTTTAATATATATTGAAACTCCACCTCCTTTGACTTTGCTACCCACAATTTAGGGTCTGAATGTATGATAGGATGAGTAACCAGGTATGGCCGTGTGTGTTTTCTTCCTGCACATTAGCCAGCAGTTTTCTTTGGTGCTCTATAAGTAATGTATTTGCCTTTTCCTTAGTTGATTTCATTGTATAAAAAATAATAATATACACATACAGGTAAATAAAAAATAGCAATAATTTGATGCCTTTGTATCTATAAACACTTACACAAATATATTTATGTATATATAGATCTATGTGTGTGTGTGTGTGTGTGTGTGTGTGTGTGTGTGTGTGTGTGTGTGTGTGCATATGTATGGTTACTGAAAAAAAATGTTAAAATGAAAATTATTATTTTATTTATTTATTTATTTACATTTGTTTACCAGGAAAGTCTGACTGGGCCAGAAGCCCATTTTCAGTGGAGGCCCTGGAGAAAAGCTCAACAGAAATATAAGCAATATACAATAATTAGATAGTACAATTGTATGCATACAGTAAGATGCAGAATGCACATCATCTAGTAAGTCTATACAAAGTAGTATTCAACACAGTTTTCTAGTAGATACAGGTTCAAAAAGAAAAACACAAGCATTTCAGTGAAGATCACAGTGAGAAAAATAATGTTAGTAGTGTGTACATGTTAAATAATAGCTATGAACCAATGAGATTTCCATTTTTATATATATATATATATATATATATATATATATATATATTTTTTTTTTTTTTTTTTTTGAGTAGTAATAAACACTGAGGAGAGGGAGAAAATGAGGTAAGGAGTGGAGAGTGTGTTGAGAGAGTTATAGATATCTTGTCAGTCATGTCTGGCACAGGAGCAATGCCAGTTCTTGGATAGATGTTCAAATACTAGTTGTTTGAAACTGGTAGATTCAGGTGTGTTTTGGAGGGTGTGGGGTAGAGAGTTCCACAATTTGGCTATTTGATTTGAGAATAGGGCTTTACTGTGGGTGTTGTTAGTTTTGTTTACTGTGAGAAAGTTTCTTTATACAGATCTTAGACTTCGTAGGCATGAGCAGGGAACAACAAGTTCCTTGAGGGATGGGCAACTGTCAGGATGGAAGATGATATTGTGTGTGAATTTAAGTTGGTAGAGATGAAGAAGGTTAGGTAGCTCAAGACAATTTAATTTATGTAGAGCAATACAATGGTGGGTTTGGTGGGGAATGGGCTATTTTGTTGTAGCAAGTTTCCAATTTGGTTAAGTCTGACTTTTTTAAGTTGGTAAAAAGGGAGAAAACATATAGGACCATAGAGAGGAGTAAGGTTCTGGATATGACTAGTCTGGTATTGTCAGTGAGGAATGGCTTGCTTCTGTACAGTGAGCCAAGTTTGATGTGAAATTTCTTAATTGTGATGGCTATGTGTTGTATTCTCAACTGGTTGGATGACTGTGTTGTTTGCTAAGAGAATGGTGAAAGGAGGGGTGGTTGGTGATTGTTTGCTACTGGTAAATAGCAATAACTGTGTCTTTTGGGGGTTGAGGATTAGTTGTGATTTACTTAGATATGTTTCTATGTCATTAAAAGCTTGTTGGGCTACTATTTGGTGGTCTGGTAAGGTATCTGCTGAGCAGATTAAAGTTGAATCATCCACATACTGAAATACTTTAGTGTGTGCTGTGGATAAAGCTACATCAATAGAGAAGATGGTGAAAAGAAGGAGTCCTAGTATGGACCCTTGGGGGACTCCAACCGAGACAGGTAGAAGTGGTGAGAGTTCAGATTTCCATTGTACTGCTTGTTGTCTGTCAGAAAGATAGCTTAGAAACCAGGAGAGGGAAGTGTTTGATAGGTTTAGTGAGGCAAGAGTACTAAGGAGTTTCTGATGGCAGACAGTGTTGAATGCTTTTGACATGTCTAAGAAGATTGATGCTACTTGCTGGTTTGAATTTCTCTGTCGGCTGATGGTGTTAGAGAAATTAATTAGGGTTGTGGTGGTGCTGTGTTTCGGTCTGAAACCATATTGAAAGGGAGAGATAAGGTTGTGAGATAACAGGTATTATAGTAATTGAGCGTGGATACATTTTTCCAGAATTTTGGCACAGGGGGAAAGGATGGCTATGGGTCTGTAATTGTTTAATTCTGTTGATGTTCCTCCTTTATGTAGAGGGGTGTTATAGGACATTTTCCATAATATTGAGACATATTGTCCTGATAGAGACCTATTTACCAGAATGGAGATAGGCAGAGCCATGGCATCAGCTGAAAGTTTGAGGTACTCATTGGGGAGTTGGGTGGCTGCTAAGGAAGTATGTTTATGCTTTTTTAGTATTGATTGTTCTTATCGTGTTAGTTGGGGCAGGTTTGAGGTCAAAAGAGTTTTTAGTTTCCACGTTAGGTGGAATAGATGGTGATGTGGAATTGTTCCCTGTAACGAAGGAGAGGATGGTGTTTATAAATCAGGTGTTGATTTGTGAGGCAATACTCATGCTTTGGTTATTAGTTGTTGGTTATGGGGTTATAGCTTTACCAGAGTGGAGGAGTGAGTTAATTGCTTGCCAAAACTGTTTGGGATTGTTTTCATATTTGTTTTGCATAGTTGTATATAATGTTTTTTGTCTGGTTTGAGTTGTTTTTTTTTTTTTTTTTTTTTTTTGATTGCGGAGCTGCTGGTATGCTAGCAGAGTGTTACTGTCTTTTGTATGCTGGTATTGAAACCATGTTTTGTCCCTTAGTTTTTGAAGTCTAATCGTTTCTTTTGGTATCCAGGGCAATCTTTAACACTACATGTACGAGTTGGTGCTAAGCTATTTAGAATAGCTAGAAATGTGTCATTGAAGTATGTTATGGCCTGGTCAAGTTGGAGATGATGGAGTGGTGTCCAGTTGCATTTACTGAGCACGTCTAAGAATGACGCATTGGATAAGTTTTTGGTATTTCGTATGACTTTGTAAACTATGTTTCTTGGTGGGTTGAGCTGATGATGGATTAAGTAGGTAGGTCTATGGTCACTTAAATTATTTGGAAGGCATCGGGAGAGATAGTTGTGGGTGGTACTGTTGATAAGTGACCAGTCCAAGATAGATTCCCTTTTCCTATGTTTATCTATTTGAGTGGGAAACTGGATTGTTTGGGAGAAACCATGTAGATTTATGAAGGTAGAGGGATTATCACCAGTGCAAGGGTTCCAGTCTGAGTTGACGTCACCTGTAATAATGGTTTCATGGGTGTAGGTTGAGGCTGTCCAGATTATGAGTTCCTCAATGGCAGTGGACGTATTATTGGGAGGTATGTAAGCGGCTATTATGGTAATATTTTTCTTTGGGTTGATTTTGAGCCATGTTACTAGGATTTCAAAGTTGTTATCATAAGGGTATTTGATGGGTAGGTAGTCTATGCTTAGGTTATCTAAGATTGCAACCCTGCCACCCTTCTTCCTTATCCTGTCTAACCTGTGTACTTTATAACCTTGTGGGAGTATTTCTGGGTCTCTTATATGGGGTTTTAGCCAAGTTTCTGTTGCTATAAGAATGTCTGGTGAGTATTGTGCAATGACTGCATGAATGTCTGTGATTTTGTTAACTAGGTTTCTAAGGTTCATGTTAAGAATGAGAAGGTGTGTAGTTTTAATGTGATGAAGGGGTGGAATGGTAGCCATGATGGTATGTTGTGCAGTATGTGGCCCGGGATTGGGGTGTATATCACCACTATGGAGAATCTGTGATAATATACATGCATGTTTGTGTGACAATTTGGAGAGTATGTAAAGGTGTTTGTGAAGCGGTTAGTGGTATTTCTGACAACTACATGTTTGAAGAGGAAGAATGCAACAGGTGTGTGATTGTAGAGTTGGGAGGAGATGGCAAGGTAGGAGAGTGAGGAGTGGACGGTATTAGCAAAATACAGTGTGGAGCTATGAACATGTTGTATCTGTAGGTGACTGTAGGATGTTACATAGTATGCAGATAGCAGTAAGGTATAGAGTGCGGGCAGGAGAAAGAGCATGGCGTGTATTCTTTTTCAAACATAGGTTAGCTGAATATTGTGATGAAAATTTAGGGAAAGAGGGGTGTTGGTGTAGTGTAGTGGGAGTAGAGTGATTAAGGACAGTTGCAATTAAGTTGTGTGAGGAGAGGAAGGAGCGTTACAAATAGCGTATTGGTTAATTGAGGTGTGACTTGCAGATGGAGACTGATTCTTGATTGGGAGAAGTTAGGGGAGTGGTTAGTGTTGGTATAAGTCTAGTTGAGGCAGGGGTAGGTGGGAATGGGGATAGAGTAGGGGAGCAGATTGATCCCGAGCATATCGAGAGCTAACAGAGTGGGCTAGCCCCCCTCACAGAAGAGTGCAAATAAAAACAATCAGTATAAGACGTGGAAGCCTTGGAGTTATAAGGTAAGTGAAAGCAAGGAAGAGGCAGAAAGGTAGGCATGTAAGCAGATAGTTGCATTAACACTACTTTTATAGCCTTGGTGTGTAAGTAAAAACAAAGGAAGGCAAATCTGTCTGGAGACAAAATAAACCAAGTAAATAGTACTAGACTTACTTTACAGGAATTCTAATGGGGAGGTAGATATAATTAGTAAATGTGGGCAGTATAGTGAGGTGAGGGCTAGCCCCGTGCATTAAACAGGTTTTCATTATTTTGTGATTTCAACACAGTTAGGTAGTTTGGTCCAAAGACCCATTTTAGCTATGAACCTGGACACACAGGCCAAGTAACATTCTAAATAAGTGCAAAGTGCAAACAGATAAGAAAGATTTGAATGTATTAATCCATTAGAGATATAAGGCTAATTTAGAAGCCTTGTTTTAAGACATCCAAAAATGCACATCATATACACTGAACAAGTGTAGTGTAGACAAAACAAGAAGCAAATTAAAAGCATTTAATTTAAATGGTAAATAGCCAGCAACACATTTAAAACAATGTTGAGATAATAGCTAGGCTAGCAGCCAGGGCAGTGCTAAGTTCTTGAAACAGTGGTGGTTTCTTAGCCATTGTCCCTAAAGCATTTACTGTCAGTTTTTAATGAGGAGGTGCACAGAAGGTGATCTATTGAAACTTAGCGGGGAATTTTGTGATTTGATTTCAGATGGGAGCTTATTCCACAGACCTGGCCCAAGTCTAAACTTCTCCATTTGCTATTTTGAAAAGGGGCCAGCTGTGTGAAATTATTTTGTCTTTGCTACATCTCAAAGTGTTCTCTGAAGGCTATTTTTTTAGATGGCTCAGTACTCCTCATCCATGATCTTGTACAGTAATGTGGAAAACAGATAAGTGGATCTATGTCTTACTGGAACCTATTTAAGTCCATACAGTATGTTCTGATGATTAGGTTCCGAATCTACTTGTAGGGCAAATCTGGCAATTTTATTATTAGTTATTTGTAAATTTTGTGCATTATAGGTATAACGGTAATGGCAAACCATATTCCAGTTTTAGATGCAATCCTTGGCTATGGATCTGTGGCCAATAGGGAATAGTAGATGTGTGATTCTGTAGCAAAGCTCAGCTGCGTGAGAACTTTAGTAATAATGTTATCAGTATGAGTCATGAGCTAAGGGATTGTTCTAAGGTCATACTTAGGTATTTGTACTCAGTTACACATGGAATAACATTTTCTGGGGCATCTGTGGTCTTAAGGTTGGGATGTTGAGGATCATTAGGTGTGGTGGAAAACACCATAATGTTTTTTTTTTTTTTTTTTGTGGTTAATTAGACATTTGTTTTATTCAGCCTAGAGGTTTAAGAAGGACTACTGCAGTTGTGATTGAAGGACTATGGGCCATTTATTTGCTTTAAGTAATAGTTTGCCGTCAGTTCAAATGTTTAGTTCTAGTGAGAACGGAGATCATTGGTGTGATTATTAATGTAAAGAGAAAGTAGTGTGTCCTAATACAGAGCCTTGAAAAACACATGTATTTAAGGTTCCAGAGGTACACAACTGATTTTCAGCATACTCTTAGAATGTCCTGCTTCAGGTAGCTTTTGAACCATTTGATGAAATTTTGACCAAGGTTAATTTTGTGTAATTTGGCAAAGACATAACAGGCTCATCTAGCACCTGGTGCCAGTGTCAGGTAGTACCCTATCCCATCAACTGTTACAAATCCACACCACCCAGATCTTCAATCACACCCCCTGACACCATGTGCCCGGGCAACTGTTACCTTTTCTCCACCCTTGCTACTCTACTGTAGTTTTCCACGAAAGAGTTAATGGTTTCAAAGGCCCTAGTCATGTCACAGAAATACCATCTGTAATGAGTCCCTTGTTAATGTCGCAGAAAACAGTGTCACAACTGTAAGTAATACTATAGTTATGCTAATCTTGCAGTAAATAGTGTCAGCAGCTGTAAGCAATGCTGCAGTTATACTAAAAGCTTTTCTGAAGCCGTGTTGTCAGTCTGAGAGGAGCCCATAGTTATTAATATGTTTCAGTAGTTGTTTGTAAATATCTTTTCAGATATTTGCCAAGAAGGCAGCTAGTACAATATGGTTGGAACTCCTTGAAGGTTTTAGTTGGGAAAGTGGAAAAATTATTGGATACTTAAATGACTGAAGAACAATATCAGAGGTAAGAGATAGGATATAGATAAATGTTAATGGCTTAGCATACCTCTCAATCTCTTAGATCAAGAAATATGGACAAAGCCGAAAATAATGGAGCCCAAAAACTGGAACAAATATTGAATATTGCAGTTAAACACTTAAAAAGTTCAAAGGATAAAATGTTTTGCATTAGCATGCATTTTCTGAAGATATGAAGTCTGAAAACTTTAATGTCTGTAATTGTTTAGTGATTTGCCAGAAAACCACAAATTTTATGAGGAGCAGACCCAAAATATGAGGCAAAAATCTGGACAGTTGAGAGTTATGTGGCTTAATAATTCTCCCTGCTGCTTTCCTGAGGAAGCTAGATTGAGAGAATGGACATATATTTACTTAAAATTGTACTTCTTTAACATAAATTTGCTGTGTGCTTAGCTGAATAGAATGATTTTTGGCTTTGTGTCTAAGGGTTTATAGATTTTATTCCCAAGTGGGGTTAATAGTTTTATATCTTATCTGAGCAATATTTTCATTAAAATTCAGCATTCTTTAATCAGTTCTCTTTGTGATCATTCACTTACAGGAATTTCATTAACTTGCATTTGTACAGTGTTCCATGCAGTTTACAGTTAATTGTAAGCATTTATATTATACTAAGTTAGAAGTTCTGAATTTATCACTAATCATGCCATATGGAACACATTTATTTAAGCACTACATGCTGGCCAAGGCCTTTGATACCATTCCCCACTCAGGAATCACAGAAAAACTCACTAAGCTACACATCAACCCCTATATCACTTGGTAGGTTGTAAACTGGCTCACAAATAGAACCCACAGTGTTTAAGTAGCTGACTCCAAGTCAGACTGCTGACCAGTCACAAGTGGAGTCCCACAGGGTTCAGTCATGGGTCCACACCTGCTTGGTATCTACTTCCCTGAAGTCCAGGCCAACACAAATGGACTCTGGCTGACAAAGTTCACTGACAATTGCAAGTTGGGAGCTATTATTTACTCCCCAAGTGATGTTGACATCCTACTGAAAGGCCTCACTGAGACTAATGACTGGTGTCAAAACCATGACCTTAAGATCAATGCCAAAAAATGTGTCGTCATCCCCTTTGGGAAAAACCCAGTTCCCATGAATTACCACATCAATGGTAGTCCACTAAACACAGAAGGTGTTATAAGAGATCTGGGAACACAGGTTGACAGCAAACTCTCTTTTGACCACCACATTGCCACTGTGATCAGAAAGTCATTCTATGTGGCACATCTGATTACCAAGGGTTTTGCATCCAGGAAGAAAGAGGCCATTGTCTCCCTCTACTCTTCCCTCATTAGGCCAACCATCGAGTACGATGCCCCATTTGGCATGTACCTCACTAGGCACCTGCAACAACTTGAGATGCCACAAAATTACCTCAGAAAGAGGATCCTAGGCCTTAAACACTTGTCCTATATGGACAGACTCAAAAAAACTCCAACTATTCCCTGTCTCATATCATCTACTTAGAGGCGATCTCTGCTTGACTTACAAAGCCATGTCTGACCCAGCTCTGTTAGAAATGCTACATCTAAAGAAGTCCTAATCCCTCCATGCCACATCATCCAGAGATCTCTACCTCATTACCACAATCAACAAAACATGCTGGAGGGACAGGTTCATAACCCAGAGACTGCCCATGTTATGGAATAGACTTCCCATACATGTCAAACAGAGCACCTCACTAGCCCTCTTCAAGAAAAATCATGATGAGTGGATGGAAAATTGAAAATTCACTCTGGGGATCACTCCAGTGGCTCTACTCAACAGAGGCACTGGGTACTAAGGTCGGGTGACACAATACCAGGGTAATCCTATGGGCTAGGCTTGTAAAGGCTCCAGGGCCATTAGCCTATTACACACCTGTAAACCTATTAACATACTTTAGCTATTTAAAGGATTTTCATTTTAGGACTAGAAGCTGGTGGGATTCATTACCTTTCAAAATTAGAAAATGAACTACTATCTTGCAGTTTAAGCACGGTTTGGTTTTCCACTTCATTTTGATTTCCACAGAATACATTGGATAGTGTTTCAGCTTGTACTCAATGTTTTTGTCATCGAAAAAATAGGAAGTTGGGCAATTTATAGAACTGTGTGGTTTGTTACACTTCACATGCAGGGTTTCTGCCCTAGACAGGGCTTTTATCAGATCACTGGCCAATCTCCTACAGGAGTGGGCTCGAGAAATAACACAGAGTAAGGATTAATAAGAGGGTCAAATCTGATGATTAGTTATGGTCAATTTTCTGTCAGATTTTATTGGGGGATCCTATTGGCAGGATGAGTCAGTACCAAATGACAATTTGTAACCATTTACAAATGCACTAGGGGGATTGGGAATGGGTGCATATTTTAAGAGACAGTGGCTTTCAGTACCATGGCCACATCATTGGTCTAAGGACAGAAAGATGTACATCACATTTTTAGAAGTAATGCCAATCTGGTTGGCAGCTTTTGTGCAGCAAGACAAAATGCATAATGAGAAAGTGATTTTCAGATCAGATAAGGCTATTGTTCAAGTTTTGATCAAGGAGTTATTCAAGTTAGTATGGGTTCCATCTGTTTTAAGGCTTGTAGTGTTACTGAATTTATGTATTAATCTTTCATTCCCTGCAGAACACATATTAGGCAATCACAGCTTTTTGGCTGACTCACTCTCATCTGCAGGTGTCCAAGTTCAGGCAGCTGGCTCTTAGTGTAGTTGCTTTTCCCACTCATATCAGAGATGTGGCTTGGTTGAATGGAGAGGAATAACAAGCATGCTGTGGTTAAATTTGTGGGCCCCCCAGAACCAAGATGGAATATAAAGAAGCTCTCAGTCAATTTTGAATGACTCTTACTAGGGAAGGGAGGTGTTGGTCAGTTCAGTTGATCTTACTTTATTTAGCATATTGCTGCTCAGAACATGAAGGCCCTGCTACAATTAGTGTACAGTTAGCTGCAATTACTTTATCTGCAAACATTTTTAATCTGCAGGACATAACTAAACATTGAGCGATGTCTAGAATATTGAAGGGCTGGAACAGATTAGGAGGAAATCATTCTGATTATCAACATCACTTCCCATTGGAAATTTTTCTGAAATCCATTTTAGTATGCCTTTGTGCAACATCACCTAATTATTAGATGTATATTATTTGAGCTATGTTATGTACTTGGATTTATGCAGGACCATTTTGCTTTAGTGACTTGCTGGGGTATTTGGAATTGGAAACAGGTTTCACTGATTGATGGAGCACAAGTCTAAAACGGACCAGTATGATAAGGGCCACCACGTCACTTTAATTTGATCAGTCAAGACATTACTTTGCCCTGTAGTTTGGTTTCTACCCTGTGTACTCTTTTCAGATCTATTACTATGGAAAACTTGTTTTATTTTTTTCACAGTGGTTCTCAGTTAATACCACAGAATCTTGAAATATGTTTACAAAATGCCTTATCCCATCAATGCTTGCCTTCCGTTGAGTACTCTCTCATTCATTTTTGAATGGGGGGAGTCCATCAGACACAAATCAACAAGTTCAGTCTGTTGAAATAACTAAAAGGATTTGTAGATAGTCATCCAATGCTTATTTGATATGTATTCATTAGATCATTTGTGTTCATTTTATTTATTTTCATGTTTTGTCTCTCTTTTAGATTAATTGTATGTCCTGATTTTATTGTACTGTTGTCTTTATCAGGCTGCTACTACAGCAAAATCTAAAATGAATTTGAGAACATGGGACTGGATTCTCATTCTTATGAAGTAATTTAGAAATTATTTGCAGGACTGAGCTGGGATCAGTTGCTGCCAGTATTGTTTACAGTCACTGTTGAATTATGTTAGGTACAAGCCTTTATAGTGATTTAGGAAGAAATAATTTAGGTAGCAGTCCTAAGTCAAATACTTGTCTAGGCCATCATACAGCATTTAATATATGGACTACAGTTTACATGGTCGGTTATTGTTCCTCATTTAACTCATTCTCTTCAAATGCAGCTCTGGAAGTTTGCATTCTAACTTCTAAGGGGTGGAGCCCAAGGTCTTTGATAGAATCAGATTATGTCCACACATTTCAAATAAATGTGCATATTTCTGGAATCATAGGGGTTACTAAAGAAGTTTAAGTGGCAAAATCTTCAGAACAAAAAAGAAGTTATGTAGTCACCATAACATTCCATGTGAGTTGTCTATCGCACCTTCATTCTTTACTATGGGTTTGGAACTGATCCTCAGTTCCAACTCGGCCATTTACTAAAGCTAGAGGTCAGGTCCCCAACCAACTAATGGCTCATTCCCTATCCCATGATGCTCTAAGATACTCCCCAGATCTTGTTTGCTGGTAAAACAATATATATATATATATATATATATATATATATATATATATATATATATATATATATATATATATATATATATATAGATATATAGATATATAGATATATAGATATATATATATATTATATGTACACACACACACACACAGACACACACATATATATAAATATATATATATAGATATATATATATATATATATATATATATATATATATATATATATACCTATATAGGAATCTTTTATTACTTCATAATCTAAGAAGAGGGTCAAAGGCAACTATATACCAATTAGAAACCTCTCAATCCTCCAGGAGTTAAAAAGGACGGGGGCAGGAGGGTGGTACATAAGAATGAAGACGAGATTGACAACTCACATAGAACGTTATGGTGAGTACATAACTTCTTTATGTGTAGTTGTCCTATCTCGCCTTCATTCTTTACTTATCAGACAGCATTCCTAGCACCATCTTTCTTGGGTGGCTCACGGGAGAACATTCTTCAGAACAGTGGGCCCAAAGGAGGCCCTGTTCCTGGAGGCCAAATTCATTTTGTAATGAGTGATAAAGGTATGAGGACTTGCCCACGTTGCTGCTGCACAAATGGTATCAACTGGCAATCTTGCACTGAAGGCAAAAGAGATAGAGATAGCTCTCATAGAATGAGCTCTTATTTTGTCCAGAGGTTGTTTATTCAGTGACTGATAGGTATATGAGATACAATCTGACAACCATCTGGATAGAGTGGTTTTTGCTATTGAAGCTCTTTTCTTGGAGTCTGAAAAACACACAAACAATTGATCAGTTTTTCTAAAATCCTTTGTTCTGTATGAGTAGAAATGTAATTGTCTATGTACATCAAGTTGGTATAACGTGTATTCTGCCTTATCGCCATAGTTGGAGGAAAAAAAATGGTAAGTCTATAGATTGATTCAAGTTCAATTCTGAGCACACTTTTGGTAGAAAGGACGGATTTGTGCAAAGTGAAACTCTGTCCGAATGAAACAGCATATATGGGGGCTTGACCGATAATGCTTGTAATTCCGAAACCCTTTTAGCTGAAATGATAGCCACTAAGAAGATCGTCTTCCAGGTTAAGAGCTTCAAGTCACAGGATGACACTGGTTCAAAAGGAGGGAGAATTATCTAGGATAATATGAAATTTAGGTCCCATGGAGGTAGAGGTAGTTTAATGGGTGGTCTTAACAAGTTAGTACCTCTCAGAAAAGCTTTACAAGGTCTGTGTGACATAACGCTGAGTCCTCCTTCTCCAAAGTGAAAATTAGAGATTGCTGCTAACTGTACTTGAATAGTAGCTGCAGCTGCACCCTCATTAAAATGTTCAGCTAAAAATTCCAGTAATGAAGACATAGATGCAGAAAAAGGGTCAATATGATTTTTTATGGCCTAGAAGGAAAATCGTTTCCATTTTCTGAGATATAACCTTCTCGTAGAAGCTTTGTAAGAAGAAATCAGGATATGTTGTACTGAGGTAGAAAGGTTAGATAGCCTGGCTATGTTTGGAATTGGAGCAGTTAAGCTGTCAACCTGAGGGTTTGAAGAGATGGATGGGGCATTCCTGATGGATGGGTCAGAAGATTTGGCACTGAGTCCAGAATCCAAAGTTCCTCCTGTAGATGAGGCCACAAAAAAGGAAACCAAATTTTATGAGGCCAGTATGGGGCTATAAGTATTAAGGACCTTCCCAATGCACTGGCTTTCTGAAGAGCTTTGGGTATCAATGGAAGGGGAGGAAAGGCATAAAGGAGACCCAGGGGCCAATGGTGAACAAGTGCATCTTTTGGTGATTCCCCCAGATGGGGGATTAGGGCAAGGTAGTTGCTGCATTTGGTGTTCATGGAAGTGGCAAAAAGATCACAGCAAGGCTGGCCCCATTTTTGGAAAATCATTTCCTCTATGTCTACTTTCAGGGACCACTCGTGAAGCATCAGTATTGCTCTGCTGAGTTTGTCTGCTATGACATTGGAGTTCCCAGGGATATGCATTGTTATCAGAAAGCATTGGGAGGAGGTTGCCCACTACCATACTCTCAGGGCCTCTCAACAAAGGGAGTAAGATTTGGTTCCTCCTTGTTTTACTATGTACCATACTACTGACATATTGTCTGCCTGGATTGCAATCATTCCCGGTGGAAGAGGGTCTTGGAATGCCTGCAATGCAAAAAGCACCACTCTCATCACTAGGACATTGATGTGCAAGTGGGTCTTGTGATCCTGCCAAGTGCCTTGGACTGCTCTTCCTTTATAATGCCCCCCACCCCATCTAGGAAGCATCCAGGGTCACTGTGGCAAGTGGTTGTGGAAGAATAAAGGGTTGATCCAAGGTTACCTGATTTGAGTGGAGCCACCAATGAAGGTCTTTCCTGCAAGAGTCTGTCAACATAATGAGATGTGACATCGGAAGCTCCTGCATGGACCACTGAATGAACAGCAGCCATTCTAAAATTCTCATGTGCAGTCTTGCTAGGGGAATGACACTTATTGTTGCTACCATGTCAGCAACAATAAGTGTCATTCTCATGTGCATTCTTGCTAGGGAAATGACACTTATTGTTGCTGCCATGGTACCCAATACTTTTAGAACCAGCCTTGCCTGAGTCTTTGTTTTGAAAAGAAGGTCTAGAACCTGTATCCATAAGGCTTGTACTCTGTCTGGCAGAAGCTTTGCCATTATTGTTGTTGTGTCTAAATCTGTGCCTATAAAAACAATATGTTGAGATGGCAATAAGGCAGATTTTTCATTGTTTATTGTGACACCTAGGTGAGAACAGAGGGCCATGGTGGTGTCTCTTGCTTTTGTTAGTAGATGCTTGGTGGTGGTGGTTAGGAGCCAGTCATCTAGATATGGAAACACTCAGAATCCTAAACATCTCAGGTGAGCTCTAACTACTGCTATACATTTGGTGAACACTCTGGGGGCTGTAGTGAGGCCAAAGGACAAAGCTCGAAATTGGCAGTGATTGGCTCGCACCCAAAAGCGCAGATGACTCCTGGATGGTCTGTCCACTTTTATGTGGTAGTACACATCCTGGAGGTCTATAGAGCACATCCAATTGTCTTTTCCCTGAAAGGAAAGTATTGACTGCAGTGTTACCATCTGGAACTTTGTCTTTTTTACAGATTTGTTCAGTCTGCTGAGATCCAGTATGGGTCTCCAATCTCCTGTTTTCTCTAGGACCAAAAAGAACCTTGAGTAAGTTTTGGATCCTATCTGGTCCACTGCGACCATTTGAATGACGCTTTTTTCTAGCAACGTCTGTATTTCTAGGGTTGCTTATTTCCTGTGACTGGGTGGAACATCTGGAATGTTTTTTATGCACAGGGTGGGAAAGGAAAAGGGTATGGAGCAACCTCTGGATATGATGCTTTGTACCTACTTATCTTTTGTTATTCTCAGCCAGGTGCTTAGGTTCAAAGAAAGTAGACCCCTGACTGCTTCCAGAGGGGACAGATGGGCCTCCTTTCAGGAGCACTGAAAGGGCTTACCAAAGAAAGACTCTCCGTCACCCTGGTTCTGCAAACCCCATCTGCTGCTTGGCCTGTGTCTTCCATTATTGCTTCCCCCTCTGCTCCTGGGGAAAGGCTCAACACATGTGACTTGAAAGGCTCACTGGGATTTTTTAAACCACATTTTCCCTCTCTTTTGACCTTTAGGATAAGACCTAGATGGTCTGGAAAAATGGACTCTGATGGCAGAGAGAGTCTTTCCTTCCTGCTCACACCTGACCTGGTTAGTGTCTCTTTCACTTTAGGCTCAAATAAGGAGGAGCTGTCAAAGGGGGTATTAACAAAGGATGACTTGAAGGGTTCCACAAAGTTACAGAGGCGCATCCAGGAATGCCTCCTGAGGGCAATTCCTGAACCCGCTGACCTACTCGCTCCATCAGCTGCATACAAAAAAAGCCTCATGGATGAGATAACTACTGAATTTAAGGTGAAGATCTGGGAGAACAGTTTGTCTGATACCCCTGCAGCTACTGAACCTTGTAGAGTATCTCCAAGTTCCTTCAGAAGATCTCTCTATAATCTGGTGAAAGGAGTAATATAATTCAGGGACCTGAGCATGAAAGTCGCTAAAGAAAACCTGAGCTTTCCATATCAGTCCATCATATGAGACTCTTTGTTCAGAGAATGGACAGAAGTGGACATTTCGGACAACTCCTTTTTGGTGGCCAGCACCATCACTATTGCATCTACCGGGACACCTTTAGTAAGGAAGGTCTTATCCTCAGGGGAAGTGATGAATTTGTTTGGCCTCCAGGGAACAGTCTCCACTGAATCTGGAGAATCCCATGCCATTTGACAAACTAAATCCATACGTTCATCAAAAGGCAGAGACACATAAGTGGCTGAAGGGTAAGACCCAAAGGCCTTCAGCTAGACAGACTCTTCATCTGTAGGGTTGATGGACTTCCAGCTGCCTCTCTGTTTAAGGATTTCTAGGATGTCTGCAAAGGAGACATCCTCAGAGGGTGACCATCGGGACCCTTCTGACTCATCAAGGTCTGTGTCTGACATGACTGACTTCTCTGGGGAGTCTAAATGCTTCCTTTTACATAATCTCTTGTCAGGAACCTCTTCAACAAGGCATTCAGAAGAGGTTTTGAAGAGATGATTTGATCCATTGGGGGATCCTGAAGCTTTGGGTCTCCACGTCTGTGTGGGATTGGTTGTGCTGAGACTGACACCGGTGCTTTCTGGGGAGGAATGACAGGACCCAAGAGTGGAGCTGCTCAAGGGGACAGCACTTTCCTCATTGCTTTGAAAGCCCCCTGCCCATGACCTGAGGAAGCCTCCGGCTGTGAAGAAGCACAAGGCCCCTCCCCCTGGAGCCAAGGTGGTTGGCTCTGAAGCTGACTTAGGAGCCGAGCTCAGCTGTGCTGAGGCTTCGAGAGGCAAAGTCGGATCCTACAACTGTCCGATTTGACTGTCCCCCCCCCCCCCGGACCCAGTTGGAGAACATCAGCTCCTAGACTCCTTGGGTTCAGATGGCACCAAGGACATCAGAGCAGAAGTTGGAGCTGTAGATTCTGGGGCTGGTCTCAGCTCCAATGGTTCCACTACTACCAGATCCATGTTTTCCAGCTCCTAGGCCCTGAGGTAGGTCTGAGGAGGAATTGAAAGTGAATGGGTATGTCTACTTCGTTCCAAAGCTTGCTGGGTTGGATCTGATAATTTTGCTAGTGCCGGTGTACTCAAGAGCTTCTGCACCACAAGATCCACATCCTCATCTGACAAGGTCTTTGAGGATCAAGAGGAGGGGGCAGGAGATACAAATTTGTGTAAAATTGGTGACCTCAAAGTTGGAGACACTGATTCCAAAACAGGGGACCAGCTCTGACTGTGTAATACCAACGGCTCCAAAGCAGATGGGGCCAAGGAAGAAGGTTTATCAGGTTTGAAAGTCTTTGGGTCCGATGAAGTTTTTGATACTTTTTGAGAAGGCCCAGAATGGGCTGATAATGATGATGAAGCCCTTTTTGTTGATATCCTTGATTTAGAAGGAGGGGAAGAGCTTTTTTTGTGGTGCAGTCTGACCTGCTTTTAAAGATTCAGAGAAGGACGTTTTAGCAATCCTCTAAGTATCACCTTATTTCTCCTCTCAAGGAGAACCATTGAACTGAAAAAGTAGCATACAGTGCACGACTCTTGTAAATGTACTGCTGCAAGACAGTATACACATTCTGAATGTTTAACTGTTATGGACATCTTTCGAGAACATTTTGAACATTTCTTGAAGCCAGAAGTCCTTGCCTCTTTCACTTGCTTAGACATGACAAAAAAGATACAGTAATAGAACTACTTAACATTTTTTTGAAGACACAGCACACAAGAAGGGAAGAAAAAACCCTCTATCTTAAGTGGACTAACGGAAAACTGCTCTAATTTAAACGAGCTAATTATATGTAGAAAGACAGCAAAAAAATCACAGTGAAAACATTTTTTTGTTTTTAAACTGGAAACTGAACCACACAACACACAGAGCTGTAGAAACACTGGCCCTCTAACTAAAAATGGGCCGAGCAGCTCTCTAATTAAAAAGAGCTAACAACTCTTTCAAATAACACACTTATAAGCTAAACTAACACTTAGCCTAAGAACAGCAATAATTAAGCAAAGGAAACAGTAATAGCACACAGTAAAGGAGTCGGGATAGGATAAACTGTAGGCCTTAAACTAAAAGAGGATGGCCTAAAGTTAAACAGAAAGTAGTGGACACAGTCTAAGCTGTGATCAGACTACTTAAAGTACTTGCACACTTTTAGAAATTTACAATTCTAAAACTGTTGAGAAAGTGAAGAAAAAATCAAAACTTAGCCAGAGCCAGTTGAGGAATGCTCAATCTTGTTTCAGTGGCAAATAAGATCTGGGGAATACCCTAGAGCATCATAGGATAGGGAGTGAGCCATGAGCTGGTCGGGGACCTCGAGCTTTACTAAACAGCTGAGTCAACCCATAAGTAAAGAATGAAAGTGAGATAGGATAACTATACATCTGTTTTTATAGTGGTAGTATTCTTTAGGCCTAGGGCTTAAAATGGATTTTATAAGTCACAGCAAACAATAAGTTTGTATTATTTTGTAAACCAATTACTATATCTCAGCAACCACTCAATTTACAAACATGCAGTTAACAGCTTTTTGTTCAACCAGCTTAGAGTTTTCATATGAGGCTAAGCAGTTCTGTCTATGTGACTTGAATGTCAAGATATTTTGAAAAAGATGAAACTTCTGACAATATGAATAAGTTATTATATGAGCAACAATGAATATATGTTTATCTGCTCTAGACAAAGGTCAACTATCAATGCAATTAATGCTTTGCGTGTAGCATAGTTTTAGAATCATTAATACAGATATGAACAAGCAATATTTTAGTAGGATGTAATAGAAACACCTGGATATATCACCCGGCTATAATGAGTTAATTCGATAAGGGGCTGTCAACATCTCAGCTTTAGAAAAGACAAAAAAAAAAATTAAAATCATACATTGTCCTGGGTTGCTTCCCAGTTAGGATTTGCAATCAGTGAGCATTGGAAATTTACTAATAAAGATCCTATCTGGTTTTCTAAGGATGAGACATATATTTCTATATTACGTTTGCACGGTTTTGTCTAATCTCAGTATTTAACAATATTTACAAGATTTAAAATTTTAAGTTTTTCTTAGATGATTTACATTAAAAACAATGACAAATGCACTCACACTCATATCTGTATGTGTCTATGTAGCTGTAATTAATATATATGTATATATATTCCCTCTCTCTCTCTCTCTCTCTCTATATATATATATATATATATATATATATATATGCTCTCAGAATATGAGTATTAAAAAAAGTATTTTATATCAAGGAAAGTGGTAGGGGGACAGACTGCTTATAAGGGAGCCTGGTAGAAAGTCACTTCATGGCATTCTCTCTCTTTTTAAGTTCATAGATTAATAGGTAGATACTAGGCAATAGGCCTGCAGAACATTTCAAGCCTAGCCAAAAAACCCTATTCAAATTTTCCTTCTAGCCTCAAGGAGGGAAAGACAGATAGACTGGGAGACAATATGTGGCTGCCATTCCAATTATCTTGTTTACAGTGAAGGTGACAAGGGTGCTACTCTGCTTGACATGTAATGGAAGGCTGTTCCAGAGGTAAGGGATACATTGAGATGTGACTCTATCATGCCAACATGTCTTATTTATGTGCTGATGAAGGTTTAATTCTTTAACTGACTATTTGATATACCTTTAGTTCTGTGAAGGAATAGGAAATCAAATAGAGTTGGATCTTTCATGGCACAACGCACAAAAGACTAGATACAGATCTCCATGAGGGAATCTGTAAGAGACCGAGTACAGAGAAAGGGGTGCCAGTCTCTCCTGATGACTAAGATTTTTAAGGTCACTGATCTTTTTAGTTGTGAACTTTGCAGTCCCTCAAGTCATGTGATCGGTTAAGGTAAGTACATGTCAAAAGGTACATTATATTCAATAATGGGTCTGATAAGATATGAGTAAATGGGAATTAAGACTTCTTTGGATCTAGTGGACCTTTGGAAATTAAATGGGTCAGATAAAAGTCATTCTGAACTCCTGTGGAGACATGATGGTCAAATGATAAGGAATTATCAATGACAGTACCCAGTTTTCTTACTACAGTGTCTGATTAGATGGGTGCATCTTCTGTACAGTAAGTGAAACTGTTTTGTTTATCATGATGAGCTATACTACATTTTTTATTTAATTTGAGACCATTGTCCTTGCACCAATTGTTAACATGGTCTAAGACATGTTGGAGCAATTGTGAGTCAGATGAAGATTGAATAAGAACACCCCGATTTACAGTCATCTGCAAACTTAGTTAAGCATAGGCCAGAAGTGCTGGCCAGAAGGTTTGAGAAATATATGCCAAATATGAGAGGGCCCAAAACTAACCCCTATAGAATACCACTGGTAACTTTGAGAATTATCACCTACTACTCTAACCACATGGGATGTATCAAACAATGAATTTGCTATCCTTCACACAATATAAGGATTTATATTCTGATTTACAAGTCTATCAATTATGCCTGCATGGGGAGTAGTGTCAAAGGCCTTGGACAGGTCTAGATATGCTGTATGCAATGCATAACCGCTATTCATTGCTTCTGTTACTTTTTCAAGGAAATTAATGAGGTTAAAGAGGCAGAACCATTCTTTGATAAGCCAAATTGAAGAAGGTCCAGGGTTGAGAGATTTTCAGTGTCCAAATTAATGAAGTCTGAGATAATGCACTCCATGGCTTTACATACGAGACTAGTAAAACAAATTTGTCTATCATTACCAGGGTCCATGGTTGGGCCACTTATGTGTAATGGCATTACAATAACTGTTTTCCAGGCTTCAGAAATGTAAGCAGTGGAGAGGCTTAGATTAAATAAGTTAAGAAAAGGTTAAGAAAGGCCATATTGGCACTGATAATCTGCCAGCCTTGTATGTTGTCAGGGTACATGGCTGGGATTGTGGAACCTGTGGTATAACAATCGCTGTGGGTGGAGTAAAATTTGCACTAAATTTGTTAGCTAGTATATTAGCTCTTTCCTTTGGTTCAGAGTGTAGTTTTATGTAGACTAGCTCCAAACACTGTTTGGTGTTAGTTTGTAACATCCTAACATAGTTAAAGAACGATTTGCAGTTATTTATGGTTTTAGTTATATCTTAAGCTCACACTCAGCTTTGAGCTCCCTAATAGTTACCTTAAGTTATTTGTTAACTTAGACACAAAGCAAAAACGAAAACCACGCCAAAACAATGGATATAAAACAAGTATAAACAGCAGCTGGATGAACACAACAAGATAAAGTCAATGAATCCAATGATAGATACCACCATCGACTACAAAAACATGAAACAGTTTTAGTCATTAAACAGTTTCATGTTTTGAGCTCCCTAATAGTTACCTTAAGTTATTTGTTAACTTGTTTAAGTGTGCTGTAAACGTAGATAGAATGAGAAATCTTATAAGAATTAAGCAGTATTCTACCACATTTGTTTTTCTTTTTAAACTTCTCATTATATTTGTTGCAGATAGGGACTGTCGTATCAATGCAACTATTTAAGTAGAAATAGAAATCAGAGGCATAGGAAGCAATTAAGAATATGATCCTTCAGATGAGGATTGCAACAGAATTTATTTAAGTCATCAAGTAATTGAAGACGATTTGCTTTTGAGAAGTCCATAAATATAGATATATTCACAGGGGAAGTGCCATCAATTTTAAAGGAAAATGTTACTAAATCATGGTCTGATTTAACAAAGCATGATGATACATATAGAGCTGTGCAGGAAGTAGCCATATTTGGAAGGACTAGATGCAGGATACTGGGGCCCCTAATAGGATGGTTAACTATTTGTGAAAAAGAGTTAGCATATATAATGCCATGTAAAATCTGGGCATGCCAACCATTGGCAGTGTAGGTCAGTCAGTTTACTGATGGATAGTTGAAGTCCTCCAGTAGAAAGTTCTTGGTTTAATGGGAATTTAAACTAATGTTCAGAAGGAAACATAGACATATTCTACAGCTAGCTACAAAGTCATAATTAGTCTTGTTTGGGGAGATCTGGGCTACTAGGAGTTCACATGTGGTATCCCAAGGAATCTGTTGTGAGATGATGATATCCTCTCCAAATACTGATACTCCCTCACAGTTGCCATTTGGGTCTGAAGGCAAGCTAGGCATTGTACACAGGAACAGAGGACATGTTTTCATTTCTCTGAAACCATGTTTCTATAACTATACATGCATAAATGTGTTCAAGTTGCAGGAAATCCTCAAGATGATGCATTTTTTATTAATATGGCTGGACATTTGAGTACAGCCACATTAATGTGTT
Organism: Protopterus annectens; assembly: GCF_019279795.1. Taxonomy (NCBI): domain Eukaryota; kingdom Metazoa; phylum Chordata; order Ceratodontiformes; family Protopteridae; genus Protopterus; species Protopterus annectens. The sequence continues at coordinate 583,774,508 of NC_056734.1, forward strand.
CCAAATTAAAATTTACTAGCTCATAATGTCCAACAGATGGACTCCACCTAAAAAGGCACTATGGGGACATCAAAGGCTTTACCCAGAATGTGAAAGCCTTGGTAAGAGTGGTGAATGCCATTCCTGGCAAAACAGGAAGACTTGTCCACCATCTTCTCCCAAGCTGACATATACTGGATCCCCCTAGAATGACACCAACTACATAGCTGATTATTAATGACAATTACCTTGTCTTTCAATCTTGACATCATTCTGGGTGATGACAAAATACTAGTTAGGACCATGTCATTCCTGCCTCTGACACATGCATAGCAAGCTTAATCATATCCTTCTGCATATCTCTCTTGGTAAAGTATCTAAGGTCGTTCACCCCTACATGGACCACTATCAGGTTATAATCATATTTTCCAGGATGGATAGGTCTAAAAATCCTTCTTATCCAGCCTGGTGACCATGGTTTCCATTTGCCTTACGATAGAGTCACCTATTACTAAAACATTACAATGGTTTGATGAAGTCTCAGTTTGCCATAAAGGCTTGCATTCTGTGCCCTTGTGTCTTTTAGAGGTTTGCATCTTAGGTATGTTACTGTGTATACTAATGTCTGAAGTTTCTTAATCTTTAGTCTGGGAGACTTAGGCAGTGTTCTTTTAATACGCTGGTTTAGAGGAAGTGCTCTGTGCTGTGCATGTATATATGGGTTGTGCTTAATGAATGCCCTCTGAGGAGAGAAGGTACCCACCAAGTTAATAAATACTTATACCTCTCTCATACTGAGTCACTCTGATGTATTAATAAAGAGTTTATGGTAAGCATGAGGCAGTTACTACATCGCGTCAGAATACCTGATGTTATCAGGCTGCCATAGAAGGGGAAACAGATGACTGAAATTCCATACTGTCCAGTACAGATAAGGGGTATAGAATGAGTTAACCAGAGGATAACTAGCTGGGCTAGAAAAAGTTGATAAACTAGTATATGGCTAAAGCATAAAACAGTGAGCTGTGACTACTGTAGTAGTCATAAAGTGCAAAAAAAGATTTGTAAAGGTGACAAACTATATAGGGTCAATAAGGAAATCAGTAACACTGTCAAATTCAACTAAATAGTTTCACACAATAGGCTAATGTGGTTTCTACCTAGCCAGGAAAAGACAATTAACAATAGCTAATCTAACTCAATGGAACCAGATGCAGTAACTGTAATAACTACAGATGATATAAATGAATAGTGTCAAGGGCAGTAATAGTATAGCAAGCCTTACTATGGCAATGTTGAAACTCCTTCAGTCGACTGGCACATGGTCGAAAGTCAGTTTCCTAGGTAGGCAGAATGTTGACCCAAAATCGATTGAGTTACACTTCAGGAAATGGATGGTGTAGGTCAATCAATTTGGTTTGACATTGTGCAGGGAGGTCACGCTTCAGTGAGGAACAGGGAATTAGCCCATGTCCTCACTGTAGTGCGATCTTGAAGTTGGTATATTTAATGTACAGGGGGTGTTGGGGGTAGAGCCCCCCAGAAGGGGGTGCAAGGGGGCATAGCCCCCCCTGCAAAATACTAGAAAGAACGTAACGTTGACTGCAGTGTTCAACGGTATGTTAATGTGCATAGCAGGAAGTGAGTAATGTCACCTCCTGCTATGTAGAATACAGCAAACAATGGTGGTCGATGTATTCAGTTTCTCTTTGGGTTTACATTCAAAATTTCATATTCAGCATTTTGAGTCGACCTTTGTTAGTGGTCAACTGAAGCTGATTCGAAGTTTCAATAGTAAACCGTATAGCAACATGTCAAGTAATAAATTTATATCAAAAAAATAACCTTGTAATATATATTGCGGCATTGTGCAGGAAAAGCTTTTAATACAGCAACACTGTAGCAATTAGACAACACAAAACTTTAGTAATACCAGTGATCAAAAAGTTCAGTTAGTGACTGAGATAATAAATAAAAAAAATGTTTTTATATACCTAGTATGAGCAAAAGACAATGCTGCAGTATTATCTTAAATAATGCCAAGATTAACAGTACCAAAGCAACAAGGTGCAATTATTGTAGTATTACTTAAACTTAATACCACTACAGTCAGCAAATCAAAAGTGAACAGCAGTACAATACCAAAAACGATAAAAGTACAATGCTGTTTAAACCCAACAACAGAAATGCAGAAAGAAAGTGTTAATTTCAGCAATTTGTTCACAAGACGTGCAGTTAGTACGTTAATAAGAGATGATGATTTCCCTGTATGAAATAAGGAAGTATAAAAAAAATCAGTCATAGTAGTATGAGAAAGAATACACTGAAATGTATATCATATTTTATTCCCCCATTACATTCCTGGGCTAATTCAAGATCCAGAATATGTCAACAAATTTGTAATGACTTTGCAACTCTACATGTGCCCAGTAACCAGTTCACCGGTAGGAGGAGGGCTATAGAATTATGCAATCTGGCTGGAAGAACTGGACCATCTGCAATGCTGCATGGTTAGCTGGGCCTGTGAAGAAGTGTGTTGTTATATTCTTCAAAGTCATGCTGGCACAAGTTAATAAAATTCTGAGTATATACAGGACAAAGTGTTGTGGTTTAATAAATTATGAATGGTGATTTATGCATGACAGAGAACAGTATCATAAGAAAATGGTCACAAATTGATTGGCAAGTCATGTGTAATTTGCTGGGGGAGCAGGGATTTGAACAAAAGCTGTTTGTGGAGCAAACTGTTTTGACCACCCCATTCATCATTCTGGACCAGGCCTAAGAAGGAGCCTATTTAGATTATCTTTGCCATACAGTTGATTTCTTTCAGTGGCAGCTTGGCACTTCCCTTCCCAATGTCCCTATTTAGAATGGCAGTTGCTGCATGGCATCATCCCGTTTTCATTCCTCCCATTTTTTCCTGGACCAATAGAAAATCCAGAATATGTCAGTGTGTTGGTAACTGTTTTGTACAGGGCCAGTGACCAGTTTGGTAAGAGTGTAGTATTATGCTACTCATCTGAAAAAACAGGCATATCAGGTAGGGTCATCAGTCATTCCACTCAGTCAACAGGGCATGTGAAGAAATTAGTTCTTATTCTGCTTCATGTCACATGGTTACCAGTTAGTTAAATTCTGAGCATATACAGGATAAAGTGTGGCATCTTAATAAAATGTAAATGCTGACTTATACATGAAAATTGTTGTATCCAACAAATAAATGGCTGTAACATTGTTAGTGTGTCCTGTGTAATTTATTGGGGTAGCAGGGATTTGTGCTAACAATAAACTGTACTCTAAAAGTGTGACTTTATTTGAACAAAAATTAACAGAAGCACACTCTTGAGCTTACTTCTACAACTAAACTGCGTAGATAATAGATATTTACTAAAATTTCTTGCCGTTTCCAGTACACTTACACTTCAAATTTGTGCTGACCATTATTGGTACTATAGATTTAATGTTTTCTAAGGAGTTTGATTGCTTGCAATATGCTTTACAAACTTCAGACCTTCAGCATTTTACAGCTTTTGGTACAATACATCAAAAGGTAGCTGCATAAGATGAACTTGAGTGAGAAAATTAATTTTGCTTTAGAAAATTAATTTAGTTACCTATCTGGAAGGCAACAAGCCATTAAATAGCAAAAAAATCTACTCATCTTTTCAACCAGTTACTACAGGTGTCCCTCAGGGCTCCATCCTGGGTCTTCTCCTATTTAATATATTTATTAATGACATCCACTCACCATATTAGTTTAGTTCAGTATGCAGATGATTCAGCATTAATATGTGAGGCCTCAACAATAAATAAGCTCCAAGACATTACCCAATCTTTTTCACCTGTAGAAACATGACTCAAAAAATCAAACCTCTTACTCAACCCCAAGAAAACTAAGTTAATGTTTTTTACCTCAAAAAGTTGCCAAAATCAAAATCAACCTTCTACCATAAGTCAGCAAATAATATTCTCATTGAAACTGTAACTCATAGTAAACTTCTAGGTGTTATAATAAATGGCAATCTCATAGATGGTCAGCATATACTATACACCATTAAATCTACACACCAGAGACAATGCTCCCTTTACAGAATCAATGGATTCTTTACAGATACTACAAGAAAAACTCTAGCCACTAACTTCTTATTGCCAAATCTCCTATATGCTACTGCTATCCTAACAAACTTAAGCAACACTCAAAGAAAGAAACTTGCCTCCTGCTACAATAAAATAGCTAAATTTACCAGTAGTCTCCCTCATAAGACCAACCATTATTATAACTTAAAACTATTAAACTGGCTTGAACAGCACAGCTACCTAACACACTCAAAACTAACTACAGCACACAACCTCATTCATCATCCAGAAAAATGTACTACAAAACTTATTACTGCCCTACCCTCCAGCAAGGGACATCCATTCTAGTAACAAATTCTTATTACTTACAAATAAATCAAATAATGTTGCAGTTAGTTTGTTCTTCTCCCAGTATGTTCCTAAACTCTGGAATAGTATCCCCAAACAAATAAAGCTATCCGACAAGCTCAACAGTTTTAAACCACTGTTTAAAAAAAACATCTTAACCAATCCTGGTCCTGCACATGCTCATCACAAGGTTAAGACTTTGTGTTCACCATATGATAAGCTCCAAATAAACTGTCAATACTCTCCAAATACTCTCCTTAAATAGAATACTCTCAACCTCTCTAAGAAATGACAAAACAATTTTTATACATAACTGATGCCTGTACAATCCATTAAGATGCACATGGGCTATTTCTTTAGTAACTTCCAAATCTTAGAAAGTATCAATGTAATTTCTATTTGTGTATGAATATAAATAGAAATGTAACTCTGTGTTAACTGGAACTTAGTATAATGTAATGTAACCAAATGGAGCTTTACCTCCACTGAAAATGGATATATTACCCAGTCAAGACTTTCCAAGTACACAAAGATAGATAAATAAATAAATAAATAAAATAAAATTCAGGGCAGTTTTTGTTTCCTAAGGTTAACTTAATAGAAGAGCATTACTATGCAAATTTGAATAGCATATTGATTTTATTCAGTACTGTGACTGACAATAGATGGTGAGTAATTGAGAACATTCAAAAACATTCATAGTTTAATATGCTGAACTGCTCTTAATTTCAGAAAATATTTAAAATGTTAATAATCTTACATTATACCATGCAATATCACTAAACATGAAAAGTACAAATGAAGTAGCTTAATTAATGTAATACTGTGTGAAGTTATGCAGTGACAATTGTTCTGCTACATTACATAGAACGAGAAGTGATTACACGACAAGTGATACTTTGACTTCCATTACGCTAATGCATGGTCCAAGGTAGCACATTAATCACATTCTTATTTGGAACTGTCTCATACAGAAACAGAGTGTTCTAGTTCCTTCAAGTACTTGTTTGATTTGCCAGCTATATGATGTATACAAACATTTTGTAGGCTAGAAACAGAAAGAATATAAGGACACTTAATGAAAAATAAAACTGAACTATAACAACTTACACAGTTATCTGTCTGAATCTTATAACATCTGGGTTAGTTACGTTAATGTTTCAGCATTGCCAGGAATACAATTTCAGAGACGTACTAGATATAAAAACTGAGGGAGGCCAGTGTGTGTGTGTGTGTGTGTGTGTGTGTGTGTGTGTGTGTGTGTGTGTGTGTGTGTGTGTGAGTGTGCACAATATACAGCAGACAGACAGACACACACGCACTCACACCCATACCTTATTTCATATTTACTGCAATGCTTGTTACCATATTTTATAAATGGCACAGTACATACCATAACAAAGGATGCAACCCGAAGCTAATAAAATAGCATTTTATAAGGAAAAGTCATTTTTTTTTATTATATCCACCACAATGTTACATGACTGAATGCAGATTAATTGCTGTAGGTAGTTAATAAATAGTGTAACAATCAACAGTAGGCCAGACAATCATTATTAAAGAAAGATACTGAAGTACGTGTGCAACAGGATAACACAGGGATCAAATTAATTGCCCTTGCTTCATCAAGAAAACATACCACTTAGCTAGGTATGACTATAGTTATAAGCCTTTTAACTTCATTCTTGATGGACAACAAGCCTGGAAACTAAAAACAGTTATTAAGGATCACTCTAAGTTCTTTGATGATGTTAGAATAAGACACTACAGATTAAGGTAGAATGGTCAGCTTTCTGAATGTATTATAAAATTTACCTGAAACGGAACTGAAAATATTAGGGGACAGGGATGTAGAACAGGAGACTATTGTTTTTTTATTCCCTGTTTTATTTTCATGCTCAGCTTTGAAATCCGACCTGTAGGAGAAATGCATACATAAGGTCTAAGTCTCATGTTACAGAAAAGGACTTCACTGTCCAAGTTTGCTATGAGGAAAGTTGGAACAGAAGAATGGTAGCAGAAGCGTCATGGGAAATGCAAACCAGACCGCTTTACTGAGACACTGAATTTTGGTTTAAGTTTGGAAAAACTTGCCTTAACTAATAAGCCATCTAGAATTACCTGTTTAGTCATTGTACCAGTGTATTCTGAAGGGAAGAAATGTGAATTGCTTGAATGGAGAGCATCGTTAAAGATCAAGTCTAAAGGAGCAAAATGAAAATTTCTTTTCATGCACAAAGAAAGTGATGCACGGGAACACTTTTCTGTGCAAAAACATTAGAAAATTACAAAGTTTTAAATATATCTTCCAAATGTGGAAGCCTAAAAACTTGGAGCCATGTTTATGGCATTAATATTAAATGCTGGGCAGGAGGTGTTGACGTCACTCTGGGTGCCAGCTCTGTTTATACTGGATTACAATAGGTAAGTAATTGTGTATTACTTAAGTAACTCCAAAGCTGTAAAATTAACTGCTTGGCAAAAAAGATCATTTTTTACCATGTGAATTTGATAAAGAAAATATTTTAGCATGTATATTCATCAGAATGTCAGGGACAAAGGAAAGTAGGACTAGTGATAGAAGAGGAAAAAGATAACAATGATAGATTAATGATAGTGAGGGGCTAATGGCAAGGCATGAAGATTACACTGCAATTTATTTATATTCCACCGAAAACTGCTAGTACAGAGTTAAAACAGTTGGAGAGACATTATCAGCTTTCAGTTGGAAATCTTACCTCTAGGTATGTAATGGACTTTGATTTGCAACAATAAGGATGTATCTGCAGGGTCTAGAAGGGAAAATATAAAAAGAAGATAGATGTCTGAAGAAATTTATGAAAATATTTGGTATGGAGGATAGAAATTCAGTAGTAGGAACTTCAGAGAGAATAAACATATTATTTTCCAAGGTATAATAACTAGGCTAGACAAGACAGAAATTATATTTAACAGGAATATGTGCATTCAATTGAGAGCGTTAACACGCATTCAATAACTATTTCAAATCATGTGCCAACAATAAAAATTAAACACTGGTGCTTTCCCAGTGACCTGTCAAAAAGAGAGGAATTTAAGGAATGGGTGGTGGAAATTATTCTGGAGTTATTAGGGAAGAAAGAAGGACTCCAGAAGTTATAACTAGTGAGTGGGATAAAATGAAAACTTTGAAAACAAGGTAAAAGTAAACAAAAAAAGAAAAAAAAGTGAGCGAGAGAGAGATAGTTAAGAAGTAAGAATTATTTGCAAGAGCTGACAAAGGGTAAAGTACTTCAAAATAAGAAGAATCTCACAGAACAAGAAGAGGTGCAACTGCAGAGTGCTAAAGAGAAAATAAAGCAGTTCCTGGATAATAAGCAAGAGTTTAGAAAGATTGCTGTTAAGCATCTGTTTTTGATAATAACTCCAGAGCACATAACGTTTAGCACAATGACTTAAGAAACAGAAAGTAAAAAAGGTTTTCGCCAGAGGGAGCTTATAACAAGAAAAGCAACCAAAGACCCTTTTTGAGTTATTAAAGATACTTTGGAAATTTTATGAAGAATTTTATAAAGCAGAGAAATGGGTAAACCAAGAAAAAGCACAAATGGAAATATTTATGGGAGACTTAACTATGCCAAGGTTAGACACTGATGAGGCTCAACAATTAACAGTTAATGTAGGAAGAGATGAGGTAAAAATGGTGATGTATAACCAATCTGCAGGAAAGTCTCCAGGAATAGATGGTATTCCAATGAAAGTTTGGAAGCTAGGAGGGAAGAAAGTGATAACGATATGGACGGTTTTATTTAACTGTATATTAAACCTGTTTTTGGTTAAAAGGAGGAGAATCACCATTATCCTGGAAAAAAAACTGTGGTGAGTGAAATACCAAGAGATAGAAAAGACCCAACAGACCTATCTTCACACAGGCCCTTTTCACTTTTAAACCATAATTATACACTGTTTATCTCTATAATGGCTAAAAGAATAGAAAAAGTGTTGTCAAAGTTGACAGATATGGCTCAATGTGGTTTTGTGAAGGGGAGGCAAACATTTGACAGCATTAATAGAACAATGATGATTCAAAGGGAAGCAGAATTTAAGAAAATACTGTTGCTGGTGGTGGTTCTTGATTCTAAGAAAACACTTGACGGACTAAGCAAGGATTATATGAATAGGGCAATGGAAGCACTTGTATTCTCTGGCTCAATAATAAGGTTAATTAGTAGGATATTTGAAGGATCGGAGGCAAAAAGAAAAGTGAGAGGATTCTTCTCTGATAAGTTGTGTCTGAACTGAGGAAACAGGCATATTGTGCCCTCTTTCCCTTTTATTATTCAAGTTATGTTTAGAACCATTGGCAGAGAAAATAAGGAATACAGGAATTCAAGGCTATAATTGGTATAGTAATCAAGAAAAGTTGTCTTTATTTGTAGTCAACATTATTTTGTACCGGATAAAACCAGAAAAGGGATATGTCAGTGTCATAGAACATTCTGGGACAGTTCCAAGTGTTTTGGGATACAAAATTAATGAAGAATAACAAAGGCTATAGCTGCAAACTTTTTTCACTCTGTCATCACCTTCCTTCATAGTGCAGATCCTGTGGTCAGTAGATTCAACCCTTATACTGCAGATGCTTTGACACAGGACCCAACTTCCAAACATTTTCACTGAGAATGTTGTCATTGTACAACAGCTTTTGGTCACTTCATCTAACCCTAATATTGCAGGATTTCTGCCACAAGGCCCACCTTCAAAATGTTTTCACTGAGAATTTTGTCTTTGTACAATAGCCTGTGGTCACTACATCCAACTCTGATACTGCAGGAGCTATGTCACAAGGCCTAATTCCCAAATATTTTCACTGAGAATTTTGTAATTGTAAAATGTAAGCAAATTAAACCTGAAGATCCTTCCTGCATATTAACTTCAACTAGTCAAATAAATACCTGCCTGTTATGGAAATTGGAATTAACATCCCCCCTTCCAGAGGGGTAGTCCTTGCACTCTAAGGACCACTTAACATGTCACCCACTGTCCTTTCGTTTGACTAATAAATTACACTGTATATGCCAGTTACTTGGTCTCCATAGCTGCCAAGTTTCTGCATGCAGGAAATATAAGAAAACCTGTTCTGCTTTGTAACTCTGTGTTCATTGCTTCGTACTGGCTATGAACTGATTACCCTCTATTACAATTTTACCTGAGGATGGAATGGTCACTATAGTAGAAGGTATTTCTATATATCCCCTCACTGTTGTCTCCTGTTTCACTCAGTCACCGTCTTCCTTCACATTTCAGGTATGTGTCATATGTTATTATATTTCTTTTTGTTCTAAGGCTGTGTAGAACAATAAATAGGCCTTGGTAATGTGTTGTATTTGTATCAATTTCATCTAAATTGGATAAGCTTTATGTATGTTAAGACTGTGCCCTTTAACAAATATGTAATGTCAGTTGCTGGTGTTTTGGTACTCTTAATATAATGGTTGTTCTCATGAGTGTTTACTAAGAGATGGTTTTATGCTATGCTTCTTAGTGTAGTGCTATTTTATGATAACTTCCTCTATACAGATCTAAATACACACTGTGTTACTATGGTTCTCTATCAGTATACCTCCTGCTAACCTAATTTGAACTTACATACATAAACTTTCCTGCCATCTCTCTACTCCTCTACTTTCCCTATATTCTCTTGCGCGACTCACTATGGTCCTTCCTCCATCTCTTTTTATAATAATTATATATAGTATTAACTTCATTGCTTCAATATAATATCATAGTTTAGTACAGTTTTTCTGTTTTCCTTCCTCCGTGTGTTGATTTTCCACCCTCTGTACCCTTCTGTTAATTGCTTTGTACTGGCTGTAAACTGATTATTTTCTGTTATAATTTGACCTCAGGGTGGAAGCATGCTATGCTCCACTACCCTATCCCCAATTCCATTCCTATCCATCCTCTCATACTCTACTATTATACTTCCCACATACATATCTCACTTGAGATTCTTATTTCCTAGCCTACCAAGCAACCTGACTGCTATCATGCAAACACTCCTATTTCTTTTTACCTAATTCCCAACTTCCATTTAACCTTTTAGCACCATTACCCACTACCTTTCTCCCTCTCATACTGCTTTGCATTGTATTCATTCATATTCATACCTATCCCTAACAGCACCTATCTATTCTACATTGTGCTGTCTACTTTTACCAAATAAACCCTCATTTCTTTCTTTTTAACTACATCCTCCTACTCTTCCAAACCCCATTATTCCTTACTTTCCAGAGAAGACACCAGGACAACCTAACTCTCTTTCTCATAGAAAATACTTCTTTCCTACCTATCCTCTGTCCACCACCACTAAATATCCTTCTGCCCTAGAACTTATTTTCCTTTCCTGATCCCTACTTCCCCACTGTATGTCAACTATAATATTCAGATCCCTTTACTTAATTGTGCTACTCCTCAGCTTATCCTCTATTCTTCTCCTCCTACTGGGGTGCCTCTCATTCTACCATGATTCTATAATAGCTCTCAACATCTCTCCAGCTCTGTTCCAACCACCTATCCATGCTTCCTCCCTACACTCTCCACACATCACACCAAGCCTATTTAATGATGCCCCTCGCATTTACTCCAAATAGAGACAGATCAACTCCATTTCAACTCAAACCAAACCAAAATTATGTGGAAAAATACTCGTCAAAAGCTAAGTATCAATAATTCTCTGATATACTAAAATCCTACTCGGAGGAGACATTTACCCTAATCCTAGCCTCACCTATCACAATGAATACACTACTCTAACCCTACAGTGGTCAACCCCCAACCCCTGTAATCTATTTTTTGCTAACATAAATGTTAGAAGTATAAGAAATAAAATTGCTGAACTACACTCCAGTTTACACAACATAAGCCTGACATTCTCCCTGTAACTGAAACGTGGCTAAAACCCAGCATAAATGACTCAAAAATTACATCTCCTGGGTAAAATTTCTTCTGCAATGACCATATAAAGAGGAAAGGTGGTAATATTGCTTTAATATTTCCCAACAACTACCACATTATCCTTTGCAACCAACCAATACCAAAATTCAATTCATCAGAGCTTCTTAGTACTTTCCTGAAATTAAGCAATTATAAAGAAATATGTATTACTGTTCTTTGCACCCTTTCTGCTGTAAAATATCCTATATTGGAAATCCATAACAATTCCAAAAGAAAAAAATTACTACTAGATGTCAGTTCGTTGGACATAAACTCTAACGCCTCTACATCTAGCATGAACTTATTTGGTTTCACACAACTAATTAATAGACCCACACATTATAGCAAGACATCAAATTCCCTATTAGACTGGATCCTAGTATCAGACCCTAGCAAATACACCACCACAGATGCAATGTCAGACTGTCTCAGTGATCATCTCCTAGTCTATATGACCAAACATTTCACACATCCACTTAAACAGCATGTTTATAAAACAACATGCAATCTTTCCAAGTCTAACTCAGAAATGTTCATTACTACCCTATCATATATTAACTGGAGCATCCTAAAAATCTTCCTCTTACATGACGCGATAAATGAATTCAATGCAACTTTCCTGAATATCCTTAATAGCCTTGCAACTCCTAGAAGGAAGAGACTGAAAACAAATAATGCAATTTGGTTATCTAAAAAAAGTAGAATGTTAATGCAGGGTAGACAAAGAGCATGAAAAGAATAGCAAAAATATAAAACACCACAATATTGTGAAAACTTAAGAATGCCTTGTAATCAAAAGATATATTATAATAACTTTCTGAATAATAGTAAACACAGCTCTAATCATTCTGGACAGCTATTACAGAAATCTTGCATCCCTTACAAAAATTCAACCCTAAACCCTGTCCTAATAACTCATCACTTGAAACCGCAATACAATTCAACTCTTATTTTATAGATAGTATAACATCTCTCTAAACAGGGTGGCCATGGTGGTACAGCGGTTAGCGTTCTTGCCTCACAGCAAGAGGTTCTCTGGTTCGATCCTTCACTGTGGTGCCTTCTTGTGCAAAGTCTGCATGTCGTCCCTGTGGTTGTGTGGGCTTCCTCCAGGTACTCCAGTTACCTCCCAAAGACATGCTGTAGGTTGATTGGGCACTCTAAGTTGGCCTTAGGCATGAGTGCGTGCCTTCTGTGGAAGGTTGGGTGCTGGTCTGTCAACTCAACACTGTAAAACTCCACTGCCAATCATGGGCAGTCAGGTGATCTGCTGTGGCAACCCTTAACCGGGAAAAGCCGGAAGATGATAACATCTCTAACCAAGGATTCCCTACATATAATCCTAACCTTGCCCAGCAGCCATGTATCACCACATCCACTTTCACCTTCAAACTTGTGCCCACATCTTTTATAAAACTACTCTTAAACAAACGTAAACCTTTGAAGTGTGTACCTTAAAACAGCAGCTGAAGTTACTGCCTGTCCTGTCTTAATCCTTATAAACAGGTCAGTACAGTAATCCAACATTAACTCTCTCTGGAAAAGGTAACACATTATAGCTCTGCACAAAGGAAGAAATTCAGCTGGCATTACTAACTTTATACCTAGAGCAATCTCCCCCTCTCCAAAATACTTGAAAAATGAATTCAAAAACAATCACTAAACTACCTCTTGTAGGAAGAACTCCTATTCCTTACACAATATGGCTTCCATCCTTCCCACTGTACCAACACTGCACTTCTAGCTGATATAGATACTGTCAATAAAGCTAGAGATAACGGAAAACTAGTTTCATCCTTATTTCTAGACTTGTCTATAGCCTTTGACATAAGTTTGTCACAGCAAAATTCTACTTCAAATGCCCTCATTGGGTCTCTTTCAGCTGCTCACCCTTCTGTGGTTCAAAGGCCTATCTAATAGGTATCAGTTAATGAAATTGCACTCCACCCTTTCTCCATACCTCACAGTCACCACTGGTGTACCACAAGACTCTATCCTCCGCCCACTCATCTTTAACATTCTCACGAACTTCCTCTACACACCCACATAACAGGCCCACCTAATACAGTATGCAGATGACTCAACACTCATTTGCATATCTGACAACATGACACACCTCCAGAAATTACTCAGAAGCTTTAACAGCCACTGAAACATGGCTTTATAACTCACAACTTATGCTAAAAAATACTTTTGTACCCAAATCCTTCTTTCATGAAAAAAACAAAAATTAAAGTTCTATCTGTCTGAATCATACAAGCATTGAAGTCTTGTCTCATAACAAATTACTAGGGATGATAATAAATGATATTCTTAAATATGACCTACATATACAAAATTGCATAAGAAAAAAATCATCAAAAACTCAATATGCTTTATAGATCCAAAAACATTCTCACCAGCACAACTAAAGCTGCCCTTGTCACTTATCTTCTCCATGCACTTCTTTATGGTGTTCCCATCCTTACCCTTCAGGCATCACAAAAAATCAACACTTGAGCAATGCTATAACAAAGTTGCCAAACTTGCAACAAATACCCATTTCAGAACCCACCACAATATAACACTAAAAAGCCTAAATTGGTTTGAACTATCCCATCAGCTTCTTACCACCAATAATATTATCCAGCATCCATCTGCTTGCCCAACACTAAAACCTCTATACATGTTATGTTCCCAGTTGGTCATTATGATCCATTATGATCCAATGATAAAAAGCTCCTGTCTGTCTACAGACCTATCAAATCTGCTGGGTATTGTCTGTACTTATGCCATGTTGCTAAGGCCTGGAATCCCTTCCCTGTATCAATCAGGTCAATATCTTCCATCAAATCCTTCAAAACCATTCTGAAAGACTTCCTAGCCAAAAGCTATCTCTGTTCTTGATTAACAATAGGATAAATTATATCCCTAAATGTAAACTAATATATATTCATAACTTACACATCCTTTCTCTCCCTTCTTCACTCACTTCTTTTCTTCTCTCAATGTCTCTCATTTGTTTCTTTTTTCTCTATACATAACAACTAAAACCATGAAAGTGTAGTGTTACTGAAACAACCTTTAACCCAGAAAATGTACCACTAGCAGCCTGAAAGAATGATTCCCATGTCCATATCCATAAAAACACACTCTTTATTAATAAAAAAACATTGATTTACCACTTTTGATTAAATATGCAATAATGTTCTTTCAGGCTGCAAGCGGTACATTTTATAGTTTTCACTATACATACCATAAGCCTGCTTTTCTTTCATTTTATATTTCAGTTCCTGTTTATAATATACTAACTTAGCTTGAATTTCTCTTTAAACAGGCTAAAATTTCTCTAAATATTGAATCACTGCCATAAAGCTTGCATCTTTGCTAAACCATCGTTTTCATATTTTGTTTAATTTGGTATAATTATTTAAACTCTAGTTGTTTTTGTCTTATTTTTAAATATTGCAAAATTATTGTTCTTAAAATGTTTTGTAATAAAGCTTTTTTCCCTGGGCCTTCACTGAAAATGGGCTCCTACACAGTTGGATTTTCCTGGTAATCAGATGCCAATAAATAAATGAACTACACATGAATTGGTTCAGAAATACCCATATTTACAGGACCTGATAACGTTTTTATGAGTATGGTTTAAATGGATTCTCTTATGGCAAATAAGGATATGGGAGAAGAGACTAAAGAAAAGATATTGCAAACAGTTGAGAAACTGGAAGCTCTCACCTATGGGTATGGATAGCAAGATACAAGCAGTAAAATGTTTTTAGTCCCTTTAATTTTATATACAGTTCAGGCATATTTTATTCAACTAGAGTAGAAATTGTAGATAGTAATTAGTAAAGCACTGAATGATGTTATCTGGGAAGGGAAGAGGCAAGAGACAAGAGGGATAAGTTCATCTTCCCAATAGAACAACGTGGTTTAGGATTACATGGTTTTAAGGGATATTTAGAACTACACAGTTAAAGATCTTTTACAAAACAGAAGCAGAAAGCTAAAATTCAAAGTGGAAAGGAATGATGATGAAGCATGGAGGAAATTCAAGAAATTAGGAGAGAGTGATATTTTAGATGCAGATGCTTAAGGAAAGCAACAACAGTCATACAGAATATTATATTTATGAAGTAACAGAATGTATACAGAGAAGTAAGCTAACAGAGGAATGGAGAAAGGAGATTCTGCTGATAAGGTTGACTGCAATTAGGGGGCTGGAATATACTGGAGGGAGCTGGCAGAGAAACCAAAGTATTGGGAATAAATAATTAGTGACAGAAAGGTAATGGAATGGGAGGAGGCCAAAAAGACATTTGGACTGCAGGCTAGAGACTGCCTGTTCTATAAGGGACTGATATCAGAATATAGGAAAATAGAAAGGGATAGGGAAATCTTAATTGAAAGACCTGTATTGGTTAAGTTTTTAGTTGAACTCAGATTTGAAGCTGCTCTTAAAAACGGGTCTGTATTAGAACACTGAACATTCAAAATGTCGAGTGTTCTAATATCGAACCCTAGCAATCGAAAATACAAAACATCGAACATTTGCAACAGCAAAATTTTCCTAGGGAAAAAAATTGATGTTTCAAAACACATACACACAACACAAGCACACCAAACAAACAGCAATCCACACACATACACCTAAACTCGTAGACCTAACCCTACACTAAGCTATACATACACCACTAACTATCCCCTTACCTTAACCCAAACACTAACCCTAAGGTCCATCACTATCGCACAGTCACCAAACTTGTGCCCTAACCCTAACTCACCTACCCCGCCCTAACCCTCATGTCCAAACAATCTCACACTTACCTGTAACTCACCTAACCCACCCTAACCCACACGTCCACACAATCGCACACTTACCTGAACCTGACCCATAACTTTCCACCAGAGCACTGAAAATACAGAAGCAACAGAAACGGACAACCGAATTCTTTCCCTAGGAAATAATTCTGTTTTCTGTTTCTTCGATATTTTCAGAGTTTCCTGAAAACGGGTCGATATTAGAACACTTGACATTTCAAATGTTCGGTGTTCAAATACAGACCCCTTGAAAACAAGATAATTAGAATGGCATGTAAAATATTGCATGATAACTATAGAAATCAATCAGAGGAGCTATACCTCAAGCGGATTCCAAAGAAGTTTTCCTCATGTAGAGGGCAAATGTTGAAGGTCTGCTCAGGAAGAAACAGGTACCTGGGTGCATATGTTTTCATACTGTAATGAACTCACAGACTTTAAAAATTCTCTACAGAGTACTCTGTCAGAAATACTTGTAAGCA
Organism: Protopterus annectens; assembly: GCF_019279795.1. Lineage (NCBI taxonomy): Eukaryota > Metazoa > Chordata > Ceratodontiformes > Protopteridae > Protopterus > Protopterus annectens. The sequence goes on from NC_056734.1 coordinate 583,791,178, forward strand.
AATGCATGTAACTAAGGAATCTAAGCTGGAATACAGGATCTAAATTGTCTAGATGTTGTAAGGTCTTGTTAATTTTAATTCTGGTAGCTGTCAAAAAGTCAATTACTAGAACATGGAAATTAAACTCTAAACTAACTGTACTTGAAATAGTGAATATTGTAGAGATAACCAAGACCAGAAATGTCAGACCCCAAATCACAGCAACACCAGGAAGCCAGAATGAAATATTCAAAATGGAGTTGGCTTTCCTGGAGGTCTTCTGGTTAATGGTCTTTCCTAGAATATTGTGGAGATAAAAGATCAGGAAGCGGCATCTTTAGAAAAGGGTAGGAGTAAATTACATAGAAAAAAAATGGACATTGTGGGAGCAAGACATGCAAAAAAAATGTTTTGGAGGAGGTTTGAGGTTTAAAAAAATGCAGGAATTGAACAATTTAAGTAATATTGTATTGACTATATTGTATAGAAGAATATAGGTGATGCATAATGTGTGTAAATGAGAACTTGTTGATATGGTTTATTTACTTTTATATAAATGTCAATTTGTGTACGTCACAAGTGATAATTCAATGAAGGTGTTTCAAAATTATTTTAAAAACTGTTCTCATCACAAAAGTTAACCAGTACAACTTTCAGCCCAATAACAATATGAACAGTGATTGAAGCACTGGTCATCACCATGGTAGTGAAATTCCACACCTGCTGAAAGAGGCCAAGGTAATCCTCTTTAAGATCATGTTAAAATACATTATATTAATATAGATGAGGAGGTAGCAGTGTTTAAATCACTGTGATTAGATCCAATGACAGAATTATGTGGTTGAGCTGGAATATATTCTTTAGATAATAATATGATGGCTTATTGTAAGTGTCATTAAATTGTCAAGTATCACTCTCAGATTTCACAAACAAGGCAGGAGTACAATGCTATGCTCATCACAGCAGATTAATTAGAAAGGCATGTGCCTTGTTATGTATGCACAAAATAATACATTACCACTCCCTCACTGTAGCTAATGCTGAAGTTAAGATAACTGAATTCCATCTAAGACTGGATTTAATTCAGTCTCCTAGTATAATAAAAGCTGCACATGCTCCTATGAAATAAGAGGTAAACAATATCATCACCATAAAAATGATACTGAATACTTCTCCCTTCAACAATATCATTTACAGTGCTAATTATCATAAGGCAAGGAGTGAGTCTTTTGGCATCTTTATATAAATAGGCAGGTATCAGATAAAATAATAGCTAACAAGACCTGCTGAATATGGCATAACAAATGAGACACATGCCTCTTGAACAATGCTGAAATAAGGCCCGAGCCTTTTGGCATCCTACATAGAAGGGGGTAGGTGGCAGATGAATTAAAAGTCAACACAACCCACTAATATTAGTATAACAGGTAAAAGGCAAGCACCCCTCAAACACTGTGAAAATTGGGCCACAGTGAGTATGCAGACATTGGATCGAAATGTCAAGATCCAAGTTATTGAATGTTGCCATAGGTCATGGAAGAATAAATTGAAAGAAATGTTTGTCCCTTCTCAACAATTGGTTATTATCTATTTTATTTATTTATTTGTTTTTGTATACCAAGAAAGTTTGACTGGGAGCAAAGACCCCTTTTTAATGGAGGCACTGGGAACAAAGTTCCAGTACAGAAAAAGAAAAATTAAATAAGTGAAACGATAATAAGCCAATCAGTCATACTGAACACAGGCATAACCATGTTATCAATGCACAGATGTGACCTATAAAACCTATGTATATGGAATATGAGCAAGGAAAATATTCAAGAGAACTCATTTTAAAAGGCATTCCTTGTGCCATGTTGAGGTCTGATGTCAAATTTATAGGGATCCAGGAGGTCATGTGAAGTAAGATAAGAATATAGCTGTACATAATCCTCTTTCTTAATAAACAATTGCCAAGCAGATGCTTTTTCCATGAATGTTTTTCTAATCATTTTAGTAAGTGCTGGGTGCTAGTGAGTCAGGTTATTAGTTCTGGTTTAGTGAGTCAGGTTATTAGTTCTGGTTTAGTGAGTCAGGTTATTAGTTCTGGTTTAGTGAGTCAGGTTATTAGTTCTAGTTTAGTAAGAGAGGAAGGCACTAGGAAAGGAAAGGATGTGAGACAGTTGTAGGATATATCGTAGGTAGTAGAGGGGCTGATTTGGTGTTTAAGAGCAAGGTTTTCGGATTTTGACTTTGGTGTTTCTTTTCACCCTCCAGCCTTGTTGTTTGGTTGATTTTTGTTGTAGCTGTCTGACTGAGGATGTGTTTTGGTTATAAATATGCACTGCCCCTTACTCTTATAAGTGTAAAGTGTCATGATAGGAGTGAGATGTGATGGGTATTACTGTTGTGTTTGGAGTCAGAAGGAGTGATCTTTCATGCAACTCTCAATGGTGAGCAGTTTATATACACTGCCATTTACCTGTTTTGTAATTTGCTTGTTCCTGTTGATGATATGCATTTACTTGAGTTCAAATAAAGTTTGATGACTTATTTTGTTTATGATCTGGTAATAAACATTGTCACATGTCAGTCTGGTGTTGTCATAGTGTCTAAGACTGGGGTTCATGGAGAAAAACCTTACTAATACAAGGAAGGTTAGAAAATGGGAAGAAATTAGACAGGACACATTTGATGCATAAATTGATGGTTTCTTGAGGACAGAGATAATTAAAGCCTCTTTCTTGTTAGATTGTGTCTTTCGGCTTTTCCCGGTTAGGGGTTGCCACAGCGGAACTCCGGTCCGCTAATGATTGGCAGTTGATTTTTACATACCGGCTTGCCAGGCCTGACGCACAACCTTCAACAAAGGTACGCCCATTCACGCAAAGCCTCTTTTTTGTTAGATTAATAAATATTATTCATCAACAATGTCTCCAAAGTTCAGTAAATCACTGGTATTTGAGAATCAAGGCAAGATCTACCAAGTCTGTTGTACCAAGATCTAAACTGCAATGAAAAACCCATAAATTTGAAACAATTTCCAAAACATCCCTGAAGTCAGTGTAGGAAAACTCAGACAGCAAATGTCAATGTAGTCTATAATGAAGACACCACAATGCTCTTTGGATGAGTTTAGGGTTGGGGTGAATGAACAAATGATATGACCAATTTTAGTGGCAAAATATCATGCTGCTTCCTGACATTGAAATGTGAAGAAGCCTTATGGCCACTAACACAGTCTGAGCTAAACACCCTGTCATTTGGTCAGAAAAATACAGCTGCATGATGAGACGCTGCAGAAATCACAAAGGATACGAATATTGGCTTCTTATGTATATTATTCTATGATGGTCTGTCAAATGATCATCCCCGCTAAGCCTGCTGTCAAGCAGGTATAACTCTCTACATGCTTGGTACCACCTCTGTCCTTACTGATGGAGCTCATCAAGCCCCTGTTCAGTTCATGGTTCATGAGATAAAAAAGGCATGTAATACTTCTCTTTGGGCAACATGCTGCAATGTATTCATGATGATTCGGTTATAAGCCACCATTAATGAGTGTGGGCCATCATCTCTGGCCATGTTTAGGAAATGATCCATCAGGGCAATATAACAACACTACAGATGCTACTAAAATGTCTGTGATGGTCTAGATCAAGTCTAGGTTGCAAAACCAATGGAAGACACTGACTGAAATGGACTCGAAATGGACTCGAAAATACACGTGGGAGCGTGCACTCTCTGGTAAGGCAGCACTGGTAGCTCCATTGGTGATGTGTGTGTTTATACCACCACCAAGTGGGTAGAGTGAAGGACCAATTTACAAAATTCCTTCCTGGTTAACTGATTGACAGGCATGTCCTGGGCAGCTCTTACCAGTGGTGAAACAAATGAGCTGCAGTAGCTCTTGTCTCAGTGGGGAATAAATGGTGCATTGGAAGTGGCTTGGCAGTTGTTTGGTACAGTGGCACAAAAAGGACAAAAAGGAGTAGAAGAAGAAAAAATACGACTAACTCCACACACTGCTGAATACAGAGACAAACAAAAAGATGCAGTGAAACCAGGAAACTCAAACAAAATGAAAAAAGTGAACATGCAAGCAGAATATAAAAGACTGACATGTAAACATATTTTTCAGATGGTATAGTCAGGGGTCCTGAAAAGATTAACTAGAATATCCATACACCACTTACCAAACTGAAAACATCTTCTGTCAATGAAATCAAGGTTTACATGGCAACTTTAACAGATGGGAAGCATGCAACAATTATACAATATGTGCTCCTTATCTGGATTAGTTATGATAGCAGCATAGCTAAAAATGACTGTAACTCAAATGCCATTCTCAAGATGATCTACAACAACTGTGCAAACACTGCCTATCATAAGGAATCAAACTTAACTGTCTCATTTATGTGATACTCAACACTATAGTTCACTCAAAGATTATATTCTGAACTGCACCATAGTGTACTGCTTGACATTAAGTTTGTTTCAGGCTTATTAGTGAAAAAAAAGATACTATCAAGTTCTAAAAATGAATGACATATCGAATGAACACTGATTGCAGCTGAATTATATTTTCTTAAGAAAAAGAGATATGATTAAATATTATTTTAAGTTATGGTAGCCTACCTATCAGTAATAAGTAACTTGGAACAGAAATGCTGTGATTACTAATAGTCCAGAAAGAAATCGTGTTTTGACTGTATACTGGAAAAGAGACATGACTCCCTACTTGGATTCCTATCCAGTACTTCAGCTCTTCTTGATACCTTGGATGCAGAAATTGCCTTCCTAATGCCACTGTAAGTTGCTGGCCCATTGACTTGAATATAAAAATTGCAAATGGTTAGCTAACAACCAGTGAGTGAGTGAGTGAGTGAGTGAGTGATTGAGTGAGTGACTGAGTGATTATGTGTTGCTCTGAACAGCAAATGCTTTTGGACTGATACATACACTAATTAATACCCAGTTCTTTACTGGTCAGAGTCTGTTATATGTTCTAGAAAGAATTCTGGACTACTTATGAAAGGAAGTAGTATTTTATATTTGTCAGCTGCTCTATATTACCTAGGGGAGTGGCATTTGTAAATAACATACACATTACATAAATCAAAAATTCTGTATTTTTGTAAGTTAGACCTGAGAACAGCCATTCATTCGGTGAAGAAAATGTAGTAAATGAAACTGTCACTGCCATGCTGTGTAAGTGCACTTCTCTCATGTCAGTTTGTGCACATATCATTGGTCCACTTTGTCTAAGTGAAATATATGTATTCAATTATGACAGTAATCTAAACTACTATCACGGTATTGTCCATGGTTGCACCCTCAGGCAAAAGCCAGTTCTGTCGGCACATAATCCAAATGGTTCTCTGATATGCAAGACAACTGAGCTCAGGTGATTTTTTTTTTGTTCAGATCCTTCATGCAGTTAGCACCAAATACCAGCTGACAGACCTAATTTGATTGGAAGGTTTAAAAAACTCAACTCACGCTTTAGTAGAGTACACAACTTCTAACACCTTTGATTCAGAGGTTTTGATCCTGCAGCCTCCTTAACAAAATAACCTCTTCCAAACTTGCAGAAGTTACAGAAGTTAAGAACTGTGCTATTTCAAGCTTATATAATGGGAAAAGGTGTGTATCATTGGGTCTCAACTGAGAAATATTACATAAATATGCAACCAAAAACTGTTCAGATTGATGGCTGCACAAGTGAAATTTCATAGAGAATTGTGAATGTTATGACAGAAAAGCTTTTACTGTTCTTAATTAGTAGCCATAAAATTATTTCAAGCATATGACAATTTCGGAGTCAAAATTTCTACAATCAAATTTCTTACTTTACTATACAGTTTCTTAGTGTTATATCCATAAGTCAACAGTTATGAGTTGCATCTTATGTCTAGAATGACCCTATGAACTGCCACCACCATCTATGGAATTCACAAAACAAAGGGGATAAACAAATCTAGACTGCCAGGGCTTTCTTCTGTATCACATGTGCATGCACATACACCTGTAAGCACACACACCTGTGAGCACACACACTTGTGAATGATTTAGAAGTCACAAATGTAGGTACCCCATGTCTTAGGGAAGGAGAAGAAAAGAGGCAACTAGAGAAACTCCACATGAGCACAGAGAGGGCATGCAGACTCCATTCAAAAGACATTGTAGAAGAGAATAAAACCACATAACTTCTTGCTGTGAGATGACAATGCTTCCCACTGTGCCAGTGCATTGTCCTAGCATTATTTACCACATCTACCATCAGAAAGCATCTCCACAATCTAAAAGCAACTACTCCTGCCTCAGATAACTTTCCTACAAAATGCATTAAAATTGCTGTCAACACCCTAGCCTCTCCTCATCTTAGTACTAATAAGTCTCCTCTTCAAAGAAAGTTATGTGCTCACTACGTGGAAAAAATACTACATCAGCCATCATCATAAATGTGGACCCTCCACTGACATCTGTAACTGTAGATGTATAGCCATCGTGTCTCTGTTATTCAATGTACTAGACATATGCGTCCTATCACAGGACAGGCTAACCTAAATCACAACAAATAATCTATTATCACCCTAACAACAGGGTTTCTTTCCGCACCACATCACCTCAGCTGCTTTATTAAATTTCACCCCCACTATGAACTAGTACAGAGTCAAGGCTGATTTAGTCGTAACAATATTCCCCTATCTGTTAAAGGCATTCAGTACTGTCTCATATGAAAAATTCCTAATAAAACTCTCATCCCAATATCCACACTTAGAAACTCATCATTCACTTGGTTTAAAAGTTACCTTACTGATAAGCTACAGGCAGTGGAATGGTAAAACATTTCCTCTTTTCTCTCTATTCACACAGGTGTGCCACAGAGGTCTATCCTGGGTCCTCTGTTAGTCACTATATTTACCAGTTACCTCCACATAGCTAGAAAACAGGCAGCCTCCATCTAATATGTTGATGATTTTACTTATTTTCTCTGCAAAAATTAAATAAATAAAAATAACCAAACTACAATGGATAACTTAAGATTCCCTCACATTCAAAGAGTCATGACTCTCCAACTCTCAGCTATTACCAAACCACAAAAAAACTAGATTAATGCTATGTAGCACTAAACATACAAAGACCAAATACCACTATTCACCATTACCTCTTCAGATCATACACCAAGAAAGCTTGCAACCCACACCAAACATCTGGGCATCATCATTGATGATGTTATAAAATTTGAACACCACATGAAACATCTGAAAGATCATGCTAGGATAAGCACTGTTACAACTCTTTGGCTACTTGCCCTCAATTATCCTATTCTTGTGGTAATCAACCTATAAACCAATTTTGATGTAAATGTGCCCTTCAGATCCCACCACTGCTCTGCTCCGAAAAAAATAAATTGGATAGAATTAACTCATTATTTAACTCACACACAACCTAGTTACCACACACTCATGTGTACCATCCTGTAAGGTGCCTTTTCCTAACCAATATTATTCAGTCTTACTTTCCAAACCATACACTTGGCAGCACAGGAAAACTACTACTCCCAGCAGAGCTAATGACACTGCAGGTGATTCACTGCACTCTTGTTACATCGCTAAGCTATGAAACTCTATCCATCTCTCCTTAAAGCAAGACAATAACCCCACATCCTTTAAGACAGCATCTCACTGCCTCCTGGCTATGCTTGTGTTCCACTCCTGACTAAGCACTATATGCCTCTCCCTCTACTTTCTCAATATTTATATTTCTTTGCAAGCTTGCTAGCTCGTTAAGTGCCAGTGCTCCTCTTCCTGTCTTTACAAGTCTGCTATCCTTAATTCTCTTCTCTTTACTTTTCTTCCGCTTTATTCTATACATGCTGGTATTTAAGCCCTAACTTTGAGAGGATTTCTGTCTATACACACTGAGCAGAGTGGAGAATGGACGTTGACTACAACTCTGATCTGAGATATACAAGTATCCTGTTTTTTTGGATTATTTATACTGATTATTGTTTCTAGCAATTTATATATAGCACTTTTTATTGCCTGCTGCATAGTTTTTAGTGTATTTAATTGCTATTAACTAATCTACATGGGTAACTGATTTGTTTGCATTTAAAAGCATTCTGTAGAGTATCTTTGCTCCTTTATCTGTTTAAAAACTTTCATTTTGTGGCTTTCTGTAGTGTTTACAGTCTGTAGGCTAATAGCTTTAGTATTGTCCTAGTTCAGATTTTCTGGCTCTGGGCTTGTTTGTTTCTACAGTGATTGTTCAAAGCATGTGAACAGGCCATCTTGAATTAGCAGAAGCCTTTCTTTATCTTGGCTAGATTGTGTTAATTGGCTGCTGGCTAGTGGGGCTGGTTCTTTTGTACTTTTTTAAAAAAAAAAGTTGTCTAAGGTTGTATCTTCTGGTATTTAAGCCCTAACTTTGAGAAGATTTCTGTCTATACACACTGAGCAGAGTGGAGGAGGGGCGTTCACTACAACTCTGATCTGAGATATATAAGTATCCTTTTTTTGGATTATTTATACTGATTATTGTTTCTAACAATTTATATATAGCACTTTTTATTGCCTGCTGCATAGTGTTTAGGGTATTTTATTGCTATTAACTAATCTGCACGGGTAACTGATTTGTTTGCAGTTAAAAGCATTCTGTAGAGTCTCTGCTCCTTTATCTGTTTAAAAAACTTTCATTTTGTGGCTTTCTGCAGTGTTTACTGCCTGTAGGCTAATAGCTTTAGTATTGTCCTAGTTCAGATTTGCTGGCTCTGGGCCTGTTTGTTTCTACAGTGATTGTTCAAAGCACATGAACAGGCCATCTTGAATTAGCAGAAGCCTTTCTTTACCTTGGCTAGATTGTGTTAATTGGCTGCTGGCTAGTGGGGCTGGTTCTTTTGTGCTTTTTTTTAAAAAAACGTTGTCTAAGGTTGTATCTTCTGGTATTTAAGCCCTAACTTTGAGAGGATTTCTGTCTATACACACTGAGCAGAGTGGAGGAGGGGCATTGACTACAACTCTGATCTGAGATATATAAGTATCCTGTTTTTTTGGATTATTTATACTGATTATTTTTTCTAGCAATTTATATATAACACTTTTTATTGCCTGCTGCATAGTCTTTACTGCATTTTATTGCTATTAACTAATCTGCATGGGTAACTGATTTGTTTGCAGTTAAAAGCATTCTGTAGAGTCTCTTTGCTCCTTTATCTGTTTAAAAACTTTCATTTTGTGTTTTTCTATAGTGTTTGCTGTCTAAAGAATGTAGGCTAATAGCTTTAGATGTCTTAGTTCAGATTTGTGTTCATTGGCTGCTGGCTAGTGGGGGCTGGTTCTTTTGTGCTTTTTTTAAAAAAAAGTTGTCTAAGGTTGTATCTTCTGGTATTTAAGCCCTAACTTTGAGAGGATTTCTGTCTATACACACTGAACAGAGTGGAGGAGGGGCATTGACTACAACTCTGATCTGAGATATATAAGCATCCTGTTTTTTTGGATTATTTATACTGATTATTTTTTCTAGCAATTTATATATAGCACTTTTTATTGCCTGCTGCATAGTTTTTAGTGTATGTTATTGCTATTAACTAATCTGCATGGGTAACTGATTTGTTTGCAGTTAAAAGCATTCTGTAGAATCTCTTTGCTCCTTTATCTGTTTAAAAACTTTGATTTTGTGGCTTTCTGTAGTGTTTACTATCTGTAGGCTAATATACTTGGTGGCTTTGCAGCTGCCTGCCCCTATTGTAAATCTGATCTGGGACACTCCTCCCAGCCTAGTGTCATCAGCTCATTCTACCTAATACAGAGAGAACATCTGAGAAGGCCTTCTGCTTCTCCTTTTTCCCTTTCAAAAAAATGCCTGAATCTCCTTGTGTTCTGACTGTGCTTCTCAAACATTTTGGAAATATAGAGTATATTTTAGAGCATTTATTATAACTGTAATTGCCTTAATATTGCTACAACTCAAGTGCTCTAGGTTGCACTGCATCTGAATTGTTTGTGTGTTTCAGCTGCTTATCTGTATATATATATATATATATATATATATATATATATATATATATAATTCTCTGTATATGTAGACTAGCTACTTATTCTGCTGTATTACTGCCTCTTAAATCGTTTTTCAGTTGTACACTTGCCTTGCTTCATTTAAAAAGTTTTAAATTGCTAATTTTGTAGAGTTTTAATTGCATTTACTGTTTAGGACTACACACTCAAGTGTGTTAGCCTTTTCTGTGTTTATTTACTGTATCATTGCATTGTTTAGCCTATTTCAACAAAAAAGAAAAATACTATCTTGTTTGCTCGTTTCCCACCTTTCCTAGCCAGTCCATATCCCAGGCTTTGCTTGTCTCAGGACTTTATTTTCTGTGTTCAGAGCTATCCAGACCTTGCTGTGGTAGAGGGAAGTCCTACTGCTTACCAGAGGGAGTGGTGAGCATTGTACTCCCTATCTAACACTAGAGGAGTGGTTTCCATCTCTGAAATTGTAATTTTATTAGCCTTTTGGGCTGATTTCTATCCCTTTCAACTTTCTGGCTTAAAAGCGCATATGTTTGCACATTTTTCACACTGTGCAGCACTGCGAGGCTACAGTTAAACTATTCCAAGTGCCAGAAAGTGTGCTCTTCAAATTTTCCCTTAGAACTAGCTTTGTTTCTCAGTAGTAGCACTAAAATCTGAACCCCTGTGACTAGCACTCGCTCTAGAACCTGCTGGAAAGCACTAGGAAGCCTGAAACTGATACAAATACATAACTCTCCTTGTCAATAAGGAGAAATTAATCATAGGCACTAAACAGCCTATAATTGTAAAGTACCTTGCAAAGGAAAGGGAAAACAGCTCTTAAACTTTACAAAAAAAGCACCTAAACGGGCATGTCCAAGGGTCAGCTTCCGGTGATTTCTCCTGTCCACCTGGTGAATCTGGGCATACTGGGGCAATGCAGCAACTGCCTCATGTACACAGACAATCCTATCCTCCTACCACACAACACTACAACCTGCAAGAGATGCACTTACATAGATAACTGGAAGCAAAGCTCTCTCAGGCCAAGATTGTGCTAGACAGTCAAGAGGAGAAGGTTAACACCTGCACTACACCTCAAGCAACTCATAGCCCTTCAAAACCCACACCATCAACACCCACACATAGCAACACTAAACCCACATATGCAGAGGCCCTTAACGTTAACCTGCCCAAGCAACAAGGACCTCTGAAACTGAAACACAAACACCAGTCACAACTAAAGTGACACATAGCTCACAACATCAGTGTGCCACCCAACAACAGTCCCTAAGGCAAGACAATGTACCCAACACTTTAGTCATAGGTGACTCTATAGTCAGGCACATGGATGTCCCACTCACCAGGCTGAACAAGGAGAAAATTACAGTCAGCTGCCTGTCGGGTGCCAGGATCCGCCACATAACGCATGCACTCAAGTCACTCCACAACAAGTACAAATACAACTCTGTCATTGTCCATGCTGGAGTGAATTACTTGAGACGTACCTCCCTGGACTACATGAAAAGAGACATAGAAGAGCTCTTGGATCATGTGGCCCAGGCAGGTATGACCCAAGCCCTGAGTAGCATCCTGCCTTCGCCCAGAATGATGCCACAGTATAAGGACAAAATGATTGACTTCAACAATTGACTAGGCTTCTGGTGTCATTCTAAGGGGATCCAGTATCTAAAAAGTACACACTGAGGAACCTTGTTTGCAGACAGAAACGCCTCCGAGTCAAAAAGCTTCTTAACGCTTTTATTTTGAACAAACCAAAAGAGCGTTTTCGCCACAGACCACTGCAGCTTCTTCAGAGAAACAAGTTAGACAAAAAACACTCACTTTAAAAATACTACATCAGGAAATGACATATTCCTGTTTCCTGTTACCGAACAGTTGTATTTAAAGACACATACAAAGTGCTAAAAAGTTAAAGGCATCCCACATTTAAAATCATTTTTAAAAGTAGCACACAACAATAAGAAATGGGTTCAATTATATGAAAAAAGATCTCAGCGACTTAACAATGATAACATAGATGACAAAAAACAGATGTCATTACTATTTACAATAAACTACTATACAAAATGTGTAAGTAGATCTATCGAAAAGTATACTCTGATACTCACTTAAAACATTAAAACAAATTTGCCTTGTATGAGGTGTGTGTAAGGGATAAATACTGCTCATATTTGCTCAGGCTTAATTTATTAAACATTCTGTTTGTGCTGTAACCATGCAGGACTAAGGAGAAAAGGAAGAAGGGGGGGGGAAGGGGAAAGAAAGGAAAGGGAAAGTATCCTTTGCCCTCACGGAAAACACGTCGACCTAAAAGATTCAGCACGTGAGAATCCATTGTGTCTTCCTACTAAGACCACTAAGACTAGGTTATAAACCTGACTGTTAGGTTAAGCAAGCCCTGAATAGTAGACGGTCAAGTCAACTAGCTAGACCCAATGTGTTAGTGCAAGGTGCTGAAAACAAACAGGACTGCCAAGTCATCCAATATGTGTTGCCTGATATACGGGTCAGACCTAAAGTCAGGGAAAACTATATAGTAACAGTAGGTTTTACCTAAAATAACTTTTTAATTTAAGAACTGGGGCAATGTTGCAGTTAGTGTTAAGGCCAGGGAGACAGAAGGCGTCCAAGCGCAACTGCCAATCCAGCTCACAATTTTCTAGTATTAAAGATACAGGGCAATTTTCTAGTATTAAAGATACAGCACCCTTGTGGATTTTGTTAAGGAATGTTCATTCATTTCTTAAGGAAATGTTCACTAACCGTGGCTATCCTGAGAAAATGGTTTGTGAACTTATTGAGGAAGTTACTCTTAAAAGAACCAGAGGCTTCTACACCCCTTTATTGACTAAACAAAAGGTCTCCTCCAGTGTAGTTAGTAGTTTCACAGATGAGGTGCCTATAAGCGGTCTAATAGGTAGCAATGTTGACCGCAGAGAATCAAACACAGATTTATCTTTGAGCTTCGTTACTATTTTTAGTACTAATTCAGAAGCAATTCTGGACATCATCCGTAAGAATTGGAGGTTGATATCCTCAAATCCATCACTAGCAGGAAAATTGGGAGATGAACCCAGATTCATTTTAAGCGATCTAAAAATTTGAAGGAACTATTACAAAGGGATATCCAACAGTATAGTTTTTATAAAAGGAAAGGAATGTCCAGATGTGGTTTCTGTAACTTTTGTAACAATGTCCGAACAGGGGAGACATTCCTTGTTAGGGACAGGAAGTTTGTCATCAAGCATGCACTTAATTGTGAGAGCAAATCAGTTATATACATTGCTATGTGCAACTGTTGCTCTGCGTTCTACATCGGAAAAACCGACAGGAGACTGCGAGATAGGATGTATGAGCACTTATGCAATTAGGACATGTAAAGATGACAACGCACTGGCCAAACATATTGCATTGTTCCCAGGACATAGTTTCAGCTTTATGGCTATAGACCATGTACCCTTAAAAATCAGAGGGGCCCTGTATCTTTAATACTAGAAAATTGTGAGCTGGATTGGCAGTTGCGCTTGGACGCCTTCTGTCTCCCTGGCCTTAACACTAACTGCAACATTGCCCCAGTTCTTAAATTAAAAAGTTATTTTAGGTAAAACCTACTGTTACTATATAGTTTTCCCTGACTTTAGGTCTGACCCGTATATCAGGCAACACATATTGGATGACTTGGCAGTCCTGTTTGTTTTCAGCACCTTGCACTAACACATTGGGTCTAGCTAGTTGACTTGACCGTCTACTATTCAGGGCTTGCTTAACCTAACAGTCAGGTTTATAACCTAGTCTTAGTGGTCTTAGTAGGAAGACACAATGGATTCTCACGTGCTGAATCTTTTTAGGTCGCACGTGTTTTCCGCAGGGCAAAGGATACTTTCCCCTTTCCTTTTCTTTCCCCTCCCCCCCTTCTTCCTTTTCTCCTTAGTCCTGCATGGTTACAGCACAAACAGAATGTTTAATAAATTAAGCCTGAGCAAATATGAGCAGTATTTATCCCTTACACACACCTCATACAAGGCAAATTTGTTTTAATGTTTTAAGTGAGTATCAGAGTATACTTTTCGATAGATCTACTTACACATTTTGTATAGTAGTTTATTGTAAATAGTAATGACATCTGTTTTTTGTCATCTATGTTATCATTGTTAAGTCGCTGAGATCTTTTTTCATATAATTGAACCCATTTCTTATTGTGTGCTACTTTTAAAAATGATTTTAAATGTGGGATGCCTTTAACTTTTAGCACTTTGTATGTGTCTTTAAATACAACTGTTCGGTAACAGGAAACAGGAATATGTCATTTCCTGATGTAGTATTTTTAAAGTGAGTGTTTTTTGTCTAACTTGTTTCTCTGAAGAAGCTGCAGTGGTCTGTGGCGCTCTTTGGTTTGTTCAAAATAAAAGCGTTAAGAAGCTTTTTGACTCGGAGGCGTTTCTGTCTGCAAACAAGGTTCCTCAGTGTGTACTTTTTGGTCTGACTTGTTTGAAAGCAGTTTTTGGGATCCAGTATCTGTCTGCCTGGGAAGACATGATCGACAAACCACGATGCTTTGCCAGAGATGGTCTGCACCTGTCAGCCCTGGGATTCAAGTTACTGGATAAAGCTCTTGCCATCCCTATAGTGCCTTTTTTAGGCAAAGTTCAAAGGATAAAACCACCACCGTAACAGATACAAGCATGCAAAATCTGAAGGTAATGCTACTCAATGCTAGAAATCTTAACCTCAAAATGCACTCTTTCGAGGCACTTCTAAAAATGGAGAACATTGATATCTGTGCAGTAACTGAGACCTGGTTCAAGGTTCCAGAGAGCACCCTTGCAATACCAGGCAACAACTCTTACCACGCTTTTTGGCCACAAAACCAAGACCAAAACACTAAAATTGGAAGAGTGTCTATATTCACCAAGGATATTCACACCTCCAGGCTAGTTGCCCAACACAATGAATCTGAAATTCTCCAGGTGCAACTAACACTAGGTAAGACTGCAATCCAAATTGTAGCTTGCTACAGATCCTCCACCATGCCCCAAGATTCTCACTACACCTTTCTAAACATACTGGAAAATATTAAGATACAACCAAACACCCTAATACTGGGTGATTTCAACTACCCTGCCATTAACTGGGAAAACTACTCGGGTACCAACTCCTTTTCCCAGCGGTTCTTGGAATTCATAAATTCCAATGCCCTGGATCAACTAATCCATTGTCCCAGCAGAGGCTCCAATACCCTAGACCTGGTCATTACCAACATGGGAGATAGATGCTCCACACCAGTGGTCACCCCCTCATTGGTCAGGTCTGACCATAAGCAAATCACCCTTGACATCCACATCCCACCCCCACCCCCCAGTAAGGAAACTTCCTTAAAAAACTTCTCCAAAGCCAACTTCATGCTACTGAAGTCAGAAGTAACAAACTTCACGACACCCATGCAGACGGAATCTGAAAGTTCGACTGCAGAATCCTACACTAAGGCACTGTACGAGTACAGCCACTCATGCAAGAATCGTGCCATCCCAAATAGAACCAAGATGCTCTTCTCCAAAAAAAGAAAGCCAATATGGTGGTCCCCTGCTATAAACAAACTATACAACATAAGGAAGAAACTGTTGTAGAAAAGAGGAAAATCCCAGGATGCAAAAAACTCCTTCACCAGCCTCAGTAAGAAGCTGAGATCCCTCATAAAATCCTCAAAAGCTAGTTACAAAAATAAAATTGCCAAAGATTCCAAAGGCAACCACAAGGCATTCTATAGTTATGTCAAGAATCTAAATGGCAATGCTCAGATCTGCTCTGCGCTACAACAGAATGGCATTAAATATACTGATCCCAAGGATATTGCCAATATCCTGGCAGATCGATTTAGTGCCAGCTTCACCCCCCCCACCCCCTAAAGGGCCCATCTCAATACCAAAAGATTGCCAAATTCCGGTAATCACGGCCACGCAGGTAGAAACCGCACTATCCAAAGCTAAGAATACAGCATCCATGGGACCAGATGACATCCCAGGCTGTGTACTACATGAACTACAAAATGAACTGGTACTTCACCTAAGTGTCATGTTTAATCATAGCCTCGCCTCAGGCTTCATGCCCACTGAGTGGAGCACAGCTACAGTTATCCCACTCCACAAGGGGGGATCCGCCTTGGATCCCGGGAAGCACTGTCCCATCAGTCTGACAAGCCTGATCTGCAAGGGCATGGAATGCATTATCATGGAACTTATAAACAATGACATTGGCAACCTTCAAACACTGGACCCCACCCAGTTTGGATTTGTGAAGGGCCAATCTTGTCTCCTGAATTTGATTGACTTCTTCGCTTCAGTCCCCAGAGCTGTGGATAAGGGTAAGGCGGACCAGACAGCCTATCTGGACCTTGCCAAGGCCTTACACACCATTCCCCACTCTGGAATCATATATAAACTTACTAAGCTGGGCATTAATCCCTACATCACTTGATGGGTTGCCAACTGGCTTACTGACAGAACCCATACTGTAAAAGTAGCCGCCTCCAAATCCAGCTCCAGACAAGTGACAAGTGGACTACCTCAGGGTTCAGTCTTGGGACCACTCTTGTTTGGCATCTACTTCTCTGACATACAGGCCAATACTAAGGGACTCTGGCTAACACAGTCCGCAGATGACTGCAAACTGGGAGCCATTATTGAATCCCCAAATGATGTGGATATTCTACAGAAGGACCTTACAGAAACAGATGCCTGGTGCCAGAGCCATGGACTCAAGCTTAATGCCAAGAAATGTATAGTTATCCCCTTTGGAAAAAAACATGTACCCATGAATTACCACATAGGTGGCAGCACACTAAACATCAAAAGTGTGATGAGAGACTTAGGGACACAGGTGGACAGTGGTCTCACTTTCGATATCCACATTGCCACAACAGTCAGGAAATCCTTCTATGTGGCACACCTCATCACTAAGGGCTTTTCATCTAGAAAAAAGGAGGTCATTGTCCCACTGTACTCATCCCTCATTAGACCCATTATAGAGTATAATGCCCCGTTTGGTATGTATCTCACAAGACATCTGCAACAGCTGGAAAGGCCACAGAAATACCTCACTAAAAGAATCACAGGCCTAAAGCAGAGGCCATATGCTGACCGTCTAAAAAAAACTCCAACTATACTCTGTGGCATATTGTCTAATCAGAGGCGATCTCTGCTTAACATACAAGGCCATGTAAAACCCTGAGTTGTTAGACATGCTCCACTTAAAGAAATCCCGATCCCTCAGAGCCACACACTCCAGGGATCTAAACCTTGTCATCACAATGAACAAAACATGCTGGAGGGATAGGTTCCCAACCCAGAGACTCCCCATACTCTGGAATAGACTGCCCATACATGTCAAGCAGAGCGCCTCATTGGCCCTCTTCATAAGGAACCTTGATGATTGGATGGGAGATAGGAAATTCACCCCGGGGATCATGTCAGTCGCCTTGCTAGACAGGGGTCCAAAGAAGTAAATATTGTGGGAAGAGATATCCAGGGAATTGTTATGGCTAGGCATGTATAGGCCCTAGGGCCAATAGCCTAGTACCAACCTATGAAAATATGAACCTATGCATACCTATGTATCATTTAAATAAGTTGCATTCTGCTACACAAACGTTTTTCTCATAGTAGCTCTTGGAGTCTCATCTACTCTATATCATGTGTATATGTCTATTTCTCTGTATACAAATGGCATTCTACCATTGCACCATAACTGGTAATTTGAAAACCTGGAAGCTGTCCACTCTCTTGCCTTTCTGTAAAGAAAGCTATACTGATGTTTTAATGCTACCTCACAGCTATACTGATGTTTTAATGCTACCTCACATCAGCTTGTTCACTGTATCATAACCATGTCACCATTCTCTGCAAATGTCTCATAAGCTATCACTGGTCTCTGAAAAAGGCCTTTATACACATCAGTGACTGTAAATCAGAGTTTAAAGTGTGTGCGCTTACATTTTAGAATCATGCAAGGCTGTACATGCACATATATAACCTGCACACGTGCACAACCTTAGTGCCATTTTGAAGGAGCAGCTAGGGAGTGAGCATGCATGATCATAGTCATTAATTGTATATAAATTACTTAAGTTACACTCTATAGTCAACAATGTGTTTGTACATAATAAACCTGCCTGAACAGAACCCATGAAGATTTGTTTGTGTTCTCACACAAAAGTGACATGGTTTCAGGACTGGGATGGAAGAGAGAAGAAAATTCCAAGCCATGAGATGTAAAGATGACAATGAAGGTAAAAATGAGAGTAAAGAGCACAAACATAACCAGAAAGAATCAAAAGTAATGAGAAATAAAATTAGTTATTTACTCAATGTGAAAGACAATAAAGGGGCATTACAAAGCATTATAAGGCAAGCAGAAAGTATGAAAAGTTTGTTAACTAAAGAAAATGTTTAAGATAAAAGTATTTGAAACAATTAACTGTAAAGCAAAATGAGTATGTTTAAAGCAAAAAATGAGTATGCGTGAAGCAAAACAAGTGTGTCTGAGGCAATGTTGGGCATGTTTAGAGTAAAACGAGCACAAGAAAAGTATGTTGGGCATGAAAAGGGCTTAAACGAGCAAAACAATTACAATAAGGAAAAAAAAGGCACATTAAGCAAAAAAATAAAGCAAGGTGACTGCATGTGTTTTGGGCAAAATGCTGTGTTTGGGAATAACTATGACTTCATATTGTATCAAGGGCATAACTAAAGTTATTCAAAGTATCTCAGAGTGTGTAAAAGTGCTTACAGTGTGTGCTTATTACATGTATTTCAAAGAGTTCATTGTGCAGAAAGTGCGACTATTTTGTTCAATCCAGTCAAAGTATAGCTATTTTGAAAGAGTTCTTGTGCTGGGTGTGTCTATTCATAGAGTGCCACCATTACAGAGTGCTTCTTGTACTGTAAAGAGTTTCCTACCAAGGTAGCAGCATTTTTGGGGACATTTCAGTGTGCTGCATGCAGTTATTTTCAAAGTGCAATTACTTTGAAAGTTATTGAGTTACGGGCAATGGATGTTCGATTTATTCGCATTATATAGTTATTTGACATGTTTCTTACACTGATAGGTGTTTTCATGCAAAATACATTACAAGAGTATTACAGTGCTCATGAATTGCTCAGTCAAATCGTAAAGTTCTCGAATGTTTCTTAAAGTGATGACTTTAAACAGTGATGATAAATGACTTTAGCGTTTCTGCTCTTACCGATAATATTCTGAAAGCATCGAAAAGCCCAAAAAGTTATTTCGGAAAGTTCAGTAATGCATCGAAAATCTCAAAAGGTTATTTCTCAAAGTCCAGAAAAGTATGGAAAAACCTGAGAAGTTTATTTTGCAAAGTCCAGTTATTCGAAAGTACTACGAGTTTGTTCATCCACATATTTCCGATAGGTCCTAAAAAAGTATAAGTTCAGAGAAAGAAGGCATTGGTCAAGTTCTGTTTATTAAAGAAACTTATGCATATGTGTATGTGTGCATATTCATGCTTATTTGCAAAACCCCTTCATTGTTATGTGTTAATATGGCAGGTGGATTTGAGAACCCCTACCACTTGAATTTTATCAGAATATTGCAGAGAGCTGGGGAATATCTGAGCAAGAGTACAATATTTTCAAACAAGCAGCTCATGCAGATAGAGATGCATGCACCAGGGTATTAATTTTGCTAAACCTAGCAGGGTCAGAGGCCATAGAAAGAGAGCATTCATTTGTGCATGCATCAGCAGTGTATGAAGGAGAAGGTGCAGACTGCCATATAGTTGTATAAGCTGAATCAAGAGAAGACCCCGAGTGTTTGAAGCACATGTTTATAGAATGTGCAACCCCCAGATTAATGTTATGTTAGAGAGGCATTTGTTTCACACAAGAGATCAGAAACCAGAGGAAACATTTGCAGCTTATATATCTGACTTGAGAAACAGAGCTAAGATGTGTTGGTTTGGTGATCTAAAAGATGAGCTAATAAAGGACAGGGTTGTATGTGGTATTAATAGTGCTACTGTGAGAAAGATTTTACTTCATGACAGTCATTTAATATTGAGCAAAGCCGTAAAGTTTTGTCAAATCCATGAGGTGACAGAAAAACCTACAAGTATGCTTGCAAGTGACAAGAGCATAGGTTCAGTTGGCTCCAGAACAAATGTGAACAGTATGCAACACATAGCAAACAAGAACAGGCCTAAGCACATAGCAGCTACAGGATTTTCAAAGAAGCCATGAGGTTTTCTAGAAAGTTCCAGGAAACGTGCAAGCACTAGTGCCAGCTCAGTGCAACACAAATGTAAATCAGCAAAAGCCAAATCTAGCTTTATTGTTAGTTGTCACAACTGTGGTGCAAATCATGAGTCTAAAACAGAGAGGTGCTAAGCATTTGGACTGCAATGTCACAAGTGTAAAAAAATGGAACCATTTCCAAAAGTTTTGTAAATCAAGTAAGCCTCGCACAGTTGTAAAGAATTTTGCACAAAAAAGCAAGTTGATCAAGTAGAGCCGAAATGATCATCTTTCTATGTAGATGGTGTATCAGTGCTTGGTGAAAGAGTTGATGCGGTGAATTTATTAACAAGAAGTGAAGTGTTTTGTATGGTCCAGATTAATGGAAAATCCACAGAACTCAAAATTAGACACTGGGTCTATGTGTAATGTTATATCAGTGGACACATTTGCAAAAATGAGAAATAATGAACAACTCAATGTAACCAGTAATCCAAGACTTGTTGCTTATGGAGGTGGAGAAATTCAAACTGAAGGATCAGTGATACTTTCATGTTATTTGGCCGAGAATTGTTACAACTTGGTATTCTATATAGACCAAAGATCAGTGCAATCTTTATTGGGTCTCAAGGATAGTTTAAGAATGAATCTGCTTTCTTTCGCTAAGGAAGTTCATCATGTGAGTGCAGTTCCAAGTTCCAATTTCTCTGAAGCCATTTTCTCAGAGTATGCTGATGTTTTCGATGACAAATTGGGAAAACTTCCAGTTGTGTATTCCATGAGGTTAGACCCAGAGATCACTCCAGTAGTCATACCAGCAAGAAGAGTTCCGATAGCTATGCAAGATAAAGTAAAAACTCATTTGGATAAAATGGTGCAGCAAGGTGCGATTTGTCCAGTCACAGAACCAAGTGAGTTGTCCATGTTAGCCGCTCACAGGAAAGGCTCAGATGAAATCAGAATATGCATTGACCCAAGAGATTTGAACAAAGCATTAAAAAGACAGTATCATCTAATGTGCACAGTTGAAAAGGTTACAGCTCTAATACTGAATGCCACTGTATTTTCTGTTTTGAATGCAAAGAGTTCATTTTGGCAAGTGATGCTTGATCACAAATCCTCATTTCTAACTACTTTTGGTACTCCATTTTGCAGATACAGATTCCTAAGGATGCCATTTGGAATAAATTCTGCAAGTAAAATTTTTCAGTGTGCAATAGAACACATTTTTTCAGGTTATCTTTGTGCCATAATAGTAGATTATCTGTTGGTTGGAGGCAATGGTGAAGCACAGCATGACAGAAACCTCAAGAAAGTTCTAGACAGAGCACGTGAAGTGAACTTAAAGCTCAATCCTCTGAAGTGCAAATTCGGACTTACAGAAGTTACATACATGCATAATTTGTTTACAGGTGCAGGCTTGAGACCTGACACAACCAAGCAAGCAGCTATTCTAGAACTGTCAGCACCAGACAATGTACAAAGTTTACAGCATTTTCTGGCCATAGTCAATTATTTAGACAAGTTTACACCAGACTTCAGTGAGTTAACAGCATCTTTAAGAGAGCTAACATGCAAAAATGTTGCACGGTCATGGGTAGAACATCATCAGAAGGCATTTGAAGACCATAAGTGGAAAATTGTCACCCCACTTATGTTAAGATACTAATATGTGAACAAACCAGTTATTCTTTCATGTGATTTGGCCTAGGCAGAGTTATACTTCAAGAGGGCAGATCAGTAGCATGTGCATCTAGAACACTAACCCAAACTGAGATTCAATATGCTCAAATTGAGAAAGAGCATTTAGCTTTAGTATTTGCATGCCCCAAGTTTTATGATTATATTTATGGTCGAGCTATTCAGAATGAAACTGATCATCGACCTCTAATTACTATTCTAAAGAAGCCTATGCATTCTGTTCCAGCAAGATTACAAAGAATGATGCTCAAATTGCAAAAGTACAATTTCAAATTGGTCTACCCTAAAGGCAAATTGCTTTATCTGGCTGATACCTTATCCAGATCTCCTAGAAATACAACAGAACTTCTTGATGTGGAGACCTTTGACTTTGATGTGATGTCAGCGCATGATTTTTCCACTGCTAGACTTAAGAGATCACATTCAGACTGATCCAGTTTCACAGAAGCTCAATCACTATATTAAAGTCAGATGGCCATCAAAGCAATCTAGTATATCACCTGAAGTGCAAGAGTATTTTCCTTATAGAGATGAATTGTTGATGGAAGATGACATTATTTTCACAGGTCCTAAAATTGTTGTTCCTGCTTCCTTACAACAAGAATATATTCAGATTTTGCATCATGGTCACCCCGGATCCACATCCACTAAGAGAACAGCAAGAGAATTAACATTTTGGCCTTCATTATCAAAAGATATTGATAAAGTACTTTCTTCTTGTTCAGTATGCAATAGTACTAGATCACATTTGCAAAGAGAACCACTTCAGCTAAATCCAATTCCTGAACTACCTTGGTCTACTGTAGCAACTGATATCTTTGTGTGGAACAATCAACACTACTTAGTTTTAGTAGACGAAAAATAAAGTACAGGTCACCGCTGAATAATTCTTTGTAGAATCTCCTTTATTAAAAGTAAGCGCTTTCGGAATAATCCTTCATCAGACATCAGATGTCTGATGAAGGATTATTCCGAAAGCGCTTACTTTTACTAAAGGAGATTCTACAAAGAATTATTCAGCGGTGACCTGTACTTTATTTTTCGTATTTATCTGGTTTGGTACAACAGGTCTTCAGCATAACTTGTTATTTTTGCTTGTGCTCTAGTTTTAGTAGACTCTTATTCAAATTGGTTTGAGATTGATCTACTACCAACCTTAACCTCAACTACTGTTACTACTAGGTTGAAATATCATTTCTCAGTTCATGGTAGTCCACACAAACCTTTTTCTAACAAGGTTACTCAATTTACTAGCCAGTTGTTTCAGAAATTTGCAAAAGAATGGGATTTTGTACATATCACTAGTAGTCCTGAATATCCTCAGTCCAATGGTCTAGCTGAAAGAGCAGTGCAGAGTGCAAAGCAATTACTTGAAAGGTCAAAGCCAGACAATACTAATTTATTCTTGTACTCAATCTCAGAAACATACCCCGTGAGTGATATTCTTGGCTCACCTGCTCAACGACTACTTTCCAGGCAAACTAGAACTACCCTACCTATTTCTTCAAGTTTGTTGCACCTAAATCTAAGAGCAATTAAATCATCACGGCTCAATTGTTTAAGAAGCATAATAACCAGAAATCCAGTTATGACAGATCAAGCAGATTACTTCATCCATTGAGGGAAGCAGAGACTCTACGAATCTAGACAACAAAAGGTTTTGATCGAATAGAACAGATTATAGGCATCTGTGCAGAGCCGAGATCTTACTTAGTAAATTTCCTAAGGAGTGGAGTATAGGAGGAATCACAAATCTTCTTCTTGTACCAGAATCAACATCATTGCAGTCACAACATTGTATCTGTGATGCAAAATCTAAACCGAAGAATGAGTCAGACACTGTTTCCAGACCAGGCTACGTTCAAAAGTCTGATTCTGTTCCAGAAAGTGATTTGAACATTCCACAGGTCAATCATTTTGCAGACACTGTCCCAGTTACTAAATCTAATTCCCAGTTTTATGTCACACAATATGGACAAGTGTCTAAACCAAGTGTGAAATACTCAGCAACGTGGACCTGATTGTACATATCTATATGTTTAACATTATATAATGCATGTTTATAGATTACCTGTGATTTCTGCACGCCAAACAGTCTCATAACAATTGTATAGTCTATTTCTCAAAGACGGAGGATGTAGATCAGAGTGCAAACTGTGTGTGCTTGTATCTTTAAGAAGCATGCCAGGCTATACGTGCACATATATATAACCCGCACACGTGCACAACCTTAGTGCCATTTTGAAGGTGCAACTAGGGAGTGAACATGCATGATCGTAGTCATTAATTGTATATAAGTTACTTAAGTTACAGTCTATAGTCAACAATAGTAATGTGTTTGTATGTAATAAAGCTGCATGAACAGAACACACGAAGATTTGTTTATTTTTGTCCTAACACAAAAGTGACAGTGATGTTCATTGTTGTTATTACATCTCTAATCTTTGGAGCTGGTTATTTCTTGCTTCTGTAATATAAATGTATAAATATATATATATATATATATATATATATATATATATATATATATATATATATATATATATATATATATATATATATATATATATATATATATATATATATATATATATATATATATATGGGTCTACTGCTTTAGACCAAAAAAACACTTATTCGATAAAGGATTTGTGAGGCACACCTCTATGAAGTGAAATGCGAAAATACATTAACCCGAAACACAGCTGTTCAACATCACGAGTAGATAATTATTGCAGCTTAAATGTTGGAACTGCTGTAATTAGTTTGTGCATAGTACTAAAACAAACTTATGGAGGATATGGAACATTACCAACCAGGATCAGTTAGAAAAGTATACTACACTGTGACATCTTACAGGGATAAAGAGCTGCTCAATATCGAAGGATATGTCTACTATTTGGAAAAAAGGAGCAAAACTCGTAAATACTGCTGCTGTAACAGGAAACTTATTGGTCACTGCAGGGGTAGAGCAATTACATGTACCATGGCAACACAGAATAATCATTCAGGGGACCCATGTGAAATCGAACGGTATACTGTCTGAAGTAAGTTGAAACAACGTGCCAGTTCGTCTAGGGATTCTGCATGCATAATTGTAGATGATGCATTAGCATCTACTTCACTAGATTTTTCTGCAGCTATGCCAAGCAGAAAAGCAATGTTGGCCCAGTTCAGAAGAGTACGCTTGAAATGTAAGGGCACAAAAGCAGTTAGGACTACTAGCTTACTAGAGGGTGATGTCAGTAATTTCCCTTTAAAAGGTGGAGTTTTCATGGAGAAAACATTAAGCAACTCAACCACTGACAATATTGTAGTGCTACTAACTACCAAGCAAAATTTAATAGATCAATGCTCTGCAACTATATGGCTCATGGATGGGACATATTTTGTTAAGAATAATGCTGTCTGACAGTTGTACACAATTCATGCTTTTGTGAAATGCGGAGCATACAGTAAGAGTGTACCACTGGTGTATACTATGATGGCAAAAAAATCACTGCGGTCATATAATTTCCTGTGGAGTGGTCTGCGTAATCTAATATCTATGGAACAGCTTACATATCAGGTTAAATTCATACTGTGTGATTTCGAAATTGCCGCGCTTAAAAGTATTAAAGCAAACTTTCAAGATGTTATATGCAAGGGATGTTTCTTTCACTTTAGCCGTAATTTGTGGAGGAAGGTCCAGAGTTTAGGATTGGGTTCTTTGTACAATTCAAACATTGGGTTTCAGCTCACTGTGAAACGACTGGCTGCCTTAGCTTTTCTCTGTGAAGATGACATTATTCCAACATTGAAAGAGGTTAAAACCAAGTTTCCATCTGAAGGTGAATAGCTTCTGCATTACTTTACACAGTAGTACATTTTGGGTAAGCCACGGAAATTTATTACTCGACATGGAGCTCAGTTTAGGTTTCCTCCCCTTTTCCCGGTCCCATTTTGGAACATCTCTATCTTGAATGAACTGTGCCTGCCAAGAACTCAAAATAGCATTGAGGCTTGGCATCGGCATTTCAAGTGTTTGATTGGTAAACACATGTCGGATATAGATAGTGTCCTGTTAACAATTTCCAGGAAGCAAAATATGGTGGATGGACAACGCATACGTATGGCT
Source organism: Protopterus annectens (assembly GCF_019279795.1). Classification (NCBI taxonomy): domain Eukaryota; kingdom Metazoa; phylum Chordata; order Ceratodontiformes; family Protopteridae; genus Protopterus; species Protopterus annectens. The sequence goes on from NC_056734.1 coordinate 583,817,241, forward strand.
GCGGCTTGTCTCACTTCTCCAAAGAAACAAGCATTGCAAAAATGTCAATCTCAATTTCAAACCATCTTTGATCACAGAAAGGAGTATTCACTATTAGAATTTGTGTCAGCCATATCTCATTTACTACACATGTAGATTAGTACTTATGGTTTCTAATTGTAAATATTGTACAGCACGTTTAACTTTTTTCACATTTTGCATGGAGTAGTGGCAAGATATCACAGTTAGCAAATGACAGTTGCTACATTTCTTTTATCACTATTGAGGCACTATTAAGGTACTCCGGGTTGGTGTTTCATACCCACTGTCATTGTTTTCGACAAAATGTTATTCTAATAGATGTCTGTTCGCATAACTGCGATTTTGCATATGTGTACCTCACAGTTCCCTTTTCGGATAACAGTGTTTTTGTTGTAGTGTATTTTCACATAGGTACGGCTTCGTAGAAGTGTGCCTCACAAATCCATTTTCAAATAAGTGCTTTTTCGGTCTAAAGCAGTAGACCCATATATATATATATATATATATATATATATATATTTTTTTGTAACAGTTTGTATGTTAAGCATTTGGAGCTTTTCTTCCAAGGGGGTTTCCACCCAATCAAAATGTATGTATTTATTTATTTATTAAATTTGTTTACTGGGGTAGTGCACTGATCAATACTGTCCACTTTCAAGCTCAGTCTGGGTAAAATACCAAACATTTCTCAAGCAAAAAATTCAGAAATATAAGCAATAACAGAATAGTTCAGACTTATTACATAGAAAATAACTTTCCCAGTAAGAAAGCAAATAAGTAAATAAACAAAAATAAATAAATAATTACTAAACTGAAAATCTTAACATAATTATATTACCTCATGTATACTGTACTGTTTGTAATCATTTTATGGTGTATGAAATACTTTGTGGAGCTTTTCTCCTGGCACCTCTGCTGTAAAAGGGTACAAGCTCAGTCAGACAGTCCCGGTCATCAAATGTCAAATAAATAAATAAATTGATAATCAAAGATGGCAGACATATAAAAATAAGTATGTTACTTACTCAGCAGATTAATTGCTTTTGCAGCCTTCCGCCTAACTGCGTATTTCTATCAGATGTTTTTGAATGCCACACAAACTTCAATGATTACATTTCAGATTAGCTTTATGACTTGAATTGTTCTAATTATATGAGTCTTATGACCATGTTTTATGATGCTGCTAATTTTTGCGATATTTTATTAATATACCTTAATTTATTTTGTGTTGCATTTATTACTAGTTAATAAAAAGAAAATCGAAAAAGGGCGCAAAATGGTAATGTGTAGGTATAATGCGCAACACATATTCAAAGCAAACATAGAAAGTATAAAACTGAATAAACTACAGTAAAACTTAAAGACTTTAAGCTGTTGTGTTGCATTGCTCCTAAGCTTTGAGAATATAATACTTTTGGATTTCTAGATTTAAATAGATCTGAATATTACACTGTGGCACAGCTTAGAGCCATAGGGATCTTGTGTTATACTTATTAGAAAAGGAGTACTAGGAAAACTGTTTCCATTACAGGAGTTTTCCCTTGAGTGTAGTTTTATGGGGAAAATGTCTACCTGCTTGCAGCTATCCTTGGAAGACTGTTGATGCTTCACTGGTACTGTGTGTCCTCATTTTGGGGTCCTTGTGAATATTAGAGATATCTGTTTAGTCTCCTTCATAGTCAATATGCACATATTAAAGTTTCTATTTTAAAACAATCTTTTATCATTTCCGAGCTGCCTTTTCTATTATACAAATCCTGCCATAGTTTTCAAATTAACGTTTTAAGGAAATTTCAGAATAATATACCATTTTCTAGTTGCTTAAGACTTAAGAGCAGTAACTAATTAAGCAGCAATATACATGTGTGTATATATATATATATATATATATATATATATATATATATATATATATATGGGATTCATACGGATCACCAAAAGCCAACATAACTGAAAGAGATTCGGCCGAGCATACTTGCGCGAAAGTGCTTTTCACAGAAAAGCACTTTCGCATAAGTATGCCTTTTGCGGAGAGCGCACTACAGTGGAGATAAGGGAAAATTCCCTTTTCCCCAATGTAGTGCGACCTTGGAGTGAGAATATTTAAGTAGGGGGTGTGTGGGGTGCAGGGGGCTTGCCCCCCTGCAAAAACGTAAAAGTAATGTTTTATTTCTTTTTTTTTAAACACATTTTAATGGAAGCGCTTTTTTGGTGAAAGCAATTTCATTAAAGTGTGTTCAGTGATTGTGGATTCAGACTATTAAACTTTCGTTCAATAGTCCTAGATCTATATATATATATATATATATATATATATATATATATATATATATATATATATATATACATATACACACATATGGGATTTCTACATCTATCTCTATCTATCTGGCTGTCTATCTGTATATCTATCTAGCTGTCTGTCTCTCTATAAAGAACTGCAAAGCAACACTGCAAAATAAACTGCATGATTTAATCTGCACATGTAACATGTACTGCTGCTCGTGAATGCATCACAGGATATTTTGATAATGTTAAGACATTGGTGTTCATGTCATCATTTAATTACTTTGTCAGTTAGTTATTGTCATCCTCTGCATGACATTAGTGTAATAGTGTATAACATCTAATTTAATTTTCACCTTTGACTTATGTGATGAAAGGGTTCCATTTTTTTGATCTAAATTAACATGATTGAATTTTAGATTCTTAACAATACATTGATGCTTATTTCATTGAGTAATGTGTTTTTGGCTATGTGCAATTAGGTTTGTTATAGCAGTATAAGTGAATATTTTCTTAGATTCAGTTAAACTGCTATTGATTTGCACCATGTGCTTTTGGTTTTATATTAGCAATATAGGTGAATGTAGTGAAAGATTCACATACACTGCTGTTGGCATACTTCACTTTTGGTCGATGTGACAAGACTGTAACAGTGGGTTATTAGAGTTATTGGAGTTTTCCATTTTCCCCACTATTGTGTGATCTTGTAGATGGAATATATAATTAACAGGTGTTGTGGGGGGTGCAGGGTGGTAAGTTTTTTTTTTGAGTGTGTGATGTTGCTTCTCTGTGTTTTTAGTTTTAAATTTAATGGTTTTGATATATTGAAATGTTGAATATGTGATATTCAGCATTTTAGTATAGATCCCATTTAAATACTAATTCTAAGCAACATTTTATATTTTATAAGAACACATATCTTTGTATAAAAAGTGAGTAAACAGAGTGTTCACTCTCCCACACAAACACATATCTATAACTGTCTATATATAAATATATATTTTTATATAGAGTATATTTATATATATATATATATATATATATATATATATATATATATATATATATTTATATACATGCACATATATAAAACCTGCATTTATAAGATATATATATATATATATATATATATATATATATATATATATATGCGGGTCTACTTCATTTGACTGAAAATACACTTCACTGAAAATGAAATTACTAGGACCACTTCATTGAAAGCCCACTTCACTGAAAACTCATTTAATTGAAACTCTTTTTGTTGAAAGTTATATATGGCCTTTTCCCCACTGTAGTGCATTCTTGGAGTTAGTATATATATTAAGGGGGAGTGTGGGGTGCACAGCCCCCCAAATTGGGGGATGTGGGGGCGAAGCCCCCCACATATGTTGGTTATATATTCCCTTCTGGAAACAGTTATTCATTATACTTATAAGTATCAATGTGTATAGTTTAAAATGTTTATAATATGTGGGGGGGGGACTATGGCCCCCACACCCCCCTTAATATATATATATATATATATATATATATATATATATATATATATATATATATATATATGTGTGTGTGTGTGTATACTAACTCCAGGATTGCATTACAGTGGGGGAAAAGGCCATATATAACTTTCAACTGAATGAGTTTCAGTCAAATGTGTTTTCAGTGAAATGGGCTTTCAGTAAAGTGATCCCACTGATTTCATTTTCAGTGAAGTGTATTTTCAGTCAAATGAAGTAGAGCCGTATATATATATATATATATATATATATATATATATATATATATATATATATATATACATAGATATGCACATATAAACATATACATGTCTCTACCCTCTCTACCACATATATTCTCTGTATCCACTTCTAGCCACCTTCCCCTGATCATATTTTTGTAATCTGTACCTACTTTTCTGATTGTTCCTAATGGGTCTCTTGCCTCGATCTAGGTACATAGCACTCCATTTGCCCTCACTTTGCTCCTCTTCCCTACCCCCATTCCCACCCAACCCCATTTTCCTCGCATTTATACCTAGCCAAACCACACCCCTAATCCTCTCAGCCTATCCACACCAATCTCAATTACTTATCCCTACCTCATCAGCCCCTCCCTCTCTGCTATATATTCCAATCACAACCCTCTATCAACAGTACCCCTCCCTCCCCTTCTTTTATACTCCACCCACCATGCATCACTACTACTCCATTTTAACCAATGCTATATTACTCCTCTTTCTTTACCTCACATGGTAACTTCACCTTCCTCCCTCCACTCATATAAAATCAGTCACTTCCACTCTCCAACTCTTCCACTGTCCAGCTATTACCCACTATCCCAAATTTATAAAAACATCAGCCCACAGCTCTATATCAGATAAACCTTTCTTCTCCTACCTTACAAACACATACACACCAACTATCCTAACTCCTCAACATTCAAATATCAGAGACTGATCAACAAACTTGGACAGCTTCTACTACACTCTTTAACATAAATCAAACTACAAGCTGATATCCATCCCAACCCCAGGTCCCAGTTCTAACTCCTCTCCCTGCCTGCAATCTTCCCTAGTCACCACCCTAACAAACTCTATCCAGGCTATGACATCCTCTCCATCCCTACCCCTCTCTTCCAAAAACCTCTAATACTGACCTGCTGTTAATGAATTTCAATCTACATAGTATCTTAAGAAAAGTTAGTGGAATTCCATCCTGCCCTAATGATCTACTCACCCGACATAGCTGTGATAACCAAAACCAGATTGAAGCCCCACATTAATGACAAGGAAGTTGTCACTACTGCTATAACATCTTTAGACTAGACAGGTTAAAGAAAAGAGGTGGTGGTGTTGCTGTTATGTTTAAAGACACCCTCAAAGTTGAACAACTAAACTGTACACCTCCTGACCTACCTAACTCTGAAATCCTAACTACCTGCCTTGAAATCAACCCAAACAAAACTATAATCATCATAGCCACCTATCTCCCACCAGGTAATAACTTTCACTCTTCCCCCTACTTCCATCTCAGTTGGTATAATCCAAGGTTCCATACTTGGCCCTCTCCACTTTACTATATTTACAAACAACCTCAGCTCAGCAACTCAGCTAGCCTCCATTGTCCAGTATGCCGAAAATTCTACACTTATCTGCTCTGGCCCCTCACACGCACACACATATATGACACATGCATATACACATGTGTATATCTGCTTATCTATTTATATGCAAGAGGGCATGTCCCCCTGCACCCCCACCCTACCATGAAAATTATGTATTCCAACTCCAGGATCACACAGCAGTGAAAAAGAGCAAATTCTAAGTTTTTTGATATTCTGAGTTTTAGATTTGTGCCAGAAATAGCTTTTAGATATTTTGACTTTAGATCAAATGAGTATCACCCATAAAACATAAAGTGATGGTTTTAATATGAAAAGGGTATACATTTATTTTTCTGAATGTAACCCTGTATTTGATTTGCTGTTGCTGTTGTTTACAATTGTTGCATTGGATTGGACATAATGATCACCTGTTTATGAGGAATATTTTCTGTAACATCATATAGTTTTCAGGTGTAGACTTCGAGGTACTTAAGGGATGGTTACTACACACAAATCAGGAATTCAGTGATAGAATAATAGGGGTTACAAGGAGTCTATTGAAGTTTGCATACAACTGAATGGACACCAGTGCAGTTACACTGGAGGGAATCGAATGAAGAGGGATGGTCTACCAGGAGAGATTACATGTGATCATTATATCTGACCTCTAAAAAGAGGGGGAGTTCTCATGACATTTAGCACTAGAGGTACTGCATCTCCATAGAAGTTTCTCTGGAAATACACAGAAATCCAAAATGAGGTGGATACAAAAACACAGAGGTTTTAAAAATCTGCAAGATGCAAAGGCTTTTAGTTGAAAAAGATACCAGTCATTATATGGTTATTTATGTATTTATTTATTTATTTATTGGGCAAGGCTGTTTTGACTTTAGTTGTCTGTTAATAAAGCCAATTTTATCACAAAGACTTGGGTGTCAGCTGTATTATTTTCCACACCTCTCTCACTCGTGCACACACATACACATACAAGCATATGCATGAGGATCACAAAATCAAGAATGTACAAATGGTTCTTTGCTAAAAACTGTTAGATAAGTAATTTGAAGAGTTAGGCATATAAATGTATTTGAAATCCCTGTTTCCTCCTTCAAAAACATCTTATTTGCATTTCAATTCCATTACTCAAACTAGGGCACAATTATTTTGGATATCTCTCCAGTTTCATTTTCTAGGCCGATTTGCAGGCCTCTACAGACAGTAACACTTACATGGTAGTAATCTGTCTTGTCAGCCCCCTTTGAAGTAACAGGGAGTAAAAGGTACAGTGTATTGATGATGTTTTTGCAACTATAAAGAATATCAAGTTCATTGCGTATCACTGTATACTTCTTGGTTAATGATTAGTGTCAAGGCATGCTTGGCATGTACTTTGAAAAACAATAGATTGGTGTTGCACAGCTTCTACTATATGTCTGACTAGATTTCAGTCTATATTCTTTTATTTTCTGTGATGGATAACCTGGAGAAAATACCAGCTGAAAAGGAATAAAACATAAGAAACACTTGAAATTATAAAATCAGAAAAAGGAAGCATGAATGACATAGATGCACTTACCTAAGTTACAAATTTATACTTTAGTATGTAAAAGAAGAAAGTACAAACAGGAAAACTTCCTACTTTCAACCAATAGCACATTGCTGTTCTCAAGGAGCAATTCTTGTTACATGGATACGCCTTAAGGTGTTGAATAAAAGATTTATATATAACATAATTGCTTTATTGTGCAATACATGAGTATGGTACACCTTCCTCTCATTTCTCCTATATTACTCTGAATTTTCTCAGTAATTGTTTCTTATTAGCATGAAGCACCACTCATTCTCTTTTCCACTGCTCTCATATAACATACCCATAACCTTTATTTTCCTTATCATCTTCAGGAAAGGAACTGTATGAAGGGACTCCCCATTTATATCGAGTATTGGATCCCATCAATCAGCCAATGAGAATGTCTCCTCTCCATGTGTTCCTCAGTTCAATCAATATGCACACTCTGATGAACATCCAAGACCACTTAGTAGGAAATCATTTACTAAGGATAATCACTACACAGATCCGTGCACATTTATGCTGTCTTGTGATTCATGGAATTTATTTCCACCATGAGTGGATGAATGACAGTCTACTGAAGCACTTTCTCCCAAACCCATTCCCTGCAAAAATTCCAGAAAACACAGATTTTATTTTTTTTTTAATGTGGGGGTAACCCCCTCACTTCCACGTATTACCTTAAATAATATAATCAGCTCCACTATTGCACTGTTACAGGAAGGCTGGGAAAACCAGGAAATGTTACTTAATGCCTGCACAATTCGCCAACAATGCCTTATAATGGAGATGTTGACATTGTCGAGGAATCAAGTTGTGGGGAGCTGAGGCTTGGGGAGTTGGAATTCATCAATCAATAGTGTAGCTATGGAGTTTTTCTTCCTTATGGATACACCAAGAAAAGTATTATATGGCTTCAAAAAGCCTATGTATATATGTTAGGATTAATAACTAGGGAACACTCATTTAGGGTCCCAGACAAACCCACAATGCCTTAAAGTGGGCTTAAAAATGTAGTAGGAGTATCATTATGGTTAAGTTAGGAATGGGCCTTACTACTTGTATATGAAGAAAACAACATTCCTTTCTCTCACCCATTTCAGTCATTCTGCTTTCTGTAACTAGATTACCTTCTACAACAAGAGAAACCCCACCTACTTCAAAACCATTCTGTCAAATAAAATCTATGCAATACAAGTATGTGGCATATCCAGTGGTGGCTCCAGCTATTGGACTACAGGACTGCAGCCCCCCCAGCTGTATAAAAAAAAAATAAATAAATAAATAAATAAATACACTTTTAATGAGTCCTGGAACGCACGCATGCGGAACTCTAATCCTCAAATCCGGACTGCTGTTTAACCAGTCCAGATTCAGAAAGAAGGCATCAGTCTACAGATGCCACAGAAGTCTATTGCAGGATACAACTGCATAGACTGGAAGGGGATCAGACTGCAAGGTCTGCAGTCTGTGCGTGCTCAAACGGAACTAGAGACAGCTCACGCATGGATGCTTGGCATTCCCCGGGAAAGCTGCTTTGAATATGGAACAAGCTGCTGCTCTCTTTTGCATGGAGGAAGCTGCTTTGAATGTGGAATGAGCTGCTGCTTGCTTTTGCATGGAGGAAGCTGCTTTGAATGTGGAATGAGCTGCTGCTTGCTTTTGCATGGAGGAAGCTGCTTTGAATGTGGAATGAGCTGCTGCTTGCTTTTGCATGGGAAAAGGCCTTTGAGCTGCTGCACATTGAATGAAGCCCTGGGAAAGCTGCTGTTTTGACTGTAGGACTTGAGCTACTGCTTGCTTTTGCATGGCAAAAGGAAATTGAGCGCTGCATTTTGAATGGAATGAATGTGGGACTTTGAGCTGCTGTACATTTGAGCTGCTACTTGCTTTTGCATGGGGAAAGGATTTTGAGATGCTGCACATTGAATGGAGTGAATGTGGGACTTTGAGCTACTGCACATTGAATGGAGTCATTTGCAGACATTGCTGTAACGGAGTGTGTGTGTGTATATGTAATGCCCCAGTTAACTATACCTGATGGCTATACAGTAATTCAGGCTCAAACCCTGAGCTTTGGGTGCAGGTAGCAAGAACCCAAATTCCCTACCAACCACCAGTTGTGAAAAGTTTTCAGATTTTTCCTCATATTTTTGTTCTGTTCTGCTCTTCATAAAATCTGTGGTTTTCTGGATTTTGAATTCACTAAATAATGACAGACATTTGAATTTCAGACTTCATATTCTTCAGAAAGTACACGGTAACACAAAACATTTTATTCTAGCAATTGTCTAAGTTTATAAGATCAATATTTGAAATCTGTCCCTATATTTAGGGCTGTATTCCCCCCATTACTGGCTTTGTCCAGGTTTTTTGTGCTAAGTGGTTGAGAGCTATGGTGAGAACTGAATTCATTGAATATGTTTGGGGGCCATATTCCCCCATTATTGGGTTTGTCCAGTGTGTTTTGTGCTAAGAGGTTGAGAGCTATGGTGATAAATGAATTCACTAAATGATAGCCATTTAAGTTTCAGTCTTCCTATCTTTTGAGAAACAGCTGATTTGGCGTAGTAGTATGTTGCTATGGCTGTAGTGCATAGGGTTCTTGGGCCAAGACTTGGCAGTGAAATGCATGACAGTAGCACAGCATTTTATTCTAGCAACTTTCCAAGATTATACAAGCAATGTTTAAAATGTGTCCCTGGTTTTTGTCCCCCCAAAATTTTGTTTTTTTCCAGATTTCGTGTGCTCATGTACTGGAAAGTTGAGAGATACAGTTGAGTGTTGAGTGGATTTTAAAAGGAGCTAAGAGCTTCAGGGGAAGATAAGTTCAGTGCTGCTTAGGCTGAGCCCACTTCCAATGTCAACAGCACAACAATTAGTGTACTTGCTTTTGATGCAGAAGGCTATGGGTTCTACTCCCACAGTATGTAGATGCATTGCTAATCTTGTACTGTGTTGTACTTTTAAAAGGGATAGATGCTGCAGTCCTGAGAATGTCTATTTTGGCAGAGATACCTAGTAACTATAAACCTGTTATCAGTTTGCCATCCATTCTCTGTTGCAATATTACCAGCTTATCTTTTTTCATGTAACATGGGCAATTTATTCCACAAGGGCAACAGGCACTTTATTTGTAGATGAAACAATGAAATATAAAGTTGTTTTCTAGCAGCAACCTTTTCATTAGTTACAGATCTCTTTAATGTGGAATTATTTAGATTACTTTTACTTCTGCAGAGATTGTGCATATTTACTGACACTGGTGGATTGTAGAAGTTTGAGTAGACTTTTATGATGGAAATGTTCTGAATTGGGCAGTTTTGTAATTATTGGTGCATGCATTTTGTTTCATTGTTTACGGGAAAAATGTTCAAAACAATAAATTTAAAACCCCCTCTAACAACTGTATTGTATTATAGAAGGAATATAATTTAAAATAGTCTAAGGCACCCAGAAGACAACTTTAGACACTGATATAAGGATAATTCCAACTTTATTCAGCCAAAAAAAATAAAAAACATAAACGCTCTCTTTATACAGTACATTTTCGTTAAAACCTTCATCAGATGTGGACTGCATGTAACGGAAATCCTTTTATACCTCTAGTGCCCATCATTTTAATTAACTAAGACACAATTAAAGTTTAAAGGTACAGTGAAAATTAAATATTCAAGCCTACTTATCTAGACTAGCATACTGACACAACACATTCACCTAAAACCTATTAACAAATGTTAAAACATGTTTAAAAATGTTAAAAAATCATATACAGTTTTTTAAAACTTCAAAAGCAATTAATAAATAGCTTAGAGTAAAAAAAATAAATCCATTCCTATTAAAACTACATATAAAATGCATGAATTGACACTAAAAAACTTACATCTGAGCTCCCTCTAGTGACCTTTTTAAGTAAAACATGTGTAAGACCTTAGTGACAGCATTCTGTATTAGAACCCAGATCCTTGAAACATAAAAACTGCTTAAAACCTGAGCTTTGGCCGCCTAAGATATAACTGTATTCAACTGGACGTATAAAAGAATTTAAGTACCTTTTATCAGCAATTCTTTCAAATAATACGGCATTTTAATTGATTTATTTGTGTTGCATTGAATATTAACTGAACTTGAAGTTTTGACTCTGTTTTTTCAGTTAGTGCTTGCTAGATTTTATTGCCTGTTAAAATTCCTGCATAGACAGTAATTGCAGTTGTGGATAGTCTCATTCATTTATATTCTGTTACTGCCTATTTAAGTGGTACATTTTGGAATATTTTCTGCTTAAAACCTGAGCTTTGGCCAGCTAAGATCTAGCTGTATTCAACTGGACATGAATTTAAGTACCTTTAATCTGCACTTTTTTCAAATAATACAGCATTTTAATTGATTTATTTGTGTTGCATTGAATATTAACTGAACTGGAAGTTTTGACTCTGTTTTTTTCAGTTAGTGCCCCAACCCTGGTTTTGTTTTGGTGTTAATCTTGGTGACTTTGAAACTGCCGTTCCTCTTGTTAATTTGTGTTTGGATACTCCTGCTGGGCCCATCTCATTTGCTCACTCAACTGAGTGCAGTGAGATCATATTCTGATTTTAGGCACTCCTACTGTTTGGAAAGAGAGCATCTGGGAAAAAAATAAGCTTGTTTCCTGCCTTTCCTGTAAGTGGTCTAGACTGTTTGTAGGTTTCTGAGCCCCCAAACCTTTCTGTGTTGGAGGGAAACCTTCTAGCTTAATTTTGTTTCTTAGAACTAGCCAGTTTTCTAGTTTCAGCACTCAAATCTGTTTCTTTGAACTCAGCACTTGTTCAAAACTCATTGAAAGCACTAAATAAGCAGCAAATTACTACAGCACTCAACTTTCCTCACTTGTCTAGATCCAAGCAGTTTTTAGTACTTAATAAATAAGCACCTATCCAGGCATGTCTAAGGGTCAGCTCCCGGTGATTTCTCCTGTCTACCAGATGAATCTGGGCATCTTGGGGCAATGCAGCAATTGCCTCATGTACACAGGCAACCCACTCCTCCTACCACCCAACACTACAACCTGTGAGAGATGCACTTATATAGCCAAACTGGAAGCAAAGCTCTCTTCATCCAAGACTGGACTAGACAGTCAAGAGGAGAAGGTAAACACCTGCACCACACCACACTCATCACATAGTCCCTCAAAACCTATACCACCAAAACACACACATAGAAACACAAAACACACACCTACATTTGTGGAGGCTCTCAATGAAAACCTGCCCAAGCATCAGGGACCTCCAAAGCAGAAATGCAAGCAAACTCAACCCCCAACACAACCCAAATGACACATAGCCTACAAACTTAGTGTGCCACTCAGCCACAGCCCATAAGGTATAACGTACCCAACATTCAAGTCATAGGTGACTCTATAGTCAGGCACACTGATGTTCCACTCACCAGGCTAAACAAGGAGAAAGTTACTGTCAGCTGCCTGTCAGGTGCCAGGATCCACCACATAACCCACGCACACAGGTCACTCCACAACAAGTACAAATATGACACTGTCATTGTCCATGCTGGTGTGAATGACCTGAGATATACCTGGACTACATGAAAAGAGACATGGAGGAGCTCTCCAATCTTGTAGCCCATGCAGGTATGACCCAAGCCCTAAGTAGCATCCTGCCATCACCCAGAATTATACCACAGTACAAGGAAAAATGATTGACTTCAACAATTGGCTAAGCTTCTGGTGTCATTCTAAGGGGATCCAGTATTTGTCTGCCTGTGACAACATGATCGACAGACCGCAAAGCTTTGTCAGAGATGGTCTGCACCTGTCGCCCTTAGGATTCCGGATACTAGCTAAGGCTCTTGCCACCCCTATAGTGCCTTTTTAAGCAAGGTTCAAATGACAAATTCACCACCATAACAGGTACAAGCAAGCAAAATCTGAAGGTAATGCTACTCAATGCTAGAAGTCTAAACCTCAAAATGCACTGACTCGAGGCACTCCTTAAAATGGAGAAAATTGACACCTGTGCAGTGACAGAGACCTGGTTCAAAGCTCCAGAGAGCACCCCTGTGTTACCAGGCTATAATTCATACCACACCTTTCAGCCACCTAACCTGGAATGAAGCACTAAAGGTGGAGGCGTGTCCATATTCATTAAGGATATCCACACCTCCAGGCTAGTTGCACAGCATAATGCATCCGAGATTATCCAAGTGCAACTAACTCTGGGCAAGACCGCAATCCAAATTGTAGCTTGCTACAGACCCCCGTCCATGCCCCAGGATTCCCACCCCTCATTTCTTGATACACTAGAAAGTATTAGGGTACATCCCAGCACCCTAATAATGGGCAATTTCAACTACCCCACCATTAACTGGGAAAACTACTCCTGTACCAACTCTTTTGCTCAACGTTTTCTGGAATTCATAAATTGCAACACCTTGGATCAACTTATTCACACCCCTAACAAGTGGCAGCAATATCCTAGACCTGGTCATTACCAACATGGGCAACCAGTGTTCCATACCAGAGGTCAATTCCTCGTTGGTCAGATCTGACCACAAGCTAATCACCCTAGATATCCACATCCTGCCCCCACCCCTAAATAGGGAAACCACCATAAAAAGCTTCTCCAAAGCCAACTTCACACTTCTTAAGTCAGAAGTGGCAAACTTCATGACACCCATGCAGATGGACAATAGAGGTACAACTGCTGAATCCTACACAAATGCACTTTATAACCACTTACACGATTGCATGGATCATGCTATCCCTAATAGAACCAAGATGCTATCCTCCAAAAAAAGGAAACCAATTTGGTGGTCCTCTGCCATAAACAAACTCTACAACAGAAGAAAGAAACTATTGCAAAAAAGAGTAAAATCATGACTGGATGAACTCCCTGGTCAACCTCAGTAAGAAGCTGAGACCCCTCATAAAATCCTCCAAAGCTAGTTACAAAAACAAAATTGCCACCGACTCTAAAGACAACCACAAAGCATTCTATAGCTATGTCAAGAATCCCAATGGCAACACTCAGATCTGCTCTCAGTTACAGCACAATGGCACTAAATATACAGAACCAACTGATATTGACAACATCCTGGCAGATAGGTTCAGTGCTAACTTTACCCCCTCTCACCCCCTAGACGGCCCATCTCTATACTGGAAGAATGCAAAGTTCCTGTAATCACAGCTGCACAGGTAAAAATCACACTCTCCAAAGCTAAGAGCACAGCATCCATGGGACCTGACAATATTCCAAGCTGTGTTCTACATGAACTACAGAATGAACTGGCACCCTACCTAAGTACAATGTTCAGTCATAGCCTCACCTCAGGCTTTGTGCCCACTGAATGGCGCACTGCAACAGTTATCCCACTCCACAAAGTGGGAGCCATGATGGACCTTGGGAACTACAGCCCCATTAGCCTGATGAGCCTGGTGTGTAAGGCCATGGAACGTATCATCATGGAACTCATAAACAAAGACATTGGTAATCTCCAAACTCTGGACCCTACCCAGTTCAGATTTGTAAAAGGCAGATCATGTCTCCTAAACCTAATTGACTTCTTTGAAGCAGTCATCAAAGCCATAGATGAGGGTAAGGTGGTTCACACAGCTTATCTAGATCTCACCAGGGCTTTCAACACCATCCCCCACTCTAGAATTATAGATAAGCTCACTAAGCTAGGTATAAATCTCTATGTCACAAGATGGGTTGCCAATTGGCTCATGGACAGAACCCAAATTGTGAAAGTAGCAGACTCCAAATCTGACTTCAGACCAGTGACAAGTGGAGTACCACAGGGTTCATTCCTGGGTCCTCTCCTGTTTGGTATCTACTTCTACAAAGTACAGGCTAACACAGAAGGTCTTTGGCTAACAAAGTTTGCAGATGACTACAAACTAGGATCCATAATCGAAACTCCTAATGATGTGGACATACTAAAAAAGGGCCTCAATGAGACAGATGCCTGGTGTCAACCCCATGGCCTGAAGCTCAATGCCAAAAAGTGTATTGTCATCCCCTTTGGTAAAAACTTTGTAACCATGAACTACCACATAAGTGGTAGTCTACTTAATGCTGAAAGTGTGATAAGAGACCTTGAGACAATAATCACATCGCCACAGTGGTCAGGAAATCCTTCTACATGGCTCACCTCATCACAAAATGTTTCTCATCCAGAAAAAAAAGAAGTCATTGTTCCCCTCTACTCATCACTCATTAGATCCATTATGGAGTACAACGCCCCTTTTGGTATGTACCTCACAAGACATCTACAACAACTGGAAAGGTCACAGAAATACCTCACAAAGAGGATTACTGGCCTTAAACAGATGCCCTATGCAGACCGTCTCAAAAAACTCCAGCTTTACTCTGTCACATATCACCTGCTCAGAGGCGATCTCTGCCTAACATACAGAGCTATGTCAAACCCAGAGCTGTTGGACATGCTCCACTTAAAGAAATCCCAATCCCTCCGAGCTACACACTCTAGGGACCTAAACCTTGTCACCACAATAAACAGAACATGCTGGAGGGATAGATTCCTGTCCCAGAGACTTCCCATACTCTGCAACAGACTACCTATCTTTGTCAAACAGCTCCTCATTAGCACTCCAAGAAAAATCTTGATGATTGGATGGGAAATAGGAAATTCCTTCTGTGTCGCTGCTCGACAGGGGCACAGGAAAATAATTTTCTTGAGTGGCAAAAGTCAGGGTATCTTTTTGTCTAGGCTTATATAGGCCCTAGGGCTAATAGCCTAGTACCTACCTATGAACCTATATAGCACCTTCTTGTTTGAAATTTATGAATACGTTTGCAGAAAAAGTATTTATATAAAAAGGTACAACAGAAATATAAAGATATTAAAAACAGGTTCAGCTATGTACTTATAACAAAATGTTACACAAATTAATCATAACTTAGCAGATCTAATTTTTAATAAGGGAACTATGGAGATATTTTCATTCAGTCTTGGAGGCATATTGGCCTGTAACGTGACCTGCCACCATAGTTCCATATATTCAAGCCTTTCTTCCCATGGACCACCCTGTATATCTTTCTTTACCCTTTCTAATACAAAAATAAGTAGTGGGTTTTTTTCACAAAGCTGTTTGTGTTTAAATAAAGCATTAGTTCCTTTCTTGTTTGTACATCATAGTGGTGCTCATAGATATGCCTCTTTAACTTTCTTTCCGTCTTTCCAACATAGAAGACTGGCATTCCTTGCACACTGCTAGATATATTAAATCACTAGTGTTACAATTGTGGTATTCTTTTCCATATAACCAAACATTCCTACTCTCTAGAAACAAATTTTCTTGGTTTACAATATAACTGCACTGGGTGCAATGCCCACATCTATATGTACCTACCTACTTTCTGTTAAATTTTTCTGGTTCGCATTCTTTTTCCAGTAAATTCTGATTTTTGTAAACAATCTTTACCTTATTCCTAGGAATTTTGTCCTGGTCTGTAAATCCAATAAACCTATTCCATTCTTGTTCAATAACTTGTCTAATCATACTAGCACTCCCATTGTATTCTAAGACCAGTGCTTTTTTAAATGGCTCCACATTTACAGTCTGTACAGGACACCTTGTTTCTTCATCTAAACCCCAAATCGGTTTGAATCTGCCTAGCCTACCTTCACACACTTCTTTTTCAGCTTGTTCAAGCATCTCTTCTGTGTATGATCTGTCCTTAAACATATTTCTTTATCAAACTCCACATTACTTGGTCATCCTACATGACTTATAATTTGACCTTTCACTATATTTTTCTTATAGTGCATAGGATGGGTGCTGTTAAAGTGTAACTATGCATTTGAAAATGTGCTTTTCCTAGATGTTTTAGACTTAAACTCGTTGTTTTCCTTACAGATTTCCACATCCAAATACTGCAGGTTGTCATAAGATACCTTGTAGGTGATATCTAAACATGAGGTAGTACTATTCAATAAGTAATAAAATCAGATATTTTGTCTCTGGGGCAACCCATAAGATACTGATGTCATCCAAAAACCTTTTGTACATGGTCCAGCAGTTCCTATATATTGAGTTCAGGACCATTTTTTTCTTTGCACATAGCTAAGACAAGATTTGCATATGTAGGGGCACATGATGCCCTCATTGCTACTCCCTTCGTTTGGTGATAAAAGTCACATTTAAAGTATATGAAATTATACTTTAGAATTAATTCCATCAACTGTAAACATACTAGACTCGTTATCTTCAAAAATGATTTCTTTCAATAATTTCATGCCTTCTGCATGTGGGATACTGGAAAACAAGTCAACAACATCAATAGTTAAAAAAGAAATTTCATCATTGTACATGGTCTGCTTTAATCTTAAGAGGAAAATCCCAGGAATCCCTAAGATTATTTTTTTCTTTTTAACCACAACCTTTTTAACTTAGCATCTACATATTTTGCTAGTGGGAGGGTTTTTGAACCCTCTACAGATACAATAGGTCTTAGTGGGGGTTCCATACTATTCTTGTGAATCTTAGGGATTCCAAAAATGGAAGGTACCCTGGGCTTCTCCACTTTTAAAAAATTAACAGTATTTTGATCTATTAAACCCTCCAAATGTAAGTCTTCCAAAGCCATGTCAATTATTCTATATGCTATGTTTATTTTGTTCTTGGGCACACTTGTATATCTACTTGTATCCATCAAAATATCATAAATTTTGCTTTCATATATAAGTGTGTCCATTATAACTGTACCCCCTCCCTTGTCTGGTTTCATAACTCTCACCTTGCTGTTACTCCTTAGGTCAGACAAGACATTTTTACTTCAAAATTCAGATTTGCTTTATATTTGACCTTGGCATAACCTTTTCAAATCTCTTTCTCTACCACTTGCACAAAATTCTTAATTTGAGGGTGGGGGTGGGGGGTGGGTTAAAAACACTCCTTTTCCTTAATTTAGTTTGTCCATTCTGGAAGTTCGCATTGTCTTGTGGGAAATATTAACCTAAGTTAATTTTTCTTGTAAACATTTTTACGTCTAGTACATTTTTTGTCACATCTCTTTTTTTAAAAGGTATGAACGTCAGTCCTTTGGATAACAGACTGAAATGCTCATCCTTCAACACTGTATCACTAAAACTGTACATACTATAACCATTTTTTGTAAACCTGAACTCATTATTTTCATCCTGTTTTATCATGTCATCATCCTTTTCCAAGTCGGGGTGAGGGGTACCAACTACATGCAGTACCTCCCCCTCCCCTTTTCCTTCCTCTCCAAAAATGTGTCTGGTAGTTTTGTTGGTATTAATTGTTCCCTTTACTTTTAATTCTTTCTGGCCATCTCAGAGCTGGTTAGCCAGAGAAATCATCTAAATCATTCACTTGTTCCCCCACATGTGCTCCCGCATCAGCATTTAAAAAGTACAGTTTTGTACCTACCATAAATGTAGATGTTCGAGGATCTCCATTGCTTTTCAACCAAAATCTAAACAGAAAAGAAAAGGAAAAAAGAAAAAGGGGAAAGGAGGGATGGAGAAAAGGGAACATCTACATTTACAGTAGGCTAAACTGCTAAACTGTATCTACTGTTCTCCTGCTGCCTTGCCCCACTGCTAATGTCCTCCTATGCAGGCAGGAATAAAAAACAAAAGGAATCAAAAGGGGGGTCGAAACAAAAATGAGAGCATGAGCTGCAGACTGCAAGACAGAGACTGCAGTGGCAAACCCAGCAACCCAGAGTAGAAAGAGAACAAAGAGGCAAATGATAATAAGGTAAGTATACAGAACTCTGCCTATAGGAGAATCTTTAGTAGCTACCCCTCAAAAAGCAGTAGATGTAGATGTGCCCCGGTAGAATGAGGGCTGGATCCCAACTGGAACCTCTTTTTACCATGATGAGAATAACAAAAGCAATACAATGCCAAATCCCACTTTGAAATAGTTTGTTTCGAAACAACTGATGAGAGAGAACTTCTTTGGTTCTGAACAAATAATAAAATGAATCGCTGCCTATGTATACAAGAAAAGAATGCAAAACTTTTTTTCAGTTTGGGGGTCAGCATAAAAAGTAGCAAAATGTATAGACTGTTTCAATGCCACATTAGAAACCACTTTAGAGGCATCACACGATGCAGTCATCAGAAATGGGTCTGTCTTCTCAGAGCCTCAATCAACAAATCGTCAGAACAATCGCCCAGATAAAAATAAATCTCTGGTCTGAAGCTAGAAAAGGAGCCACTGGAGCCAGGACTTATGACCCTGGGGCGCAGTAGATAAGCCGGCAATGCAGAGAACTGGCAAATATCAATCCCCCAGTGAGAACCTCAGGAATTTCCTGCAACTGCCCTGCCAGGAGTAAGATAGGCCTCCTTGAGATCCAAAAACATCCCATCATGATCCCTGCCCAGCATAGGCAAGCTGTGTTGCAGTGTTAACATCTTGAATTTCGAATTAAAAAAAATTTAGCCCTCGAAGTTACAATGTCCAACACCCATTTGTCCATATTGTTCATCACTTCTATGTTTCTCCCAAAACTTGCTGTATGGTTTGGGGTTAGGATAGCTCAAATTATTGTTATAATCTTCAATATCTCTTTCCAGTTTTTTTATCATTCTATTAACCAACTCATCACATTTACCATCTATTTCTGACCTAATATTATAATATTTTTCTTTTTCTGATGGTATTGTGTGAACAAGGTCATTCTTAATAAATTAATTTAAAATTTCCATTTCTTTCTGCAGTTCTTCCTTAATTCTGGCATTTTCCTCAATCATTAATTTTAACATGTCAAGTCCACATCTATTAAAAATTTCTGTTAGTTCTTTGTAAAACATGCTGCCAGAGATAACATTGTTTGGTTATTTACATATTCTTAAACACTTAGGAACAATGTCTTCTAATATGTATTGCTTAAGGTAAGCATTTTCTATGTTGAAAGTTTTGTTTTTATGCATTAACTTAGAAAGCTTGGCCAGCTTACTTTTGTATGTGTCATTCATAGGAATTGGTTCAACTGCATTGTCTTTAAAATTAATAGAATAGCTGACCTGTAACAAGTCCTTAATGTCAGTTTGGTTCATCGCTGAAGCTGCAGGAGAAGTCTATTTTTTTTTACCTGGTGGTGGGGTAGGAAGATCATTTTCATTCATTTCACCCTCACAGTCATTATTTCCCAAGGCTCCTGGCTTTAAATGGAAGTTTGTTACCCCAGAATGAGCATCTCCATTGTCATTCCTTTTCCAGCTAGCTCAATTACTGAAGTTTTCACGCCGTTTAGAGCCTTTTGCACTCTCAACTCCCTGGTTCAGACCCTCCCAGGCTCTGGAAACCACCTCGATCATTGATTGGCTGAGCGGAGTCAATAGGTCTACCAATTGAGATAACTGACCTATCAGCTTTCGGGCTTGTCCCAGTTCTTCCTTGTTTCGTCTTTCCTCTTTATCAGAGCTAGACTCAGTCTCCATAGCTGAAGAAACTTTAAAAACACAGAAACAAAATGCCAAAGGCACTAAAAAATATTTGAAATAGTCCAAGGCACCCAGAAGATGAACTCAGCCACTGATATAAGGATAATTCCAACTTTATTCAGCCAAAAAAATGAAAAACATAAACACTCTCTTTATACAGTACATTTTCATGAAAACCTTCATCAGATGTAGACTGCATGTAACCAAAATCCTTTTATACCTCTAGTTCCCATCATTTCAATTAACTAAGACACAATTAAAGTTTAAAGGTACAGTGAATATTGAATATTCAAGCCTACTTATCTAAAATAACATACTGATACAACACATTCGCCTAAAACCTATTAACAAATGTTAAAACATGTTAAACATGTTAAAAAATCATATACAGTTTCTTAAAACTTCAAAAACAATTTATAAATAGCTTAGAGTAAAGAAATAAATAAATCCATTCCTATCAAAACGACATATAAAATGCATGGACACTAAAAAAAACTTACATTTGAGCTCCCTCTAGTAATATTTTTAAGTACTACATGTATAAGACCTCAGTAACAGCATTCTGTATTAGAACCCAGATCCTTGAAACATAAAAAATGTATATAACACCATCTTGTTTGAAACTTATGAATAAGTTTGCATAAAAAGCATTTATATAAAAAGGTACAAGAGAATTATAAAGATATTAAAAAAACAGGTTCAACCATGTTCTTATAACAAAATGTAACAAAAATTAATCAAAACTTAATGGATCTAACTTTTAATAAGGTAACTATGGAGATATTTTTGTTCAGTCCTGTAGGCCTATTGGCCTGTAATGTGACCTGCTACCATAGTTCCCTATATTTGATCCTTTCTTCCCATGGACCACCCTGTATGTCTTTCTTTACCCTTTCTAATACAAAAAATAAGTAGTGGGCTTTTTCACAAACCTGTTTGTGTTTAAACAGAGCATTAGTTCTTTTCTTGTTTGTACATCATACCGATGCACATAGATACGCCTCTTTAACTTTCTTTCCATCTTTCCAACATAGAATGACTGGCATTCCTGGCACACTGCTAGATATATTAAACCACTAGTGTCACAATTGTGGTATTCTTTCTTATATAACCAAACATTTCTACTCTCTAGAAACTATTTTTCTTGGTTTACTATATAACTGCACTGTGTGCAATGCCCACATCTATATGTACCTACCTTCTTTCTGTTAAATTGTTCTGGTTCACATTATTTTTCCAATAAATTATTTAAGTTATATGATTTTTTGTAAACAATCTTTAACTTATTCTTAGGAATTTTGTCCAGGTCTATAAATGCAATAAATCTATCCCATTCTTGTTCAATAACTTTCCTAATCATACTGGCACTCCCACTGTATTCTAAAACCAGTGCTTTTTCAAATGGCTCTACATTTACAGCCTGTACAGTACACCCTGTTTCTACATCAAAGATTCAAGCATGTAGTTGGTACCCCTCACCCCAACTTGGAAAAGGATGATGACATGATAAAACAGAATGAAAATAATGAGTTCAGGTTTACAAAAAATGGTTATAGTATATACAATTTTAGTGATACAGTGTTGAAGGGTGAGCATTTCAGTCTGTTATCCAAAGGACTGACATTCATACCTTTTAAAAAAGGAGATGTTACAAAAAATGTACTAGACATAAAAATGTTTACAAGAAAAATTAACTTAGGTTTATATTTCCCACAAGACAATGCTAACTTCCAGAATGGACAAACTAAATTAAGGAAAAGGAGTGTTTTTACCCCCCCCTCACACCCACCCTCAAATTAAGAATTTTGTGCAAGTGGTAGAGAAAGAGATTTGAAAAGGTTATGCCAAGGTCAAATATAAAGCAAATCTGAATTTTGAAGAAAAAATGTCTTGTCAGACCTTAGGAGTAACAGAAAGGTGAGAGTTATGAAACCGGACAAGGGAGGGGTACAGTTATAATGGACACACTTATATATGAAATCAAAATGAATGATATTTTGATGGATACAAGTAGATATACAAGTGTGCCCAAGAACAAAATAAACATAGCATATAGAAGAATTGACATGGCTTTGGAAGACTTACATTTGATGATAATAAATATCAACCAGTGTCTAAAAATTAGATAAATATTGCATATAACAAGATAGATATGAATTTACATGACATGTTGGTTGAAGGGTTAATAGATCTGGAAACTTTTAATTTTTTAAAAGTAGACAAACCCAAAGTCCCCTCAATTTTTGGGATCCCCAAAGTACATAAAAATGAGATTGATCCCCCTTTAAGGCCAATAGTTTCAGCTAATGGGTCCAAAACAAGTTCTTTAGCTAAATTTGTAGATAATAAAACTAAGAAAATATGGTTACAAAGAGAACATATTCTGAAAGATTCATGGGACCTGTTAAAAACTATTTCAGATATAACAGATTTAGATGGCCTCATCTTTGTAACCATAGATGTAATAGACCTTTTTCCATCCATCCCTCATGAGGAAGGTCTAGAAATGTTTGAAGAAGTGTTATTTGAAGACAGCAATATATCTAACAATGACAAAATAGTTAGTAAATGGTTGATGGAAATAGTTTTACATAATAATTTCTTGTTTTTTAATGGGGAATTTTTTAGACAAGTTCAAGGTGTAGCCATGGGGGCGGCTTGCGCCCCCACCTATGCAAACCTGGTTTTATCCAAATGGGAGGAAAAATATGTGTTAGAAAGTGAATTTAAGTCCTCCTGGATAATATATCGTAGGTTTTTGGATGACATCATTTTATTTTGGACTGGAGGGGAAGAAAAATTGAAGTCCTTTTTATTATATCTTAACAATACTTGTAGTTTTTTTAAATTTACTTATAAGATGACACCCAACATAGTACAATATCTGGATATTGAAATATACAAAAATGAAGGGCATTTAGAAACCAAAATATATAGAAAAGCCACCTACTGTAATTC
The DNA here is from genome assembly GCF_019279795.1 of Protopterus annectens. Taxonomy (NCBI): domain Eukaryota; kingdom Metazoa; phylum Chordata; order Ceratodontiformes; family Protopteridae; genus Protopterus; species Protopterus annectens. The sequence goes on from NC_056734.1 coordinate 583,840,618, forward strand.
CTTCCTACACTATGATAGTGCTCACCCTATACATGTTAAAAAGAATATAATAAAGGGTCAGTTCGTGAGAGGAAGTAGAATGACCAGTAGGGACCAGGATTTTGTTATAGAATGTGACTTACTAGAAAGTATGTTTAAAGAAAGGGGTTATCCTAGTAAATTCATTAAAGAAATTAGAGAAGAAGTTGTTTTAGCAAGGGGAACTAGATTTGCCCCTCTAGTAAGAAATGAAAATGAGACGGTCAGTACAACTAGTATAAATAATGACAAAAAATATGAATGTTTTGACTTGGCCCTAACCTTGGAATATAATACCATTAATAGTAAAGTAAAAAAGATTTTTAATAAAGAATGGGATAGATTTATGGACCTAACGGAATTAGACCTAGGGGGTAACAATATGTTAAAAATAGTATACAAAAATTCTTTAAGTATAAGAAACCTGTTAGAAAATAAGAATTCCTTGGATCCACAGGATAGAAGGAGAAAGGGCACTTATAAATGCGGAAGATGTGCCCAATGTGCCAATATATCTAATAGTAACAATACCTTCATTGACAGTAGAAATAAGACTATTGTCAATGAAAAGTATTTTTATAACTGTGATTCCACAGGTCTAGTTCATTTAGCTATTTGTAAAAAATGTCAATCCTTCTATATAGGGAAAACTGAAAGGAAACTGAAAAGAAGAATTTATGAACACCTTAATGACATAAAGAACTGTAAAGAAACTAATGCTTTGTATAAGCACAGTAAAGTATGTGTTCAAGCTAGTTTCATTTTCTCTGTATTAGAGCACACAGAAAAAGATATAAGAGGGGGACCTTGGGAAGAAAGGCTAGAATATTGAGAATTGTGGTGGCAAATGATATTAGAAGCCTACAACCCACCGGGTTTAAATGAATATATTAGTATATTACCCATTTTGAAGCTAAGAGCAGCTAAACTATAAATTGATTCATCCAAGTTTTTATTTATTTATATTTATATTTATTTTTACAATATTTTAACCATATATACTTTGAAAGAGCCCCCTTTTTTTATTGTGGGTCTGGTGAAAAAGGTTTAGATAAATGAACCTAAACTAGAAGCAAGGAATATTTTAGAACAAGTGATCAGTCACAACCATACTTTAAAGGGACAATGCCAGAGTTTAAAATTCGGGTCCACTGTAAATACAAACAAAGCAACACCCATTACATTTCATCATCCTAAATCCCACCCACAGTATCAGATAGCTGGAGAGATCCTGTATATCTAGTGGTTGCAATGGTGTTTTGCATCCTAATCTCAACTCGACTTTAACTTTGTGTTCCCTGGTCGCTGCTTCGTTGATTTATCGCTTTCCTGCATTTACCTCCTTGTGGCATCTTGCAATCTTCATAGCGTAGGTGCATCATCCTTTCGCTGGTGAATTATTTTATTTTTATTCAGTTTTCTCATTTGTTTATGGCTTAAGTTGTTTGTCAGTTAATAGACAAGTCTGGTCAGTTAATAGAAGCAGGGCAGCGATGGCTTACTGCTTGAACCGCAAAACAAATGTAATGTCATTTAATATATACCAAAAAAGCGATCGTGCTTTCTTGCCTTAGACAGTCTTGTTTTGACCACCGTAGCAATGTCACTGTTGTGTCTTTCTGTTTTTCTTCTGTTACTAGGAGCGGAACACAGATGGCTTACTTCTTAAATGCCATATGTGCAATAGTGGTGTATTTCGGCTTTTCTTCTAGTACTAGAAGCGTGTGTGGCAAAAAAAAAAAAAAAACATCGTTATTTCTTGCCCTCAATGGATCCGGTTATATGGTGAGTTTGTTAGTTATTAGAAGCAGGGCAGCGATGGCTTACTGCTTCTATGCAATATGTACGTTTTTTTTTTAGCTAAATGGAACGGGCAAAGGAAATTGAACCGCAATGAATGCCATTTGCTACTGTTCTGCAAAGTGACAATACAGTTAGTGCGGTGTGGTCTTTGTGGATAGTGAAGTGAGTTTTTAAATTTGTTGTGTATTTTACTCTATTGGTGAGTCAATGGCTCGAAGTTTGAGTTGGCTGAAAATAAGGGTTGCTTCTAGGACTGGCCAGGAAATCACTGTCAGTTAAAGGAAAGCAAATATACATGCCTGCATAGCTGATCCTGGTAACGAGGCAGAGTTGCTAGCGCTTACAGCCTAATTCAGTTGACTTGAGCGTTTGAATGTTTATAAGAAAATAGTTTATAAGATCTGTCGGACTTTGATTTAAATCACAATCAAGCATTTGAAGGATGACTATGCGCATTTTTTTAAGTATATTTTTATATAGCGATTGCGATTTTTTTTTTATGTTTAATAGAATTTTTCCTGTGATCTCTGGTTCTATCTGCGGAATTCATATAATTGTTTAGAGATAAAAATTAGTATTCAGCATATTTATAGACGATTCAGTAACAGATCTACATGTATTCTTTGTTATGCTGCTGCATTCAAGGAACATGTTGAAATTTGAGATTTTACAGAGGGCTTCTTTGCAATATGTACGTTATTTCTTGCCCTCAATGGATCCGGTTATATGGTGAGTTTGTTAGTTATTAGAAGCAGGGCAGCGATGGCTTACTGCTTCTATGCAATATGTACGTTTTTTTTTTAGCTAAACAGAACGGGCAAAGGAAATTGAACCGCAATGAATGCCATTTGCTACTGTTCTGCAAAGTGACAATACAGTTAGTGCAGTGTGGTCTTTGTGGATAGTGAAGTGAGTTTTTAAATTTGTTGTGTATTTTACTCTATTGGTGAGTCAATGGCTCGAAGTTTGAGTTGGCTGAAAATAAGGGTTGCTTCTAGGACTGGCCAGGAAATCACTGTCAGTTAAAGGAAAGCAAATATACATGCCTGCATAGCTGATCCTGGTAACGAGGCAGAGTTGCTAGCGCTTACAGCCTAATTCAGTTGACTTGAGCGTTTGAATGTTTATAAGAAAATAGTTTATAAGATCTGTCGGACTTTGATTTAAATCACAATCAAGCATTTGAAGGATGACTATGCGCATTTTTTTAAGTATATTTTTATATAGCGATTGCGATTTTTTTTTATGTTTAATAGAATTTTTCCTGTAATCTCTGGTTCTATCTGTGGAATTCATATAATTGTTTAGAGATAAAAATTAGTATTCAGTGTATTTATAGACGATTCAGTAACAGATCTACATGTATTCTTTGTTATGCTGCTGCATTCAAGGAACATGTTGAAATTTGAGATTTTACAGAGGGCTTCTACGGGGAATCTTGCAAGGCTGAAATTTTCACATTTGCAGGGGCTGCAATGTTATGTTTGGTTATGACAAAACGCGTTTGCATCTCTGTTGAAAATGACTGTGTGCACTTTGTAGTTAATTCAACTTGAAATGTGTGAAACGTTTTTTTAAAGCGGTTTACTTCTACTCTGAACTGAATTCTTGGAGTCCCACTTATGATATCTGGCTTTATGAGTTGTGGCATCCCTCTTTGAAAATGTCATGTAAGTGGTTTCGGTGCGTACCTAATTTATACGAAGGCACACCTAGTGTAGAATTACTTTACGGGAAATTAAATGCATGCTTGACAAAATAAAAATGTACTTTGTGTGGTGTATTTTTTTTTTTTTTTTTCATGTTTAAGTGTGCCCCAGTCAGTGTTGCAGTTACTTCAGTCTCTGAAATAAATAGAAATATGATGGTGTATAGCTGAAACAAAAAGAATGGTAGTAGAAAAGGAATTTGAATGTTACTGATAACCACATGCAGCATATACTTGAAGTGTGCTTTTATTAAGGTGGAGGGGTCAGAATGGTATACCTTCCTGATGGGATGATCTATGCTGCTATTTAGTAAGACTTCCAGAGTAAAATGCTTACCTGGGAGTAGACAGGGAATATGTGAAAACTAAGCAAAGTGCACCAGTCTTAAGTAAGTTGCAAAAGTAAAATTCATGTTCACAACATGTGTCCACTGTACTTAGATCTTCAAGTCTTTTGCTGAAGTGTAGTACTTCTGATGCACTTAGTATGATGCACTTAATACAGATATCCCAGCCTTACCACAGGATACGTGCCCAAGGAGTGGCGTATGGCAACTGTGGTCACACTCCACAAAGGCGGTGCCTCTACGAACCCTGGTAATTACCGCCCCATAAGCTTAACAAGTCTAGTCTGCAAAGCTATGGAGAGGATCATAATGGAACTCATACACAAAGATATAGGGTTCTTGCAGACATTGGACCCGACCCAGTTTGGCTTCGTCAAGGGAAGATCATGCCTTTTGAATTTGGTCGACTTCTTCGAAACAGTCACCAAGGCCATTGATGAGTGAAAGGCATTCCCTACAGCCTACCTTGACCTTGCAAAGGCTTTCGACACAGTACCCCACTCGGGTATTGTAGAAAAACTTACCAGCTTAAACGTAAACCCATATGTCACAAGATGGGTTGCAAACTGGCTTAAGGACAGAACCCACAGGGTTAGAGTTGCTGCCGCGATGTCAGACTCCATGCCGGTCACAAGTGGTGTCCCACAGGGTTCAGTCTTTGGCCCCCTATTGTTCGGCATCTACTTCTCAGAAGTACAGGCCAACTTGGGAGGACTTTGGCTGACAAAGTTTGCAGACGACTGCAAACTGGGCGCCATAGTTGAAAGTGCATCGGACACGGATATCCTTCAGAAGTGACTCACGGAAACAGATAGCTGGTGCCAGAGCCATGGCCTGAAGTTAAACGCCAAAAAATGTATAGTCATACCCTTCGGGAAAAACAAGGTAACCCCAAGCTACCATATAGGTGGCAATCCACTAAGCACAGAAGAGCTTATCTGGGACCTGGGGACCCAGGTTGACAGTGGCCTTTCTTTTGACACTCATGTTGCTAAAGTGGTTATAAAGACCTTCTACATTGCCCACCTGATCATGAAGGGATTCACATCCAGATCTAGTGAGGTCATTGTTCACCTGTACTCTTCACTTATCAGACCAATGATCGAGTACAATGCCCCATTCGGGATGTATCTCACCCGACATCTGCAGCAATTGGAGAGACCCCAAAAGTTCCTTCACAAAAAGATAAAGGGACTCCAAAATCTGTCATATGCTGCCAGATTGAAGAAACTCCAGCTCTATTCAGTCGCATACCGTCTGCTCAGAGGTGACATGTGCCTGACATACAAGGCCATGTCCAACCCGGAATTAATGGACATGCTCCACCTCAAAAAATCCAAATCCACCAAAACCCATTTGGTGAGCCCTGTATATATAGATATATATATATATATATATATATATATATATATATATATATATATATATATATATATAAAGGACGTAATAAATGAAATGGCCACTAGATGGCACTGGATATCTGTTATTTATAATGCTTTACATTAATGAATTTATCCCAATGGATTTATACATAAAACCTTTTAAATAAGTTTATTTTTAAAAAATTCTGAGGATATTTTTAAGTGCAATATAGTTAATCATGTCTATGGGACATGGTAATAAAATTGTAAGAGCACAAGATTTGAATTTACAGGCATTTTTAAATAATTTTTATATGATTTTTAAAGGAAATGTTTTAATTAAAACATTAATTGAATAATGGTTTTATTGAATGCCCTATAAAAGGGACTGGTTGGGGTTTATATGATCATCTGATGAAGTCTAGTATTGGGACGAAAACATATATTGTGAACAACGTTAATGCAGAATGGATTGTCTGTAGTTCGTTTTTTACTTGTGTTTGGAGAGCTTTATCAATAAATTCGTGGTTCCTGCAAAGATTTACTTTCTGGTTCTTCGCTTTTTTGGATTTATTTGGTTTGAACTGCACTTGCTGTTTTGGTTACACTTATATATGAAAGCAAAATTAATGATATTTTGATGGATACAAGTAGATATACAAGTGTGTCCAAGAACAAAATAAACATAGCATATAGAAGAATTGACATGACTTTGGAAGACTTACATTTGGTGGGTTTAATAGACCAAAATACCCTTATTTTTTTTTAAAGTGGAGAAGCCCAGGAGGCCCTCCATTTTTGGAATCCCTAAGATTCACAAGAATAGTATGGAACCTCCACTAAGACCTATTGTATCTGTATTAGAACCCAGATCCTTGAAACATAAAAATGTATATAACACCATCTTATTTGAAACTTATGAATAAGTTTGCATAAAAAGTATTTATATAAAATGGTACAACAGAAATATAAAGATATTTTAAAAAACAGGTTCAACCATGTACTTATAACAAAATGTAACAAAAATTAATCATAACTTAGTGGATCTAAGTTAGATATATATATAGATATACATAGATCTAATCTATAAATGTGGAGCCATTTGAAAAAGCACTGGTTTTAGAATACAGTGGGAGTGCTAGTCTGATTAGGAAAGTTATTGAACAAGAATGGGATAGATTTATTGGATTTATAGACCTGGACAAAATTCCTAAGAATAATTCATATAACTTAAAGAATTTACTGGAAAAAGAATGTGAACCAGAACAATTTAACAGAAAGTAGGTAGGCACATATAGATGTGGGCATTGCACCCAGTGCAGTTATATAGTAAACCAAGAAAAATTGTTTCTAGAGAGTAGGAATGTTTGGTTATATGGAAAAGAATATCACGATTGTAACACTAGTGATTTAATATATCTAGCAGTGTGCCAGGAATGCCAGTCTTCTATGTTGGAAAAACAGAAAAAAAGTTAAAGAGGCGTATCTATGAGCACCGCTATGATGTACAAACAAGATAGGAAACTAATGATCTGTTTAAACATAAACAGTTTTGTGAAAAAGCCCACTACTTATTTTTTGAATTAGAAAGGGTAATGAAAGACATACAGGGTGATCCATGGGAAGAAAGGATCTAATATAGGGAACTATGGTGGCAGTTTACGTTACAGGCCAATATGCCTCCAGGAGTGAACAAAAATATCTCCATAGTTCCCTTATTAAAAACTAGATCCGCTAACTTATGATTAATTTTTGTTACATTTTGTTATAAGTACATGGTTGAAATTGTTTTTTTTTAATATCTTTATAATTCTCTTGTACCTTTTTATATAAATACTTTTTATGAAAACTTATTCATAAGTTTCAAACAAGATGGTGTTATTTGCATTTTTATGTTTCAAGGCTCTGGATTCTAATACAGAATGCTGTTACTGAGGTTTTACATGTGTAGTACTAAAAAGATCAGTAGAGGGAGGTCAAATGCAAGTTTTTTAGTGTCAGTTCAGGCATTTTATTTGTTTGTGTCTTTCGGCTTTTCCGGTTAGGGGTCGCCACAGCGGAACTCCGGTCCGCTAATGATTGGCAGTGGAGTTTTACGGGCTGGCTTGCTGGGCGTAATGCACAATCTTCCATGAAGGAATGCCCATTCATGCATGTCAACACACAGAAGATGCTCTAACTGAGAATCGAATGGGCAACGTCTAACTGTGAGGCGACAACGCTACCGGAGCACTACCACCGCAGTATGTAGTTTTAATAGGAATGGATTTATTTATTATTTTACTCTAAGATATTTATAAATTGTTTTTGAAGTTTTAAGAAATTGTATATGATTTTTTAACATGTTTTATCATGTTATATAACATTTGTTAATAGGTTTTAGGTGAATGTGTTGTGTCAGTATGTTATTTTAGATATGTAGGCTTGAATATTCAGTTTTCACTGTACCTTTAAACTTTAATTGTGTCTTAATTAATTGAAATGATGGGAAGGAGAGGTATAAAAGGATTTTGGTTACATGCAGTCTACATATGATGAAGGTTTTAATGAAAATGTACTGTATAAAGAGAGTGTTTATGTTTTTTTATTTATTTTTTTGCTGAATATAGTTGGAATTATCCTTAAATCAGTGGCTGAGTTCATCTTCTGGGTGCCTTGGACTAGTTCAAGTATTTTTTGGTGCCTTTGGCATTTTGTTTTTGTATACAAGGAATATAATTTAATACAGTCAGGAAGGTGTATCAAAGAACACATGCATGTTTCGTGTGCAAGTGGCCTATAATTTGAAAACATCCCAAAGTTAATCTTTATCTGCCACTGGCCAGATGTATTTTATTTGAATGTGAGTTTCAATGCTGTTTCAATGAATGTGAGTTTCAAGGGCAGAGACATTTTAATGCTAAGTCTATTTTCATTGTGAAACTGCATTGCTTTGTTTAGCAGATATCTATTAGTGTTTGTGCTCTAAAAAGTAAAATAAAACTTTTAAAAGAAATCCAAATCATCGTAGAAGTAAAGTAGTATGCACATTACAGTGTTTATGGTAAATGGGGTGAAATAGTCAAGTAATGGGACATTGGAATTGCTGCATGGGGGAGGCCCCATTCGACCATGAGTTTGTGAGGGGGGAAGTGCAGCAAAGTCAAAGACAGCCCCAGCTGAACTATACCTCTCAACTGTCCTGATTTTTGCAGAATGAATATGTTTTTGCTTCTTATTTTTGGTTTGTTCCTCATAAAATTTGAGGTTTTCTGGCAAATCATCTAGGAATGAAGTCACTAAATAATGACAGGCATTGAGTTTCAGATGTTATACCCTTCAGAAAAATGCATGCTAAAGCAAGACCTGTTATTCTACCAACTATTTAAGTTTATACAAGAGCAATTTTTAGTATTGTCTGTAGGTTCCCCCAATATATTTGGCCTTACCAGATTTCCTGCATTAAGAGCTCTAATTGTGTTGCATGAATAAAAACCTGAGCTTTGGCCGGCTAAGATCTAGCTGTTATTCAACTGAATGTATAAGACAATTTAAGTACCTTTTATCTGCACTTTTTTCAAATAATACAGTATTTAAATTGATTTAATTGTGTTGCATGAAAATTAACTGAAGTGGAAGTTTTGACTCTGTTCTTCAGTTAGTACTGGCTTGAATTTTATTGTCTGTTAGTAATTGCAGGTGTGGGGGGTAGCCACATTCTTTGATTTCCTGTCACTGCCTATTTAAGTGGTACAGTTTGAAATATTTTCTGCCTAAAAACCTCAGCTTTGGCCGGCTAAGATCTAGCTGTATTCAACTGGATGTATAAGAGAATTTAAGTACCTTTTATCTGCACTTTTTTCAAATAATACAGTTATTGATTTAATTGTGTTGCATGAAAATTAACTGAAGTGGAAGTTATTACTCTGTTCTTCAGTTAGATTCCCCACCCACCTTCCCTGTTTCTGTTTTGGTGTTAATCTGAGTGGCTTTGAAACTGCCCGCCCCTCTTGTAAATTTGTGTTTGGATACTCCTTCTGGGCCCATCTCATTTGCTCACTCATCTGAGTGCAGTGAGATCACATTCTGATTTTAGGCTCTCCTACTGTGTACAAAGAGAGCATCTGGGAAAGAGAACAAAAAAAATGTTAAGCTTGTTTCCTGCCTTTCCTATTAAGTGGTCTAGACTGTTCTGAGCCCCGAAGCCCTTCTGTGTTGGAGGGAAGCCTTCTAGCTTAGTTTTGTTTCTTATAACTAGCCAGTTTTCTAGTTTCAGCACTCAAATCTGTTTCTTTGAACTCAGCACTTGTTCAGAACTCATTGTAAGCACTACATAAGCTGCAAATTACTACAGCACTCAACTTTCTTCACTTGTCTAGAGGAAAGCAGTTTTTAGTACTTAAATAAGCACCTATCCAGGCATGTCTGAGGGTCAGCTCCCAGTGATTTCTCCTGTCTACCTGATGAATATGGGCATCATGGGGCAATGCAGCAATTGCCTCATGTACACAGACAACCCTCTCCTCCTACCAACCAACACTACAACCTGTGAGAGATGCACTTATATAGCCAAAGTGGAAGCAAAGCTCTCTTCACCCAAGACTGGACTAGACAGTCAAGAGGAGAAGGTAAACACTTGCACCACACCACACTCATCACACAGTCCCTCAAAACCTACACCACCAAAACACACACATAGAAACACAAAACACACACCTACATTCGCGGAGGCTCTCAATAAAAACCTGCCCAAGCTTCAGGGACATCCAAAGCATAAACCCAAGCAAACTCCACCCCCCAACACAACCCAAATGACACCTAGCCTACAAACTCTGTGTGCCACTCAACCACAGCCCATAAGGCATAACAACGTACCCAACACTCAAGTCATAGGTGACTCTATAGTCAGGCACACTGATGTTCCACTCACTAGACTAAACAAGGAGAAAGTTACTGTCAGCTGCCTGTCAGGTGCCAGGATCTGCCACATAACGCATGCACTCAGGTCACTCCATAATAAGTACAAATATGACACTGTCATTGTCCATGTTGGTGTGAATGACCTGAGACGTACCTCCCTGGACTACATGAAAAAAGACATGGCGGAGCTCTCCGATCTTGTATCCCAGGCAGGTATGACCATAACCCTGAGTAGCATCCTGCCATCACCCAGAATGATACCACAGTACAAGGACAAAATGATTGACTTCAACAATTGGTTAAGCTTCTGATGTCATTCTAAGGGGATCCAGTATTTGTCTGCCTGGGATGACATGATTGACAGACCATGATGCTTTGCCAGAGATGGCCTGCACCTGTCACCCTTAGGATTCCGGATACTGGCTAAGGCTCTTGACACTCCTATAGTGCCTTTTTTAGGCAAGGTTCAAATGACAAATTCACCACCATAACAGGTAGAAGCAAGCAAAATCTGAGGGTAATGCTACTCAATGCTAGATGTCTAAACCTCAAAATGCACTCACTCAAGACACTCCTTAAAATGGAGAAAATTGACATCTGTGCAGTGACAGAGACCTGGTTCAAAGCTCCAGAGAGCACACCTGCATTACCAGGCTATAATTCATACATGAACTTTCGGCCACCTAACCCTGAATGAAGCACTAAAGGTGGTAGTGTGTCCATATTCATTAAGGATATCCACATTTCCATGCTAGTTGCACAGCATAATGCATCCGAGATTATCCAAGTGCAACTAACTCTGGGCAAGACTGCAATCCAAATTGTAGCTTGCTACAGACCCCCCCCACCATGCCCCAGGATTCCCACTCTTCATTTCTTGATACACTGGAAAGTATTAGGGTACAGCCCAGCACCCTAATAATGGGCAATTTCAACTACCTCACCATTAACTCAGAAAACTACTCATGTACCAACTCTTTTGCTCAACATTTTCTAGAATTTATAAATTCCAACGCCTTGGATCAACTTATTCACACCCTATCCGAGACCTGGTCATTACCAACATGGGAAACTGGTGTTCCACACCAAAGGTCAATTCCTCATTGGTCAGATCCAACCACAAGCTAATCAGCCTAGACATCCACATCCCACCCCCACCCCCAGTTAGGGAAAACATCGTAAAAACCTTCTCCAAAGCCAACTTCACACTTCTTAAGACAGAAGTGGCAAACTTCATGACACCCATGCAGACGGACAATAGATTTATGACTGCTGAATCTTACACAGATGCACTTTATAAGCACTTACACGAGTGCATGGATCATGCTATCCCTAATAGAACCAAGATGTTATCCTCCAAAAAAGGAAGCCAATCTGGTGGTCCTCTGCCATAAACAAACTCTACAACAGAAGAAAGAAACTGTTGCAAAAACAAGTAAAATCCCATAACTGGAGGAACTCCCTGGTCAACCTCAGTAAGAAGCTGAGATCCCTCATAAAATCCTCCAAAGCTAGTTATGAAAACAAAATTGCCACTGACTCTAAAGACAACCACAAAGCATATATGTCAGTTACAGCACAATGGCACTAAATATACAGAACCAACTGATATTGCCAACATCCTAGCAGATAGGTTCAGTGTTAACTTTACCCCCCCCTCACCCCCTACAGGGCCCATCTCTATACCGGAAGAATGCAAAGTTCCTATAATCACGGCTGCACAGGTAAAAAAACACACTCTCCAAAGCCAAGAACACAGCATCCATGGGACCTGACAAAATCCCAGGCTGCGTTCTACATGAACTACAGAATGAACTGGCACCCTACCTAAGTACCATGTTCAATCATAGCCTCACCTCAGGCTTTGTAGCCAATGAATGGTGCACCATGATGGTTATCCCACTCCACAAAGGGGGAGCCATGACGGACCCCGGGAAACTACTGCCCCATTAGCCTGACGAGCCTGGTCTGCAAGGCCATGGAACATATCATCATGTAACTCATAAACAAAGACATTGGTAATCTCCAAACTCTGGACCCTACCCAGTTCGGATTTGTAAAAGGCAGATCATGTCTCTTAAACCTGATTGACTTCTTTGAAGCAGTCACCAAAGCCATAGATGAGGGTAAAATGGTTCACACAGCTTATCTAGATCTTGCCAAGGCTTTCAACACCATCCCCCACTCTGGAATTATAGATAAGCTCACTAAACTAGGTATAAATCCCTATGTCACAAGATGGGTTGCCAATTGGCTCATGGACAGAACCCACACTGTGAAAGTAGCACATTCCAAATCCGACTTCAGACCAGTGACAAGTGGAGTACCACAGGGTTCAGTCCTGGGTCCTCTCCTGTTTGGTATCTACTTCTCTGAAGTGCAGGCTAACACAGAATGTCTTTGGCTAACAAAATTTGCAGATGACTGCAAACTAGGAGCCATAATTGAAACACCTAATGATGTGGACAAACTACAAAAGGGCCTCACTGAGACAGTTATTAGGTGTCAAAGCCATGGCCTGAAGCTCAATGCCAAAAAGTGTATTGTCATCCCCTTTGGTAAAAACTCTGTACCCATGAACTACCACATAGCTGGTAGTCTACTTAATGCCAAAAATGTGATAAGAGACCTTGGGACACAGGTGGACAGTAGTCTCTCCTTTGATAATCACATCACCACAGTGGTCAGGAAATCCTTCTACATGGCTCATCTCATCACAAAAGGATTCTCATCCAGAAAAAAAGAGGTCATTGTTCCCCTCTACTCATCACTCATTAGACCCATTACAGAGTACAACGCCCCTTTTGGTATGCACCTCACAAGACATCTACAACAACTGGAAAGTTCACAGAAATAACTCGCAAAGAGGATTACTGGCCTCACACAGATGCCCTACACAGACCATCTCAAGAAACTACAGCTTTGCTCCATCGCATATCGCCTACTCAGGGGCGATCTCTGCCTAACATACAAAGTTATGTCAAACCCAGAGCTGTTAGACATGCTTCACTTAAAGAAATCCCAATCCCGCCGAGCTACATGCTCTAGGGTCCTAAACAGTGTCACCACAATAAACAGAACATGCTGGAGGGATAGATTCCTGTCCCAAAGACTTTCCATACTCTGGAACAGACTACCTATCTATGTCAAACAGAGCTCCTCATTAGCACTCTTCAAGAAAAATCTTGATGATTGGATGGGAAATGGGAAATTCACCCCAGGAATCACTTCTGTGGCTCTGCTCAACAGGGGCACAGGAAAATAATTTTCTTGGGTGGCAAAAGCCAGGGTACATTTTTGGCTAGGCTTATATAGGCCCTAGGGCCAATAGCTAGTACCTACTTATGAACCTATGAACCTATGAACCTATGAGAGGTACGCTCAAATAAATTGCTTTATAGAATTAGATATATCCAAACCTCTCAACTGTCCCTGACTCTGGCTCAAAATGTTGCCCTCCCCATAATAATCCCTCTGCGAAATGGCAATTTTTGAAGAAAAATGTGGACGGTTTACAATTAATAAATAATTGTAATGATCACAGTATAGATTGCTTTTTTTCAGAAATGCATGTCGATTCTCTTATTTTTTTCAGCTGCTCAACTTAACAGTACTAATATTAAATAGTGTCCCTTCTTTGACAGGTTCCCAGTTTTATTGTGTGGCTATTTTATATTTTTGCATCACGTTTGGTCTATTTTTCATAAAATTTTGGTTCTTTGGCAAATTAGTGGCAAATCATTAAAGACTGAAGTTGGAAAATAATAACAGACATTTGAGTTTCAGATTTCATACCCTTCAGAAAATTCATACTAATGCAAAATCGACTAGTCTATTATCATTCTAAGTTTAAACTAAGTTTATAAGAGCAATATTTAAAAATTGTCCTTATTTTTGGGCATTTGTCCCACTTCTATTTATGGCTTTGTCCAGATTTCTTGCTCTGAGGTTCAGAGGTATGACAAATGTGTCGGGGCCATCACCATCAGACAGAGACATTTCAAATTGTGACAAACTTGTTACACCCCACTCCCCCATGTAGTGACTCTGGATGTGTCCAAGCAAGGCAAGGAGCAGTTATGCAGTGTAAGTGTGCAGAGTATCCCCCCATCCAAGGTAGACACAAGTACTACAGTAGCTTTTCATCTGTCCTTGATTTTGCAGAATGTTCTGGTTTTCTGTCATATTTTTATACTGTTGATTTATGCTTCTTATTATTCAGAAAATGCAGGTTGCAGTGCCTGTTGCTCTGTGTTTAAGTAGTAATGCTTTAATGACCATCAGGTAAGCCTGTCTGACATTGTAAGATGCACATAAGCTTTAAAAAACATACTGTTAAAGAATGACCAACATTAAAATCCTTTTTGTTGTTGCCATGCAGAGGTTTGAAATGCATATGAAAGTATTTGTAATAAAGGACAGAATTACAGTATTTTCAGAAGCTCACTACATTTGCTGGAGACTTGCAGTCATCTTTGCAGGCTTTACCAGTAAACTAAACAGAATGCCAATCTATCATGTGTGATCCATAACCTGTGCCGTAATCCTTTAAGCAATTTATCTTGAGCGTGTTTCTTGTTTGCTGTTTGTTTTTTACTTTGATCATGTTTTCCCCATGAAATAAGTAGATAGTTGTTGTCAGGCAGCAGGCCTTTTTTGCATAAGAAACATTTTTACAAGTGGGGGTATCACATAGATTGCTACTTTCAGCATGTTACTTGGTACTTTTATAAAGCTGAATATAAATTATAATTAGAATTGCAGTGCAAGGAGAAGTGGTTTGAGTTGAGTGCTGCTTGTTTTTTATACTTGATTTTGACTGGCATTCCAGTAATGTATTTAAAAAGTAATTTATTTTTTCATGCCTCACAACCTTTTTGTTTCCATCTAGATATTACGTAAGCTGTCATGTAGCCAGTGCATTGAAATATTTTTTATCTTCTACACTTTATTTTGTCTTGCTTGGACTCTCATAATGATGGTTTGGCACCCAGGGCAGTGTATTTAATTAAAGTCCCAGATTATTTAGGTTTTCAGCATAGCCCCACCCCTTTCTAGTTGGTCACACCCCTCCCTCTTGGCACCACCCATTCAACTGTCTCCTGCAGCCCCCCTTTGATTTGAAGTCACCAGCTGCCACTGGGCATATTCCATATTTGATCTATTGTATGATGTGAACTCATACTCTAAAAACATGGCTTACCTATTTAACATGTGAACCATTTATTTATTTGACATTTGTTGAACGGGTTGGTCCAGCTGGGACAGAGCCCTTTTTCAGTGGAGACCCAGGGAGAAAAGCTCCACAGTTAATACATACATTTAAGTAGACTTAGTACAAAGATAATAATACAAAATCACAATTAGATACATACAAAAGCAGGTTAACATGAATGACAATTAGTCTCTACATAGCATGTATTAGGGTATAGTGCAGAGTAAAAAAGAAAACAATACAGATAAAATTTACCAGGTAAAGAATAATGGTTACAGTGAGGTAAAAGGTAATTAGGTAAGTGTTTCTAACCTTAGTGTATCAAATGTTGAAAGTTATACATCAGTACAGATCAAACGTCTGTGAGAGGGAGAAGAGGAGGTAGCATGAACGATCTTTTTAAGAGTATAGGTTTGAGGCAGAGAATTAGTAAAGATAGTTTACAGTGCTGAAGTGAAGAGCAAGAAGGAGGAAGGTAGGGTTTCACGGAAGTAGTGGGTGGGCTATCGGGATGGGTCAGTCAGGGGGGAGATAGCATAGGCATAGTTTATTTTTGCTTAAGTGATTTTTTACTGCCTTTCTTAATTGTAGTTTGGGTCTAAGATGTCGAATGTCAAGTGGTAGTTTATTCCAGTTTTCAGCTTGGCGTCAGCTATAGAGGTTTTTTCCTATGTTGATCTTTTGGAGTGTTCTTGTTGGGGTGTAGGAGGAGATGATAGATGTGATGCTGGGGCAGAAAGTGGGCTGGAAAAGAATAGAATGAATTATCTGAAGCTGAGAGAGGAGAAGGTTATGAGAGAATTCTAACCAGTTCAGTTTACGGAGTGCTAAGCAGTGATGAGATGAGTATGGTAGTTCTGCAGCAAATTTAGCTACCTTGTTTTATGTGAACTCTAGTTTAGTAATGAATAAGGTCTGTAGATTGGTGAGAATTTGAGAGCCATAGAGAAGGGTTGGAAGTAGGTAGGCCTGAAATAGAGCTATTTTAGCTTTACTTGAGAGAAAGTTTTTGTTTCTGTAAAGGGGACCACGTTTTTGATGTGTTTTCTTAATGTTACTTAGAACATGCAGGTCAAGTTTTAGCTGGTCATCAATAATGACCCCTAGTAGCTTGGTGTGGCTTTCTACTGGGATGGGTGTGTTATTGTGGGACGTGATGGTGAAGGATGGTTTCAGGTGGGTCATTGTTTTAGGTAAGAAGAGTAAGAGTTTGGTCTTCTTTGGATTTAAGATTAGATGGTTTTGGTTGAGTCAGTTTTCAATGGACAAAAAGGAATCCTGAGTTGTAGTATGGAGCTGGTGATGACTGTGGAGTCATTTGCATACTGCACTAGTGATGAGTATGGGGTAGAGGTATATAATTAATTAGTAAAAATGTTAAACATCAGTGGTCCTAGGACTGATCCTTGAGGGTACTCCCATCTGCATAGGGAGTTTGGGGGAGATAGCAGAGCTCCATTTGACAGACTGGGAATGGTTACTGAGGTAACTAGAGAACCAGAAGATAGTGGATGAGGGTAAGTTTAAATGAGAGAGTTTGTCTAAGAGGAGTGGGTGGGAGAAAGTGTCAAATGCTTTTGAGAGATCAACAAAAGGAGATGAGAGCAGTAAAGGTACTATGACTAGGGCAAAAGCCATGTTGGGTGGGGGTGATTAGGTTCTCTTGAGTAAGGTATTGTAGGATTTGTTTGTGTACACATTTTTCCAAGATCTTGGTGAGGGGTGATAGAATTGCTATAAGCCAATAGTTGGATAGTTTGGTGCAGTTACCTCCTTTATGGATGGGAAGAATGTAGAACATTTTCCAGATAGCTGGGACTATAGCTTCAGTAATAATTTGGTTGATAAGAATAGAGATGGGTAGGGCTAGGGAGTTGGCAGCTAGCTGGAGAAAGAGTGGAGGGAGACCATCTATTGAGGGAGAGCAAGATTTGAGCTTTAGGAGCAGAGATTGTATGTATTGGGTGGATATAGTTTTTAAGCAGAAATCAGAGGAGGTGTTAGAGGGAGTAGAAGGGATGGTGGGTGGGGTGGGGTTAGTGTTTGGATGGTTGCTAAGTTTACTAATGGAGTCTGTAAAGTAGGAGTTAAAGTTAGTAGCAGTTTGGAGGGGACTACTAGTGGGGCTTGGATGGGGAGTAGCTAGGTTACCAGAATGAAGGATTTGATTAATTGTATGCCAGAATTTCTTTGGGTTATGTAGGTGAGTTTCAGGGGGGTTAGAGTAGTAGTTTCTTTTGTCATTGTTAATTGCTTTCTTAGTAAGGTTACGAAGTTGTCTATACTGTTGGAGGTGAATGGATAGTTTGGTTTCGGTCCAGAGTTTCCTATTTTTGTCTCTTTGGGCCATTAAGGAGTGCATGGAGGGTGTTAGCCAAGGGGATATGGCAGATTTTATTCTGAGATTGTGTATATGGCCAGGGGAAGTTGAGTATGTTAAGGAATATGTTATTAAATTCTGTGACAGCTTCATCGAGGGGTAGGTGTCTGAGAAAGGTCCAGTTAATAGCTGAGATTTGACTGTTTAGTTTGTTTGGGTTAAAGTTTTTTATTTTCTGTCATGCTTTGATTTTGCGGGGTTTAAGTATGTGAGGAGTAAAGCAGAGGACTTTGGTTGGGCAGAGGTCGCTGAGGGTGTCAGGTAGGGTCTCAGGGAAGTGATATTTATAGGGATGTGATACAAGGATCCAGTCAAATAAAGCAGAGTAGGTAGTGGATTTAGTGGTATAGGTAGGTGTAGTTACTGGTTGGGTGAAACAATGAAAGTTAATGGAGGTGGGGGATATAGTGGTGAGAGTTAACCAGTTGATGTTGACATCTCCCATAATTATGGTCTCATTGTAGAGGTCAGAGGAGAGAGAGAGGAAAGAATACTTTCGAGTACAGTGATGTTATCTCCAGGTGGAATGTAGATTGCAGCAATATTAAGTGAGGTGTGGGGATTGATTTCACAGCTTGCCAAAAGTAATTCTGCAGGAGAGTCTGGAGGGGAGGGGGATGATAGTGGGGTTAGTGTGAGGTTTTCAGTGTACATGATAGCAACCCCCACCTCCTTTTTTTTGTTTCGATATAGATTTTATGTGCTTTAGATTTGTGCTTTAATTTCATCCCTTGTGTAAATATATTAAACTTTCCTTGTTCCTTGAGCATTAATACTTTGAAATTATCTTGCACAAGTCATTTTATAAAAAACATTTTGTCATCTTTGCATAAACATTAAACATTATCGCTTACCAAAAAAATAATATTCTGAGCAACTTTAATAGATTACTACTTTCAATTTATCCTGTCTTTATTAACAAAGTCAGCTCTCAAGAATATCCATTCCGCTCTATAAAGACATGCTGTCTAGCCTAGGATTGTTTTCTCAGAATTTGCTTCTTGATGATCCAGATGACTGGGTTTGAATTCAGATAGCAGGTATAAGGAAGTTAAACATGAACACTAATGTTGACATGCTATCTTCTAGGATTCTGTTTTATGAAGCAGACATGATTGCTACACAAAGACCTCATTATGGTCGTATGTGAACAACTCAGAAATAGTCCCTCCTGGTGAGATGTGATAGACCCTTCTAATGAGCCAGAGGTGTGACTATCATATGAGGGGACCAACTAACCTATACTATGCTTACTGGGCAAGTAATTTAAGTTATAAGAGGGTCTCCATACTTATTTTAAGTCAAATTCAGCAAGTTGGAATCTTTTATAGTTGGGTATCCATATTTTTACTCTGAGTACCACAAAACCATCATTCTAAACAGATTCTCTTTTCTTACTAAGATAATAAAGGTGACTACCCAATGATGCGGTCATCGTCTTCAACTAGAAGGTTATTTCTTACATACCTCTTATCTCTTTTTGCTCACCTTTTCACTTCAAATATTAAAATGGCCAAATTCACAGGAAAAGAATTATTCTTAACTGGGTACTGGCCTTAGCCTTACAAAATGTTCAGTTTATTTGTGCATGGCTAAATTTTACAATCCCCTTTTTATATTTATGTCATGGCAATACTGTAAAAGCCATCATGCTTTATATTGTGCCCCATGATTTTGTCTTGGCAAATTTCTCAAAATGTAAGCAGGTCATAGGTGTGCTGACCTGGATTTAGTTACTGACGAGATTGGTCATACTTGTTTTAATATTCCCAGTCCTATGGATCTGTAAGGTTTTCCAGGAAAATACTGTAGCTTTTTCAATGATTACATCTGATATGAAAGTCTTTCAGACTAGCTAGGGAATCCTTATAACCAAATACATCCCTGTCAGTTCTTTTTCAATATAGTGACCTCAAGAACAAGTTCCATTATATGCTTAATACAGCAAAATCATTTGTCTCAGCAGATTCAGCACCACCATGAACATAAGTAGTTTGGCTACAGCATTAACCGTTTGTCATTGAAGAAAAAATGAGTCATCCAACCCTTAGCCCTCAGTCATTTGTTTTAGAATTTGACATCCAGTTCACCGATTCATAGATTCATTAAGTTTACAAGCTGAGTCAGTCCATATATCATAACCACACTGAGTCAATCCATATAGCAATAGCCAATCACTTGGGTGAGGTATATTGAAGATTTACCCATGGTTGGCATGGTTTGAGCACTAGGGTGAAGCCCGAATGATTAAACAAAGCCAACCATGGGTAAATCTTCAATATACCATACCATGGAATCAGTTATTATACAATGACATTATTTAAGAAAAAAATCACTTACTTTTCTTAAATGATGTCTTTGTATAACAGTGCCATGGTATTCTTCTGCATTGTTTCCTGATTCTGCCCTTTGATGATGTACTGTGCATGTTTATGGAACTTGAGTTCCCAGGCTTACACAGTTTATCACTACTTTAGCAAGCAAGCAATGGAGAAAGGATGATCTCCGCTGCTATTTGTTTTTTTTTTTTTGAAAGAAAAAAAAACTGTAATTTCCCGACAGTTTAACGGTATGAGAGAGACAAGAAAATGCAAGGAAAATCAGGTATGTTTTAGTTTCCAGAACATACCTGATAGTCCTTATAGTTTCTTTGGTCTCGTTATGTACCTCCCGATCTTTTATTTGAAAAAAAAATGTGAATATGTGTGCATTGCCTGAAGGAAAGAAAGTCAGAAAGTCTGAAACTGAAATGCTTGGCATGATTTAGTGACTTTGTTCCTCAGTGATTTGTCAGAAAAAAAGCAAATTTTATGAGAAACAAAGTCACTAAATAATGACATGCTTTTTAGTTTCAGAGTCTCTCATTCAGACTAATGCTTGTTTAAGAGATAGGAACTAAAAAAAAAAAAAGTCTGACTGCTTAATGACACTAATGCGGCTGGACTTGTACCTTTGGTATGTTCTTGATTTAGTTAGGCTGACCAGTCAACATGCTCGTATTCACACACACACACACACACACACACACACACACACACACACACACACACACACACACACACACACACTCTGTCAGTGGCTCCGCAGGTAGCATGCTCAGATGTGGATATCAGAAAGACCATAAGGCTGACCGTTTGATCCTCAGATCAGATGTTTACATTTGTTTTTCTTTTCTGACAGCGATGTTTATAATTAGGGATTGTTACAGCAAACATCTAACTGGGATGCTCATGCAAACTCCAAATGTTCAAAAAATAGTAGACAACAACACTGCCCCACTCTACTATTCTTCATAGTGTTGTATGTCTTTTCATAATCTAGGGATATTAAGTGTTTTTTATTCTGTTATCCTGTATCCTACCTATAACCCCATCTTCTGTCCCATGTCTACTAGCAACCACCTGTTCAAACACTGCTTTATGATTTTTAATACAATCTGCAATCTACATTTAAGATAACTAAGAGTTAAGCAATTAGCTAAATCCTTTTACCTTTTTTTCTTCTATATAATTTTCACTAATACTTTGTATCATTTTGTGGGTGTTCTTCATCAGTGGTGCAGCCATCTGTTGATAACCTCAAGTAATGCACCTAACTGCCAAGTATTTTTATATTTTATAATATCTATACCTAACACATTTATCCTGGGGGTAGCGTCACATTTCATTCTCTGCAAAACTGCATCAAGTTCCATTGAAACAATTATCCTACCTATATGAAAGAAAAGTTGTGTTTCAAATTACATCTATTATATGTAAATATGTTTTTCAAAAATATTCTCCAAGAGCACAAAACACTCCCTACTTACCTGTAACTGATAGATTACCTTGTTTATTCCCTCAGTAAACAGTACGGTTTTCTAGAGTCTTCATCCAAAAAAGATAGACATTCTCCTTCTCACCTTTTAACAACTCTTTTTTCCACAAAGTTCTTATTTTTTTGTCTGCAGCGAAAAAGTTCCCTTTCTTTTTCACAAATTGTCCCTTTTCTGTCATCTTCTAAATCCTGCAGATATTGACTCACCATAGGTGCATCAAAATACATGCCTCTGTAACTTAACTAAGTCCCTATAAACCTCACAATCTTTCTATATGAAGAATGAAATAAACATAAATAAAATGGAATCGTTTTGGATAAAATAAATTTCAAGATGTATTATCATTAACTATTTCCATAAATACCCCAGCTGTTATACATAATGGGATGAAGCATACTCTCGTCTACAAGCACTAAGTAAACCATATATATCATCTATTACACCATCAGGAATGGTGAAGCACCAATTACAAACCATGGTTCTATCAATTTCTTTCTATAAATGTGTGTCCAAACTCTTTGTCATGGGCTGCATCTGTTGCCAGTTAGATAGACCTGTCAAGTGTCACCTTGTTTTTCTTCTCTTTTGCACGTCTTTTTATGCAGACTGAATTAATTTTGGAATATCTTGCATTCGGCATGACAAGCATATAAACTTGAGTTCCATTATTTAACAGTTCTAGGTGCATCAGAAGAAGGCGTTCTTGTACAAGACATTCAGTTATGTATTCAAGCATGTCTAGTACAAGAAGAAATGACTTGTGTTTTACATTGTAACATGGAACACTACATATAAACATCCAGTCAAAGAGACAGAGCCACACAAGTATGCAAAATAATTACATCTTTAGCAAACAATCCATTTGTGATTTGTTTATCCCCAAATCTGTAAAATATCATTCCATAACTGTTTACTGTTAGCCAACAGAGATTTAACTATTAATTCATCCTCTACCCTAAACTGTTTCTTCCTATTTTACATCTATCTCTTCATTTTCAGTTTTGTGGTCATAAAATCAGATAATCAGAATTCAAAATGCAATACTCTGGCAGAACCCCTTAGAAATATGAACTATTTTGGGCAGCAAATCTCTTTTGTATGTAAAATCATCTACACTCAAGGGGTGATATTGCAGTCAGTATCATTATTACTCTAACCTGCTTTGTCTGCTTATCTGTCTTTAAAAGATCTCTCAGCTTTATTTTCTTTAATTTTGATTTTGTTTTTTTTTATCCAGGTTTTCTGACCGTGTATAATCAAAACCCCCTTTTTAGCGGAGGCCCAGGGAAGAAAAGCTGCAACAAATTGCAAACATTTTTAAAAAGACATTCAGTAATATACATGAACAGACATTAAGCAATACATATTAATATAGTACTATACCTGAAAAAATGTCCATACATTTGCTAATTAAAGTACATTCATTTGAAATAAAGCAACTAATACAGCATAAATGATACCTATACATTTAGTGGGTGTTGAACATTTGAAGGACTGTATTAGTGGGTTTGTCAAATAATAGATGTGATTAGCGAATAGAAATTCTGAGAAATGGAACTGAGGGAAGGAACTTGGTCGGGCAGAAAATATTAATAATGTAGTTAAGAGATGGGATATTATACAGGTTCAGAGAGTTATATATGACTATCATAAGCTTTGTATTAGAAGTATAGAGTTAAGGTAGTGAGCAGTGTCATAAAAACTATGTATATGCCTCAGAGATACCTAAAACTATTCATGTATTGGTGACGACTGGCTATGATGCTTAGGAAGAGAAATGGTTTGATGATATGGCAAGCTGAAGATTACACTGTAAATCTTTCCTAGAGATATACAGAATAAGATCTATTGAGTTATTAGGTGACCTGTTGGTTGTGATTTAAATGAGTTTACATTCTGAATGGATTTCAATTGTGGTGGGATGCAGTTCCATAATTTAGCTACACTGTTTGAATACAAAGAGTTAGCTGCAGTATTAGATGATCTGGATATAGTGATAAGTGATTTTTCTCTAGGGTGTAAAATTCTGTTGGGGGGTAGTGTCGTATTAAGGCTGGGTAGTATTTCAGCTTTCAGAGACATCTATATGTGTTAGTTACATGAGAAGAAGCTAGGTGATGTGATAGTTCTAACTAGGTTACTTCACTGAGTGACAGGTGATGGTGTGCACTATTGTTATAGATTACTACAAGTTTGTTTTATTATAATGTAGCTAAAGTTTGGACAGTTATGAGACTTGAAAGGCAGTGAAGACTGGGGCAATGTAGTGAGAGATGGCAGTGAGAAACTAGAGGATATACATCTTCTGGCTATGTCAAGTTGATGGGTTTTCACTGTATATAATGCACCTAGTTTTGTAAGTAATTTTTTTTAACCGTGTGTGACACTTGATGGCCACCTTTCAAATGATCGCCTATCATGACACCCAGTAATCTTTTGTGGTTTAGTTGTTCGATCATAGTATACTGTTGGCAGAGACAATAGTGAATAATGTTTTTTTTTGGAAGATATGTATTTTGACTTAAAGAGGAGCATTTTTTGCTAGGATTTATAAGTATTTGTGAATTATTTAGCCAAGTCCTTGAAGTTTAGAGAGTTTTGGCAGAACACATCGGGGTCAAGTCATCAACATATTGAACTAAGGTAGCATTTTTTGGAGAAATGTAGAGGTTACCGATGAATATGTTGAAAAGTTTGGGGCCTACTATAGATCATTGTGAGACATTGATAGTTACCGGCAAAAAAATGGATTAATCATGTTTCTGTTTCACTGCTTGTGCTTTGTTGGAAACGTAGCTGTCAAATCATTACATTGAAGAGTCAGTGAACCCTGAGGATGAGAGACTATGTAAAAGTTTTTGGTGTGAAAATGTATCAAACACTCTTGATAAATCTAGGAAGATGGTGGAGACTAGGTTTCAAACATTTTTATGGATGTTGACAAAATTAACAAAATTCAGCAAAGCAGTCCTTGTTCCGTGATGAAGACAGAAGATGAGTTGAATGAAGACTGAAGCTGTTTACCAATTAAATAGTAAAGAAGTTGCAGATGAATACATTGTTCTGATATTTTTGAAATGAGAGATAAAATAGGAATTCCCTGTAGTTTGAAGGATCTGTATTTATTATACCCTTGTGCAATGGGAATAAGGAATGACATTTTTCCATAATGTGGGAAATTTATTTGTAGATATATTTCAAATGATCAGAATTAAGAGTGGGTATGTAATAGCCTCAGCTTCTATTTTAAGATATTCCCCAGGTAGATTGTTGGGGGCAGTTATAGTAGGCTTTCATTTTTTGAGGTATTCTTTGATGGTATCCATGGGGACTGGTTGGAAGAAGAAATGTTGAAGGAGATTACTTGAATGAGTACGGCATCAAGAGCTTAATTAGTTGCCTTGTTGATTAATGAGAGCACTGTCTGTTTAAAGTGGGTATTGAATTGGTTGACTATGGTATAATTTTGTTTCTGGGTGTTTGGCATTGGCTATGTAGTTTGTTTTGGATGTAACAGCTCATTCATTTAGGACCAGAAATGTTTTAAATTGTATCTGCATGTGTTATAATTGATTGTTTAATATGCTTTTTTAATTTTCATAATAAGTTGTTTTGTTAGGTAGCTTAGTTGTCTATGCACTTGTAAAGTAGGAGCTGTTTTATTTTTTGTCCAGACTTTCAAGGCTTTGTTTCTATGTTACATGAGTTGTCTAATTGCTAAGGATAGACAAAGAACAGGGTTGGCTTTAATTCTTATTATTCTGTGTGTGCATGGGGGTGGGGTTTAGAAAACCTAGGAATATTTTTTTAACTCAGAGACAGCAACATCTATAGGGAGAGTCTTTAGTGACTCCAAGTTAATAGATATAGTCTATCACTAAAAGTGTCATCATGATAAGTAGTAAGTCTTCTTACCAGGTTGTAATGGTGCTGCTGTGGTGCCTTATGGTGTAGATTGGTAAGTGATCACTTAGGCTGCCTGGCAGAGTTACATGGAATGATATTTTATTTAGAGACGATGTTAGAATGCAGCTAAGGGGTGATTGTTTGACCTTAGAGAGGATGTTAGAATGCAACTGAGGGGTGATTGTTTGACTGTGGTATTGTTGTATCTAGTTGGTGTGGTTATAAGAGGGGTAAACTTGCATAGATGTATATTAATGGCTGGATTTTCAAATTGAATTGTTTGCATCACCCATTATACTGGTTTCATAGGAAAATCTTGAGGAGTCCCAGCAGAAAATATCTTCCAGTGTTTTAGCAATATTACCTGTGTGTGTGTGTGTGTGTGTGTGTGTGTGTGTGTGTGTGTGTGTGTGTGTGTGTGTGTGTGTGTGTGTGTGTGTGTGTGTGCGTGTGTGAGTGTGTGTGTATGTGTGGGTGTGTATGTAGATAAACATAATTGCAATTGTCATGGTCAGTATGATTACTGACTTATAAAAAGTTGATGGGGAGTAAGGGAAAAAGAAGGCAACTGATGTGTTTTTGAAGTAAACAATGACACCATCAACTTTTTTGCTGAGTCTGTCTAATCTGATAATGTTATAGCCTGGCGAGAGAATTTAGGCGTTTCTTTGTTTCTTGGCAGAGCCAGGTTTCTGTAGCAGCTAAGATGTGTGGGATGCATAGTTCTATCCATGCATGCACTTCTGGGGGTTTGTTATAAATACTTCATAAGCTGGTATGATACATATATGAAGACCAGAATGGGACTGTCAGTGAGGTGGTAACACTAAAGGAATTGTTATGTTTTATAGTTAAGGAGGTATCGTGGTACAGGTAAGGACATTTTTACTTGGTTTTATATGTGATACCCAATTTGTGAGTAAATAGCTGTTGCTTTGGAAAGTTGTGCTTTAACTGGAGAATATATGATTGACGATATAAATAGGGTTTTACTGGGAAATGAGGTTCAGAGGTATTTTGCTTGGACAACACAATATAAGAGTTTTGAGGAAATTGTGAGGATAATGAATGCTGCTAGGATGATAAGTGCGTAAGACTGATAAGAGGAACTAGTACGGGGAACTGTAGGAAAATATTTCTGAAATGTAAGAAACAGAGAGGTCTGAAGAATAGAAGATGATGATGTAGTTAAGATATGACATAGGGAGGGTTTACTGGGGAAAGTAGAAGTTGAAATGTCGAATAATTGTGTTTAGTTTGTAGGCTCATAATTGACTTTGAGATGTTTCGGTGTTTAAGAATATTGGCATGGGGAATATTGATAAGGAGGATGAGTATTCACAGTGTAGAAGAGGTATGAGTAAGCAAGGATAATAAAGCAAACATTACTAATTTAACTGTGTATGAATGTAGACAGACTGAGGGTAGAGAGGTGTAAGCAATATAGTGAGATATGGGGAAGGCTGAGGGGTATTATAGAGGAAGAAAAGAGAGATAAATGTTAATCTGATTTTGTTATATGAATGAAGATCAATGGGAAGAGAAGAAAAGGGATTTTTGATAATGCATGTCTCTGAGGTACTACTGAGAAGTGGTGTGAGTAGGAGAGGACATAGTACAAAGCAGAACTGGGGAGAAAAGCTGATGGTAATGATAACTATTAGGTGGAAGCTGGGAACAGGTGAATAGAAAAAGGATTCATTCTATCCTATTCAAGTAGTAGAGTCGTTTGGGGAGGTATAGGATTAGGTGTCATGAGTGATAGGTGTATACATGTAATATAATATTAGAATAAAATGGGTGTGTGGGGAATGGGAGTAGTTTAAGGAAGCATAGCAGACTTTCCTAATCTCTGGACCTTTAATGCAGAAAGCAATCAGTTTATAGCTGGTGCTCAACAGTTAGCATACAAACACAAAGTGAAAACAGTTTTCTTTCATTTTTTGAAAATATATTTCAAGAAACTAGGGGTACAAAGTAACAGGTTTACACAGTATAAACTAATTGTCAAGGGAAAGGACATTGACCAAGCAGATAAATGGTTATCAGAGTGTAAGAACTACTACTTCACTGGGAATGGCAACACCACTTTCCAGCACAGAACAGGGACATATCTGACTGGCTGAAATTAATATACAGCAAGGATCATCATGTTAGAATTGCTTAGACTAAACAGTGACAATAATCTCAGTCAGCTACTCCACACAGGTGCGACATTTGCACAAAGCCACTTCATAGAGGCGTGACATGTGGCAGAGGTCATGCTATTTAAGGGACAGGGACCAGTAAAATGTCCACTGGTTATGAAAGGAAAGAAAAAGAGAAAAATACTGCAATACTGAATATTATATGACAGTGAAAGTGTATTTTTATTTTATTTATTTATTTCTATTTGCTTACTGGTACAGTGCACTGATCTCAATGGACCATTTGCAGGCACACTCTAGGTACAGAGAATATTGGAAACTATCTCATTCCTAGAGATGGAGGAAGGAACACAGTTAAGTCAAAGTAAAAGAAGATGGGCTATTCTAAGGGTGGAGAAAAGGAAACAAAACTTATGACAGTAAGGTCAAAATAGGAAAAGCAGGAGGTATGGTGATAGAGGACCATTGTTTAAACCATATAGAGCTAATTATCCAATTATAAGGAAAGCATAAATTAAATTAATCAGTATGTCAAAAGAATGTTGTATATACCAACGCATCAGCAAATGAAACTGCAAACATGAAGCAAATACTATTTAAAGGGCATGGGCTCAACACATGTAAAGCTTATCTAACTGAAGAAAATTAATAATAATACAATACACTACAAAGGTTTTATCCTGTTCCACACACTCTTGGAGCAAACTGAAATGTAATATCGCATTCTGTTCTGAATGCATATATAAAATAGATAGATAGACTGAAAAATAAATATAGATAAACACTGACACACACACACACACACACACACACACACACACACACACACACACACACACACACACACACACACACACACACAAATCAATCTATCTACCTATATAGGGAGAAAAAGGTCTTCACCTCTCAAGCAAGGTTAGAACTTGACCTCCGGCCAATGCCTGTTTGGAGTTTGCATGTTATCTCTGAGGCCCAGTGGAGTTTCTATCACCTCAAAAAAGAATACTGAGTGTTTCCATCTCAACCTCACCACAAATGAAGCTTTGGGCTCCATTCTTTGGCAAGTGTTTGTGTGTCTCTGCCCTATACGAGGAAAAATTGTATAAACCAACCGCTTTATGCATCTACTGCAGAGCACAGTATCCTCATGATAGGAGAACATGGATAACAAACTGTACTCCATGGCAGGGCTAACCAGTCGACAGTGTAAAATATGGCTCTAGGTGATTTGGTCATGTTGACTACTGTTGGGAAATGGACGTGGATATCTGCCAGGGTTAAGATGTGAGGACCCAGCCTATGCCAGAGATCCATGCTAATGGTGGAAGGGTTGTATGTGCTCCTATCGGACAGTGTGTGCCCACCATAAAGCCCAACAGCCCTGGGTCAATAAGCTACTGGCTGACTGGTGTCCAGTTGCCTAGCTTGGGTTGCCTGGAATAGCTCTGTTGAGCAAAAGCTGGATGTTAAAGCAGTCAAACTGCCAAACATGAACTAAATTGCTTGATAGTAGCCAACAAGTGGCTCAGAAAGAGAAACAGTCACAAGATCACATATAAGCATGGCCAACATGCAACTCAGGTAGACATCTTCCTAGTATGGAAAGGGCGCTGGGGTAGAATCGGCAACTGCAAAGTCATCTGCAGTGAAAAAGTCAGTCCACAGCATAAACCAATGGTTACCACAATCATCTGCAATCAGTAGCCAAAGAAAGGTCTAAGGTCAACAGAGACCAGGCTGAAGACCTGGGAGTTGATGTGAGAAAAAAACACAACAGTTTGAGAAATTATTCAGGGCTCTAGCACCTCAACAAGAAGAGGGAACAGGTGGAGTTGAAGAAGAATGTACAAAACGTCAAAAAATCTTCAAAACACCATGTGCAAGGAAGACAGAAGAAATATGCAACCATGCCAGTTATGGATATAAGATACATAAGGAAAATTGGTTGTGGAATGCAGAAGCACAGAAAGTCATCAAAAGAATGGGGGCATGTAGGAAACAATGGGAGATAGAAAAGATGGACCAGGCTAGAAAAGAATCCTGGTTGGCTAAGGCTGGCTAACAAAGAAGCTAAAGAAGGAGTTGCAGTAGCAAGGAACAAGGCATCAGAGGAACATAACCAGCTTCTGCAAAGTAAGTCAGTAACACAAAGAAAGTAAATCAGGTTGCATAGTAAAGACAGAAAGGTAAAGAAGATAGTCAGACGTCCTTCATAAGTGATGCCAGTAACAACCTGCTCATCAGTCCAGAGGACATCAAAGCAGATGGGAAGAGTATTTCCAGCAGTTTTTGAATAAAGAAAACCCCACAGAAGCTGTACTACCTCACACACAGCCAATGATGAGAGATGAGGAGGAGCCCA
This sequence comes from Protopterus annectens, assembly GCF_019279795.1. Classification (NCBI taxonomy): domain Eukaryota; kingdom Metazoa; phylum Chordata; order Ceratodontiformes; family Protopteridae; genus Protopterus; species Protopterus annectens. Next base: position 583,870,581 of record NC_056734.1, read on the forward strand.
CCATAGAAGAAGTAAGAACAGCACTAAGGAAAGTGAAGACAGGGAAAGCAGCAGACTCAGATCAGGTCTCAGCAGATATGATAAAGATGCTGGATGAGAGAGGGGAGAAATGGCTCCTGAGGGTACTCATAACAGTGTGGAGAGAAAGGCGTATCCCAGATGAAGGAGAACAAGCATATTAATACTAGAGTTCAAGTACAAAGCCGTGATTCACAACTGTAGGCAGTACAGCGGTATCAAACTCCTATCACACTGGATGAAATTTCTGGAGAGGGTGACTGATAATTGAATACACAGAGTAGTATAAAGTAAGACTGGAGATGAGCAGCTCGGATTCAGATCAGGATGCAGTACAACTGACCCGATGTCTGCAGTGAGACAGATAGTTGAGACGAAGCTAGAGATAAGGAAAGAGTCCATTCCTAGACTTGGAGAAAGCATGTAACAAGGTCCCAAGAAAGCTGATTTGGCAGTCCTGCATTGGTTCAAAGTACCAGAAACTTTGGTAAAATTAGTGAAAGCTATCTACAAGGACCCAATGACTCAAGTACGAACAGTGTTTGATGTCAAAGAGGGGTTCCTAGTCGGATAAGGTGCACATCTGAGTTCAGCCTTGAGCTCACTGTTGTCCATATTGATGATAGACTACATTAGAAAACAGGGCGGAGGGATAAGATCAACAAAGCTGCTGTATGCAGACAATGTGGCATTGCAGGCAGACTCTGAGCAAGAACTTCAGCAAATGATAGGGGAATGTAATGCAAAACTGAAGGCATCTGGGATGAAACTGAGTACAGATAAGACAGTTGTAATGGCATTAAATGAAGTTCAGAAGAAGCTGAGAATTGAAATAGAAGGGAAAATAGTAGAACAGGTTAATCTTCAAGTATGTGGGAGGGGTGGTTGAAGAGAAGGGAAGTCTGAATGCGAAGCTCAAAGCTAGAATAACAACGGCTGCAGCCAACTGGCATGGAGTGTCAGGTGTAGTATATGACAGTAGAGTGCCAAAGTAACTGAACTGTAAGGTGTACAAGACAGTGGTGCAGCCAGGACTGCTGTGTGGTATAGAAACCTGGTCAGTAAAGGCAGAGCAAATGAGGAAACTAGAAGTGAAGGAAATGAAGTGCATGGGGTGTGAGGTAAGACACACACTGTGGGACAGACAAAAAAATAAAGACATAAGAGCAGATGGCAAAGTAGCTCCAGTTGCAGAAAAGGTCAAAGAAAACAGATTATGTCAGTTTGGTCACATGTGCAGAAAAGCAGAAAACAATCTGGTTAAAAAGATTTGGGACAGACTGGAAGAAGGCAAGAGGAAACAAAGGCATCTGGCAAATAGGTGGATGGTTTGTGTGAGAGAAGGCCTGTGACAGTCAGGCATGAGTGTTAAACAAGGTAAGAGAATGGGATTTCTTCAACAAGAGTATAGTCATCAGGGAAGCAAAGTTTCAGTGTATCCTGTAAGAATATATTCATCTTTACAGGACACTTCCCTGTACTCCTGAAATGAGTGTACATGTCATTGTTTTCAAAGTCTAATTGCTGAAGTTCAAGTAAAGGTACAGATATAAAACTAAGTCAGCAAGATGGCATTTGTAAGCTGACATGATTTTTTAACCATGGCAGTGAAATGGTTGGCACGGGATATGCAGAGCTGGAGTTAATAAGGAGAATTTGCAAAATGTTATGGAAAAATAAGATGTATTCCATGTTTATATTAATAAAGCAAAAACAGAGTGAGATACTGCCATATTGGTGCTGGTGGTATATTCAAGAAGAGGTTAATGGAAATGGAATTAAAACATGGTGGGCAATGTGAAGACATTCTGAGATAGAAATACTCCTTTGGTAAAGCATTTGTGACTATTATCTGTAGTTTATAACTGCATTAATTTCATGTCTGACCCATAGGTGAACAAATGATGCTATCTTATTCAAAACATTAAGGGACACAGATATTTGCCATCTAATAAAATTGTTTTGTAGATTAATATTGTTTTGAAATATTGTGAAATGTTTATATGCGTAATTTGCATAGATTCAGCAATATCACAAAACAGCATTATGCTATTCCTTCTTTTCATACATCATTGGAAAGTTCTTGAACACTTGAAGAATTTCTTTACTGATGTCTGGGATCTGTCTTGTATACTTACAGACATATAACCCTTTGTTTGACCATAACACTAATATTTTTGGTAAACAAAATGCAGTTTTTCTTTCATAAATTTGCAATATAAAATTGACATCTACAGACAGACCTTTGACACTAACACCAGTATATAGCTCATTATATACCAAATAGTTATTATATTTTACATTTTTTGCAACTCATACTATTTATCAGATATTATAACTCCTGAAGTATGTTTTCTGTAGAGGATTTTGGAGAACAGTTCTCAGGAAGTAAATGGTTTACTGGCATAGAATATCTCAGGAAGTGAAGGTTTAACCTGGGTAAAGCAGTGATGCACAAAGACTTTTTTTCCAGCTCTGACTAGGATCACTAGTTAAGTGGCTGGCTTAGAGTCACACCGTAGGCAAATTAAGGCTGAAGGAATCAAGCCCTGGACTATAGGAAGTAACTCACCAATAGCTCATAGCCTCAATCCTCAATCGTTAACTTTAATCTCTCTCTCTTACTACAGCTTCTGAATCTTCTGCTTTCAAACATTAATTCATAATTCAACCTCTCTAAAATCACAGAACCTGATAAACTTATTTTGCAAAATGTCCCAGATCTGCCGCATCTGTTTTCTGGCAAAGCACTGAGGATTAGAGTTAGTCAATAAAGCAATATATTATAGTGTCATTCTTATTGCTTAGATAATTTGTATTGATAAAAGCCTCTTTGGTTCTCAATTTTTAAGGAAATAAGTTGTGTAGTATGCACTCTCCCCCCTCACTTGATCACTCTTTCTGTCTCTTGTCTCTTGCTCTATCGCTTGTCTCTCTCACACACACACACACATACACACACACATTCACACTCACACTCAGAATACATTTTTTGGTTTATTTTTACACCTCTCTAAATGTGGCTTTTTTAGGCTGTGCCTAATGAAGTTTAAGGAAAATGGCAAGCCCTTGATACTGCTATTGCAAGTTGTTGTGTCTTTCGGCTTTTCCTAGTTAGGGGTCGCCACAGCGGAACTCCGGTCTGCTAATGATTGGTAGCTGATTTTTACATGCTGAGTTACCAGTCCTGATGTAGAACCTTCAACGAAGGTACGCCCATTCACGCATGTCTCCACGCAGAAGACACTCTAGCTGAGAATCGAACTGGACAGCGTCTTACTGTGAGGTGACAAAGCTACCGCAACACCACCACCGCAGATTAATTTTGCTAAATGAGTTTTGTAATTTACCTTTTTAATATTTATATTCACCAGAAGCAAAACTGCATTTTGTAAACATGAAAAAATTATAATCTATTTGCTTTTTTCTGTCTGAGCTTCACAGCAGCTTAATATTCTGCCTTGAAACTCTACTGGTGAAGCAAATTCCATGCTTTTCTCCAAGCAGGGTGAAGATGTACTTTTGCCTATTGTCTAAACAACATCAGCATTTATGGTCTGCCTAAACTGGAATATGACCTCCCTTTTTCTCATTGTGCATTCAGCCTACAATATCTATACAATACAGGCTGCAGAGAACAAAATCTGCAGTTTCATTTTTCTAGCTGACCTCTTACTGCACAACTGCAAATTGCTTAAACCACTAATTGGCTATCAGTTCCTAATAGAGCAACATTTCTTATATGTTCTCAAATGTTCATGATATTATAACAAATGTGAAATTACCACTACAAGAAAGCAATTATCCCTCAGAAGCTCACAAGATAATGTTTTCTCATTTTCACATCTATGATTGAGAAAAGCAGTAGGAGAGAAACCCTTCTCTAGACTGGGAACTTTGACTTGAAACCACCTGTCTATCAAAAGAAAAAAAAAAAGAAACAATTAAAGACATTAAAGATGCCATTAAAGAACATTTCCATAAAGCATCCACCTGCAACTGCAACTGTGACAATAGATGAGATCTTCTAAAAGTCTTCATGTCAGATACTAGGCAGTATTATAAAATATATGTTTATATTTACTGTTGTGTGATATTGCTAACATTTTACTAAAACTATATGTGTGCACACATACACACACCCACCCATATATATCTAACTTAATATATACAAAGATACACGTGTGTGGTTCGATGTGTGGATGCATATATATATGTATGCACTGTATATAAATGCAAAGTGTATTGTTGTCAAATTTGATGTGTATAGAGTTCTTTCTTTTGTTTATGGTATATACTTTGTGATAAGCTATTGCACATTCTGTTCTTTGAGCCCGGGTTGTGTCTCAAAAGGGTCAACACACCAGCCTGCATACTTGATCCTCAAATAATAAATACATTTAAAAATTTCATAATGAGGTTACCTCATCTTGAAGAAAATGATCTCTTTTGAAATGTCTTAGGGCATTTGAAGTGAAATGATTATTTCTGACTGATCTCTCTGTCAAGAAATGCATTTTTGGAATCAGTATTTACAAAATTCAATTTCACTAAGTGATCTATTTTATAATAATGAAAAAGAAATGGCTACAGAATTAAAATATTTATATTTCCCTTTTTTTGCAACATACTCATAAGTCTTGTACAAAATAATATCTGTGAGATGCCATCTGTGACAAGTTTGCTTATAAGATTATTGGTTTGCATAACAAGATGTATATTACATTCTATCTCTCATTGCAACAAGTATAACATCTCCTGAAATCCTTTGAAGATGATCACTTCCATTCCCAATCCACAGAATGATAGCCTGTAGCCCACAGACTGAGTACACATGAGCTTGTAGCCTATGTACTCAGCGCTGTGCACTTCACAAGCAATAAGCAAAAATGGACAGACAAATCAACTGCATCTCCTTACTTTCTGCCCTTAGCCTGAGAGGGCTGTACCCCAGGAAAAGAACAATCAGTAAATGACAACAAAAATTTCCTTCCCTCTTCCTCCAAAAAGCTGCAACCCTGAAGAACAGCAAAACATCCCACACTGATGCAGAAAAACGTGCTTCCATATGGAGTTAGCAACAATAGGAGTAATTACTACCTCCCTCTGACAGACCTAAGCAACTGTGATGTGAAGACATCGCATACTGAGCAATATTATGTAAGTCCCAGTTGTGATAAAAGCTGCAATACAGTCATAATTAGACATGGTTATTCAACAAAAGTGTACAAAAGTGTCTAGCAGTTAACACAAAGGATTAAGGCTTTGGAGCAGCTTCCTGTAACCAAATTATACACTGTTTGAGTCCATCCACCTCCATTTGCCTACTGTGTGACTTTGACAAAGTAACTTAATCAGACAGTGCTCCTGGAACACACCTGAAAGGGTCATTTGTGTCCAGTGGGCTTACATGATTAGCAAATGTACAAGATAAAATAAAAAGTAATGTAATTGATACTTTTCAGCAGTTATGAATAGTCTACACCACTGCAAATCATGTGTGTGCATATGAGAGTTACGCATGTGTGCATGCAAGTGTGTGTGTGTGTGTGTGTGTGTGTGTGTGTGTGTGTGTGTGTGTGTGTGTGTGTCTGTGATGAAGCATTGACCATCTATATGTATATCTGTATGTGTGTTGAATGTGCTCACTTCTGAGAAAAGTGAATTTAAACCGTTTAATGGCTGAAACCATTTAGTTATGAGTGAGATGTGCCTTACTGTTTGAAATAATCATTTTAAAAAATTCAGATGTACAACTGACTAGACACTACAAATAGTAAGTGACAATGGTATAAGAGACTAGGCTAAATGTAATATAGTTATTGTATATAATTGCTGAACATCCTTTACAAGAACAGCAATCTGAGTAAAGCTATTTTCAACTGCAAGTCTGAATAGTGGTTCAAAATTAGAAAAAGTAAATATCATAAAATAAAAATTAGAATTAAAATTGTAAAAGTTAGAATGCCACACAATTCATTCAGTACTGACCACATATGCTCTATAAAAGCACACCTCAGGTCTTTTTAATCCAATTATTCACTGAATTCAACTTCACTCCAAAATAAGATGAAGATATTTGTGACTGCAAGGAAGGTCGCACAAATGTGTGTAAACATTTCTCAGAAAAAAGGTTGTCAAACAAAAGTTACTCATTTTAGCTATGGCATGACTTTTTGCAGTGAAGAGGAGCAGATATCTTACCTTAGTCAGAAGATATATTTTACTATTAAATAATGCAAGCTGAAAAATGGGCAGTTTTAAAGGTCTGACCCCAGGCATTTTGGAAAAGAGAAGCTTATTACAACATAATGCATACTGCAAGGATGTTTTCCATTTGTTCTACTCTGTTGGCAAGTCCAATGCTTGCATCTACAGTCTGTGAATTCTGATGCCTTTTCAATTATTTAAGAACCTGTTGTTTTCTTAGTCATTGGTGTTGACTTTCTGCTTACAGTGATTTCTCAAAAAATAACTGGAGAATTATCAAAATTCAAAGGACAGGAATAAAAGTGAGTAAAGGTCTGCTATTAGGTATAAAACAAAAAAGATGCACTCACGCATGTACACATGTACACACAGATACACATATATGTGCACACGTGTGTGTGTGTGTGTGTGTGTGTGTGTGTGTGTGTGTGTGTGTGTGTGTGTGTGTGTGTGTGTGTGTGTGCGTGTGTGTGTGTGTGTGTATGTGTGTGTTTGTGTATATGTTTTGGAAATGCATGTTTGCATTGGTGTAATGTCATTTCACTAAATAATGTGATAGACTTTAGAATACTGTTGACTGTTGTAATGGTCACTAAGAAAAGAAAAAAAAATAATGACTCAAATTCATCATCTCATCACTCATAATACATAAAACTGAATTTAGTTTACCACCAAAATAAATTCTGACTGGCTGTTGAACTGTTTTTTAAGATTAAAAACAAATAAATAAATCTCCAAGCCTAGATATCACTTGTAATTTCCTGACTAGATCCATAACAATCCATATGGTTTGAATAAAACAAACTGTTAAAAGCTGCAGCCAGTGAATGTTTTCAAGGTATTTTTCCAATGGTAGCAGAGCCTCACACATACTTTTGCACTGGGCTGTATCCCCTTCATCTCTGCTCCTACCACAATCAAGTCTCTGGTCGGAGAACTTCGGATAAGGAGAATTTTAATAAGGTCAGCTTTCACCAAAACAGTGTTTTGATGACTAATGTGAAAACCGCAAATTGCAAAGGTAGAGTAATGTCAGTTTCATCTTTCTCTACTTACTTACAGAAGTAGCATACAAGATTAAGCTCATGAACAGTTAACAAGTTTTTTACTGTAGTCCAGAGTTTAATTCCTTAAGCCTCTATTTACTTACTACTCTGCAAGTTATTTGAACAGACAGTTTTCCTAAGCTGATTTCTGAAAAAGGTCCATGTGGCTCTATGCACAACCCCACTAGACAAATTCAAATAATTATAAAACAAGGGGTAATTTGTATTACAAAATGTACACACTGGCTGTAAAGCCCAATAAGCATGCCTATTGTAAATCCAGCATATGCAGAAAGAAGTATGTCCAGTCAGACTGGTCATGTCTTTTTTTTCATATTTTTGCTCATAGACCCGACCATTATAGTTACTCAATAATATCAGACATAGAATTGGCCCAAAATGTTAAGTTTTGAACAAAGTGAGAGATGGTCTTCAAGAGGATGACTCATCTTCATAGTGGAGCTCAGACTGAGTTTAAGTTTGACAGGCCTGGTCAGGAGGTGTACATGTGGTATACATCTTGCATTAATGTTTTTATTTTGTTGTTTTGTATTCAGAGACAGGAAATAACTGTTATCTTATGTCTTAGCACTTAAACCTAACAGTGATCTGAGGAGACTATTAGACACCAGGGATAACTCTGAAGATGCGGGATGGGGAACAGTTGCCACCAGGTATCACACTTGCATCATGTGTCTTAATGGCACTTGCACATGATGTAGATCAGGGGTAACACTAGACACCAGGGATACTCTATATAGTATGCCTTAAAGATACTTAATTAAAATTAAAAAAAAACATTCAGTGGGGAACCAGCAGACATCAAGGATGTAATAAGTAACATGCCTTAAAGCAATAAAAAGGATTTGAACCCTGTATCCTGCCACCAAGAATATGAATCATTTCTGCTATCACTAGACACCAGGAATGCAATATGAAAAATACAAGACTTTGAAAAAATGTAAATAAATAAACTGCAAAGGATGAAAAAAAGCATTGAATTATGCATGCTTGCCATAGAAACACCATAATTAGTTAGAGCAGCAATGGATTTTTTTTTTTACTATATGAGGAGCTTAGACATTAGTCAGTGCCTGCCACGGTCTGTGAATTAAGAGGGAGAGGATCAGGGAACATAATGTGTACCCCTCAACTTTGTTTTGCAAGAAAATGAGGCAAAACCAAAATTAATAGACAAAGAGGCTCTTATTTTAAGTATTCCTCCAACAAACGTACAAAGTTGCTAGCATGGCAGCTTTTGCACTACATTGCATTTACTGAAGGATGTTAGGTGTAATGCTTTAATGTCTGGCAGGCATGATTGACTTCAATCAGCTGTGATTTTGCATGGTAGGAAAAAGGAGACATGTGGGATGTTCTAACAACACAAGGACAGGTATGGGGTATGCAGCGTGTGTGTGTGTGTGTGTGTGTGTGTGTGTGTGTGTGTGTGTGTGTGTGTGTGTGTGTGTGTGTGTGTGTGTGTGTGTGTGTGTTTGAATCTATGTATAGTGCAGGAGAGTGAAGGGGTGACTTTGTTAACATGATGTATCAACTGTCACAATAAACTACTGTAGGAAAGTGCTGCTATGTACTGGTAGTAGTTAGCAGCAATTCAGTGACATGAAAAGTAGCTGATAATGAGGTCTTTCATCACTGTGGCTGAAATGTTTTGTAACATACTAGTACTACATCTTGATAACAATTTTTTTTACCACAGCCCAAAACGTGAGCACTGAGGTTCTTTCTCAGTACCCTGGTTTGCCTGCATTTCTCCTAAGCAAAGGCATCATATAGTCTAATCATTTTACTTAGAAGTATCTGCCTCCATAAAAAATATATTCTAAAAGTGTTTGGTCTCCTATCATTTTTATTGTAGCTTCAATGAATGAAAAATAGGAGTTTGGAGATAACATAAAATGTTTCAGCTGAGCACTTAAGAGTTGGGAATAAAACATCTTGAGTTCTAAAATCTATTCCTATACACCATACACTAGAAAAAAGTTGGCCTTTTATTCCAGCTAACAGAAGAAATGCAGGTTAAATAAGAAAGAATCTTTTTTTCATGGAAAACCAAAAGCCGTATTCATTGAGTCAGAGATAGAAGAATGTTATTGCCATTCAAATCACTAAAACTAAAGAGAATCACTTAAGGCATATTAATCAATAGCAAAAGAGACTTTTGGCAGAAGCTGATATGTTCTACAAATGTTAATTGTAAAACATTAATTTTAATCCAAAAGCACCAGCAACCCATCATACTGGAAACCAGTTCAAATGGCTTATGCCAAATTATTTTGGGCTAATTATCAGCATCATCACTGGCCAGAACTTCAGTATGATTTAGAAGAGAGTAGACAATCGCTTTAGTCAGGCCTGCACATACAGCAATTACTTTGCTCAGCTTCCTGCATGTATGACTGTAAATCACCCATCTTTCACATCTTTTCACTGTTTCTTCAAGAATAGCCACACGGTTTTGCCAATGTGTTTTCATTGCATTTTAGAAATACTCTGATGTGCTACAAGCTAACTAGTTATACCCATGCATCAATGTCTTCTTCTACTGCCTAAGGGTTCACAGTAGACCCACTGAATCACAACAGTCTTGTGGTGTTTAGACTTCTTAGGAGGAACTACTTTTGACATGCATTTCCTTACACAGGGATGCTTAAGTTAACTTTACAATTGTTTCATAATAAAGCAGCATTTGGACAGAAAGTAAAATGGTGACTTTCCTTTGAGTACTTGGAAAATATCTAGAGTAAGTTAACTAAGGTACCCTACTCCTTTTTAACATGAATAGTCAATCGGTATACAGATTTTTTAAAAAATAAACAGTATGTTTAGCTACAATGTGTTAACTTCTATTGCATACGTCTTGACTGTGCCTGATTTTGCAAAATGTCCCTGATTTTGTATTTCTAGCTTTATAAAATGTTTGATTTTTAGATTAATCACTGAGGAATATAAATATCCACTAATTGCAAAATTATTAGTTTCACACAATTGTTCAGAAAATATATGTTGATGCAAACTTTTTAAAGTGAATTAGAGTAATATTTAAAAAGTTTCCTTGATTTTGAACCTTTGTCCCATCGTTATTTTATGTTTTTTTTTTCCCTGATTGTTGAAAAAAAGATGTTGAGAGCTATGTATAGTCTACTGTGGCATGAAATATATTTTTCTTAAATCTGCTGTCTTCACTGAGGTAGATAAAATAACCACAGAAAAGTAATAAAGAGCTGACAGAAGCTGTTGTCTGTGGTCTGTCTACACAACCATTTTGTGATACCACAATCTACAGTACTATGCATAGCTCTGTAAACTGTATCTACATGTTGAGTAATAGGATGGAGTCTAGTCAGAGAAGGTCAGCAAAGTTATTCATGATTCTCAACCAGAGCGAATTAAAGAACTAAATATCCATGTTTTGAGCACCATGTGAGGTAGCAAAATAGTACACGACCATTACAGATAAGCTAGAAATGACTAATAAATAGAAGTACAGTATCCATGAGCATTGCATAGAATGGCAAAAGTTATGAACTGGTCACAATAAATACTAGAAAATAATTTTATGCACCTTATTGGAATTAACAGTGTCTACAATGGAAACAAACATGGCAAATTCTTAAAAGAACAGACAGGCATGTTTTATTAAATCTGAAACTTAGCTGTGATAAAAGTTTTCTGGCAGGTATGCAACCTGATTGTCCCTTATCACCACAATGTCACCTGCAAAGGTTCTGATTTTAGTGGATAGTACAAGTTATAGCTGTAGATTTTCTCTGAGTGTCTTCTCTACTATGATAAGAATAAGATGCAAGGCACCATCGCACTCAGTGTTTCACAAATACTGCGTAACATATTTGCACTGCTGTTTGCCCACCAATGTAGTCAAATTTATAATATATAAAATGCTAATTTTAATTTAGGAGCATGACCCCAAGACACATATTAAAGTAAATTTTGTATGTGGGATGTCCTGGTATAGTTATCATTTCAGCTTATGTGGCTTTCAAAGCTGGTTATACCTGAAAGCATAATTACTGGTAAGAAAAAGGAAATTACTAATGTATTTTTAATTTTCTAAATGTTAACTCTATGGCATAAATAGTAAGCCTTCCTGATAGGAATCCTAATACTCTTGATCTGGTCCTCATTCTAAAGAACTCACTGTCTGCCATTATTTAGCTTCAAATCAAAGCATAAATCAGTGATCTTTTCCATAACAATGTAGCACTTCCCTTGAAAATATATCTTTGTTACGGAACATTGCAAAAACTAGTTTTATGCAACTACTTGCCAACTTAATGAAATTCTACTCCCCCAGTTAATCACATTGCTAAAGTGGCCACCTATGTTTCTGAGCTTTACTCAAACTTCAATAGTATAATTTACAAGACAACTTCTGTAAGCAACAAATATACTGGGCAACTCAAAAGCAAACATCTTTGATAGAATGCGCTAAATATCCATGTAAACAAACTATTCAGTATGAGGAATACATTGCTGTATGGATATTATAAGTTGAATGAACTAACAAAAAACTATAGACTAAATAGACATTGAAACAAAGTAAGAATCTTTCTTTTGTTGTGTCTTGAAGTTAAGAATTATCACCTAACAATGCTCACAGCTTGTCCACAATGATACATCTCTGTCATACCCAAAGGAAATAGCTAATGTTCTATCCCCCCAAAAAAAATTAAATGCCAGTTTTACTCCATTGCCACAAATTCATCTCTCCCATCCATTCCTATTATTACTATAGAGCAGGTCCTCTCAGACCTCTCAAAATCTAGGAACACCACATCCATGAAACTGGATAATGTATCAGGATGCATGAATAATAATGCTAAACATACCTAGGCCTTTCCACTGGTTACATCATTCATGAAACCTAGAAACAGATACTTTAATGTTATTACATACAAGTGACCCAACCCTGACCTGGTAACACTGGACAGATTAATCTCACTATCCTTGTATGCAAATTTAGCAAATGCATCATTTCTAAACTTGGCAGTTTAGACAGTCAAAATGTCTTAGGCTATGATCTTCTCCAATTCATCTCCAACAAATGGAGGCTCTGCCCCCTTAACCTTCTCATTTTTTTTTTCAAAAAGGTTGCTGAAAGCATATATAGTGGTCATGCAGTTCATACAGTTTATTCTAACCTGGACAAAGTCTTTGATACTATTCACCATGCATGTATTATTAACAGACTCATAGATTTGAAACAACTACATGTCTACTACATTGCATAGCAACCTAGCTATATAGTTAAAGTCTTAGGTGGCATTTTAGAAAGTAAAACTGTTAGTAATGGTGTCCAGCAGTGTTCAGTGTTTGGACTTCTTCTATTTGACATTTATTTTTCAGACCTTTAAACCAATAACCTTGACCTATGGCTTTGTTTATCTAAATTTGTAAACTCATGTGTCACTTTTTTCCTGCTGATCCAAAACAGCTTCAGCATGAGTTACAGACTAGTAACTAGGTTGTGCTAAGGGGGGAAGCTGCTTCAGGTGCAAGTTACTCAGAGGGCACGATTGGCAGAGGACACTGGTGCAGGACTGCAGTACTAGCTTTGCTTTATGAAGTTGCGAGGATATAGCAGCTTCATAAATAAATGGCAATACTGCATTTGTGGTCATGGCAAAAGCAATGAGTACATGGTGATTAGCTACAACAACCTGCTTGTTAAATGTGTAGCAAGCAGCTTTCTACAGTTTCAGACAGTTTTTTTTTATTTATTTTTTTTATCTTCAACTTTCAAAAGACCCACTTTTGCTCCTGTCATGAGTTGCAGGGGGTGTACATTTGAAGAGCTGCATAGGTTGGTAGATGACTTACCTATGATGGGTTAGAGCATTATCTGACATTAGAATAATGGTCTCAGAATAAATGGAAAGAAAAGTAGTACCATTAAATTCAGTAAACAAACAATTCTACTTCCTACCTCATAAATGCCATACCCTTCCAAGTGGATACTGCCCCTGAGAACTTGCCAACATTGTACATAGCACTTTCTCCATTGATTATTTTGTCTCAGCAGTAATTAGGAAATCTAAGGATAACTCTTCTAGATCAATAGAAGTTATATTTCTGTTGTATGCATTTCTCATAAGATCCTTTTAGTGAGTATAATGCCCATTTTTACCTGTACTTGTCTAAACATATGACTCATCTTGAAAGAAAACAAGAAACACAGCTATCATGACAGTCTGTAAAACCTCTTCCAGTATTCTGTCTGTTACAAAGTCTTCTGTTATAACTTCTGTCATTAAACACCCACCCATCCATGATCTTGCAAAGCTTTGAAAAAACAAATGATTCCTCATATATCCACACAAAGGACCTTCATCTTCATCAGCATATAATGGCATTCTTTTACTGCCACATTGCTGCAATATGCTTCTCAGCACATCCCTCATCTCTGGAGTAAGCATTCTCTACATGTCAGAGTATTATGAACGTCCTGACAACTGGATAGGTAGACGAGAAGCCACAATTCTCCATGTGTCCACCCTATTCTGCTCTCCTAGAAGCAAGAGGAAGTGATTGAATATGGGTAATAGTTTAAGTTAGAATGGTCAGTGAAGTAAATGCCTAGTATTTATTTTATTTTATTTCATTTGTTTTGTTTACAGGGGTAGTGCACTGAACAAACACAGACCAGCTCAGGAGAGACTTAAACAAAAGCATTATACAAGCATACCAAGTTCAGAACATAGTCCAAGAGTATAAACAAAATCTAAAGTAGCAAACATTAGTTTAAATACATCAGGTAAAGCATCTACATTCCTGAATGATATTTGTACAATAAAAACTAACATATACAATAAGACTGAGCATGTTTATTGGTAGTAAGTATACAGTTTATAAAGGTTTCCAGACAAAACTGAAGAATATAGATAACTGTCAGTACAGCAGAGAAAGTAATTGCCAGAATGGTTGTAAAACATGAGTGATTTTAGGTAGTATGACTGGAAGCTATGCATCTGCACTGTCTTTGGTTAGTTAGGTATGGTTTAAGTTGATGTCTAAAGTGAACATAGTCAGTGAAGTCTTTGATGTGGATGGGCAGTAACTGCCAGAGTGTGGGTGAACAAATTCATTTCTAGTTCCTGGGGCCTGTAGAGTAAGAGCCAACTGATAATGTGCTCAAGGGTTATAGGAGAAATGGTGGCAGTTATTTTGGTTGCAAGGGAGATGAACATGTTATGTTGTAGCAGCTTGAATAGGAATGATCCTAGCAGAAGTTTGTCTCTTTGTTTAATTTGCAGACAAATGAATTTTGTGATTGAATGACAGTGGTGTTCTATACTTGGTGAGTTACTAATAAAGGGACAGATTTTTTTTAGAGATTTATTTGAAGGTTGAAATTTTTTTTGGTATAATTGGCCATTGTCATAGAAAGTCTGTGTGTCATCTGTGCGGAGAGGATTTCTTTGTCTTTTGCCACTCTAGCTGGTTGGGAAATGGAGTGAAATATCTTGTTAACCCAGAAGTGTAGATGCTTAATTTTAAATCAAGTTTTCTCAATATAAAGCTGGAAGTTTTATGTCCATCCCAGCCAAACGCCTAGGTATTTGAAGGAAGTTGTGGTTTCTCTTTGATTATTGTAAGGGTCCAAAATGTGTAGTGATGAAGGAGGCTTTTGCTAATTTTCTGTGTACCAAAAAGCATGAATTTTATTTTATTAGAATTGAGGAGAAGGTTTATGGAGATTAGCCAGGAAGACAGGCTTATCAGTTCATAGTTCTAAAGCGCATAATGAAAATGGCTTGACCTATATATTGCCATGACATCTGCATACAAGATGAGCATTTGCCAAATGAAATTATGCCATTTTTTTTTTTTTTTTTACATTTAATTTGAGCCCATCTTTAATATATAAGAAATTAACTTGGATAAGTTCTTTCTGTACAATACAGGTAAGGGTGGTGGTTTTGGGACTGAAGATCACAGAAATAAATGCTGAAATGTATGAGTCCCAGCAAAGATCCCTGGGTACAACATTGGTTACTGTCATGCTTTCAGATGAGGAACCCGCCACACAAGCTTCAATTTTTTTTTAGCCAGTTTGCTATCCATCTTACCACATCAGGATCTATACTTAAACTATTTAGCTTGCTTAAAATGCCTGCATGGGGTATCAAATGTCTAGGTCACGATATGCTGTGTGAACAGCTTGACCTCTATGAACAGCCTGTGTAAACCTCTCAAAAAAGTTAACTAGAATTAATAAGCAGGATCTCCCTTTGATGAAGATAATCTGTTGACGGTCTAGCCTAATGAGATTTTTATATAATAATTGACCAAATCAGTTATGATATCCATCATAGCTTCAAGATGTCTTTTTAGGGCTGCCCCAGTGGAGGGGCATCAACACTGTGTTGCACCATAATTCCTGAACAAATCCTTTGCTTAAGTTTGATTAAATAGTCTGAGCACAGGTTCAACAAATGTATGTTTATCTCTATTTATTAGACATCCAGGTATGTTAGGTTTTCGATACTGCCTTCAGAACATCTTCTATGGTAATAATAGAGGTGCATGGGATTATAGATATTTGTAGTTTGGATAGAAGTTTTTGGGTCGGAGTGGGTGGCCCCATTTATGAAAAGTTCTGAACATTGTTCGGTATTGTTCCTTAGTTTCCTGACATAGCTAAAGAAGAATTTGCATTTATCCTTAGCTTCAGGAGCTAACCTAAATGTGTGGTTGCTTTGATAGTGCTAGCAGTAATTCCTCAGGTATCTAATAATGTTTTATGCTATCTTCCTTATGAGAACATTTTGATCTTTTGTATAACTCAAGGAGTGATTTTCTTTTGCTATAAAATTTATTTACATTGGTGGACCATTACGGTGGTTTATTTCTGAATATTCCAGTGTCTTGCTTTGGGTGGAATAGCTAATTCTATGCATTAGTTTAAGTGAGCATAGAACTCCTTTGCAAAGCTGACTGCTGTATCAGTATCTGAGTTGATGATGTCATAAGTACATTTTGAGACTTTGTCATATAATTGTATGAGGTTTACCCATTAGAAATATTCAAATTCAAAGATGTTGCTTTGAGGTCCTTTGCTGATTTTGAGGGCAAATGTCAAAAGTTTATGCCCTGATTTAACTGGAAAAGGAGAGACCAGGAGAATACTACATGGAGGACTAGATGTAGAATATTATGTGCTCTTGTGGGTTTCTTAACTATCTGAGCCAGGATTAAGTCCATGAACTTCTGGCATGCCCTACCATGGAGGTATAGGTGCTTCAGTTAATTGCAGGGCAGCTGAAGTCTCCCAAAACAAAAGAGTTCTTGTTCTTGGGATTTTTTTATTAAGTTCAAGTACTTTTGGGTTTACCTAATATTGGAGGTGTAGGTACTCCAGTTAATCATATGGCAATTAAAATTTCCAAAAATAATGGACCTCCATTTAAAAGGGAGTTCTTTACTTTCAGTCTAGTATGGTTATCTGGGTACATGAACTTTGCCCTGTAGTAGGCTATAATGTGGCATTTTGTCATATTTGTGGTGATCTGTAGTATTATAAGTTTTGATTGTGGGTCTCTGGAATATGTCTGGAAGTGGTACAATCCTTTACAAATATGTAAACACAGTGAAATGGCAAATAACCCTTAACTCAGTGTAGTAAGTTTCTGGTGGCTATGGAACTGAACAAATAAAAATAAAAATAAAAATAAATGGAAAGGCAGTCCGGATGAACTAAAAGGATACCTTACTGAGCCACTAAAGTAAAAGACAAGTTCATTTGTCCGCTAAAATATTTTCAAGAAATATAAACTTTTTCAGATCAATGTTAAGAAGGGAATCACTACAGTCACCATCAGGCCTGAAGACATAGTAGGTGCAAAGCCCAGGAAAGAATTGAGTGTTTTCTTTAAATTTAAATGAAGTCTTAGTAATTACAAAAACGTGGGAATATTCCAGGTGCAGGACCACTTTTGAGATGTTGAGAACTGACAAGAGCTGCTTTAATGTGGTCCAGATTGGGGTTTGATGGATTTGTTACATTGGAATGACCATTAGATGGACTCTGAATAAAACAGGCACTATGGGATCAGAAAGGCATTATCCAATATGCAGATGCTTTTGAATGAGATGGTCAAGTCAGCCCATGTAAAGCAAGCTGGAGTATCAGTCATCTCATCCCAGGCTGAAAGATAGAGATTCCCCTAGAATTATACCAACTACTCTTCTAATTGTTGAAGCTATTTTTTCTTTTCTTTTCTTTTTTCTGTAGGCATTATTTTTTGTGAATGAATGCTATCACCCATGAGCAGCGATGTCTACCTGCATGTCTCTTAGGGTTCTGCATCCAAGGTCATTCACTCTCTCATGGACCATAACCTTTTTTATTCCTTACAGTCTTTGTAATATCGATGAGCCTGCCTCCATAAAGTCAAATAACTATAACCCTATCAACCTAGTGAGTACAGGATCTGTATATCTAACAAATGAATCACCAAATCAAAAAAATATTTTTGTTAGTATAGTATTTAGAAATAGAAAATGTGGATCACTCTGATTCTTGTTAACGTAATGCTGTAGGTCTGCATGGAGGAGAAGAGTTGGAGAATTTCAGCAGAGACCTATCCTTACTAGTTTTAAGAGGCTTTGACAGAGATTTGTAATGTTTTCAGTGTATGCTATTTTAATAGGTTCATAGGTGTTCATAGGTGTGTACTAGGCTAATGGCCCTGGAGCCTTTACAAGCCTAGCCCATAGGATTACCCTGGCATTGTGCCACGTCACCTTAGTTCTCAGTGCCTCTGTCGAGTAAAGCCACTGGGGTGATCCCTGGGCTGAATTTTCCATTTCCCATCCACTCATCAAGATTTCTCTTGAAGAGGGCCAGTGAGGTGCTGCACTATGGGAAGGCTATTCCATAGCATGGGCAGTCTCTGGGTTATGAACCTGTCCCTCCAGCATGTTCTGTTGATTGTGGTAATGAGGTTGAGGTCTCTGAGCGTGTGGTGTGGATGGATTGGGATTTATTTAGATGTATCATTTCTAACAGAGCTGGGTCAGACATGGCTTTGTAACTCAAGCAGAGATCGCCTCTGAGTAGCTGATATGAGACAGAGAATAGTTGGAGCTTTTTTAGTCTGTCCATATAGCATAAATGTTTAAGGCCTAGGATCCTCTTTGTGAGGTACTTTTGCGGTCTCTCCAATTTTTGCAGGTGTTTTGTGAGGTACATGCCAAATGGGGCATTGTACTCAATGACTGGCCTAATGAGGGAAGGGTAGAGGGAGACAATGACCTCTTTCTTCCTGGATGCAAAACCTTTAGTAATGAGATGTGCCACATATAAGGATTTTCTGACCACAGTGGCAATGTGGTGGCCAAAAGAGAGGTTGCTTTCAACATGTGTTCCCAGATCTCTTATAATGCCTTCTGTGTTCGGTGGACTACCATCAATGTGGTAAGTCATGGGAACCGGATTTTTTCCAAAGGGGATGACAATGCATTTTTTTGGCATTGAGCTTAAGGCCATGGTTCTGGCACCAGTCGTTGGTCTCAGTGAGGCCTTTCTGTAGGATGTCAACATCACTTGGGAAGTTAATAATAGCTCCCAACTTGCAATCGTCTGCAAACTTTGTCAGCTAGAGTCCCTTCCTGTTGGCCTGGACTTCAGAGAAGTAGATACCAAACAGGAGAGGACCCAGGACCGAACCCTGTGGGACTCCACTCATGACTGGTCAGCAGTCTGACTTGGAGTCAGCTGTTTTTACACTGTGGGTTCTACCTGTGAGCCAGTTTGCAACCCACCTAGTGATATAGGGGTTGATGCCTAGCTTAGTTAGTTTTTCTATGATTCCTGAGTGGGGAATGGTATCAAAGGTCTTGGCCAAATCAAGGTAGGCTGTATGAATCACCTTGCCTTCATTCACAGCCCTGGTGACTAACTCAAAGAAGTCGACCAAGTTGAGCAGGCATGATCTACCCTTCACAAAACCATAATAAGTACCACATGGCAAGTAATACCTCATTTTAAAGATGGTATTACTACTTACAAGATGAAAAAAGAACTGTCTGTATGCTGTATACATGTACATATATCACAATTTGTTTAGGACTTAAGTTAAGAGAATTATGATATTTTTTCATATTTTGCTAAATATCTTTGTCAGGGAATATGTCAACATGGTAAGTAATACCTCATTTTGAAGACTTTACTATGTACAAGATGAAAAAGAACTGTGACTGTATGTTGTACACGTGTACAGATATCACAGTTTGCTTAGGACTTAGGGTATGAGAAATATATTTTTCATATAGGTTCATAGGTTCATACTAGGCTATCTGTCCTAGGGCATTTATAAGCCTAGCCAGATTGTGTTTGGCTTTCGCCACCCATTTTAAATGAATTTTGCTATGCCTTTTTTCGAGGTTAGTATACTGTGCCTCTGTCTAACAGTGACACAGAAGTGATACCCGGGGTAAACCTACTATCTCCCATCCACTCATCAAGATTCCTCTTGAAGAGAGTCAATGAGGGACTCTGCCTAACCTGGACTGGGATTTTATTCCAGAGTGAAGGGAGCCTCTGGGTTATGAATCTGTCCCTCCAGCATGTCCTATTTATTTCAGTGCTGAGGTTCAAGTCTCTCGAGCGCATAGCTCAATGGGATTTGGATTTTCTGAGGTGCAGCATGTCCATTAATTCCGGGTTGGACATGGCTTTATACGTCAGGCACAGATCGCCTCTGAGCAGGCGGTATGCCACTGAGTAGAGCTGGAGTTTCTTTAACCGGGCAACATATGGCATCTGTTTGAGCCCTTTGATCCTCTTGGTGAGGTACTTTTGGGGTCTTTCCAGTTGCTGCAGGTGTCTGGTAAGGTACATCCCAAAAGGGGCATTGTACTCAATTATGGGCCTGATGAGGGATGAGTAAAGAGGCACGATGACCTCCCCTGATCTACATGTGAATCCCTTCATGATTAAGTGGGCTATATAAAATGTTTTTCTAACCACTTTGGCCACGTGGTTGTCAAATGAAAGATCACTATCAACTTGGGTCCCCAGGTCCCTAATTACTTCTTCCGTACTTAATGGATTACCACCTATGTAGTAATTTGTGGGAACTTTGTTTTTCCCAAAGGGGATGACTATACACTTTTTGGCGTTTAGCTTGAGGCCATGGCTCTGGCACCAGTTGTCTGTTTCTATGAGGCCCTTTTGTAGGATGCTTGTGTCAGCTGGAGAGTCTATTATGGCACCCAGTTTGCAGTCATCTGCGAACTTGGTCAGCCACAGTCCTTCCGTGTTAGCCTGTACCTCCGAGAAATATATACCGAACAAGAGAGGTCCCAGGACTGAGCCTTGTGGGACGCCACTTGTAACTGGTTTGGAGTCTGACATGGCTCCAGCAATTCTAACCATGTGGGTTCTGTCCTTGAGCCAGTTTGCAACCCATCTAGTGACATAGGGGTTTATATTTAAGCTGTTGAGCTTATCTATAATGCCCGAGTGGGCTATTGTATCGAAGGCTTTTGCAAGGTCCAGGTAGGCTGTGTGGACCACCTTCCCCTCGTCAATGGCCTTGGTGACTGTTTCAAAGAAATCGACCAGGTTTAAGAGGCAGGATCTACCCTTAACAAAGCCGAACTGGGTAGGATCCAGTGTCTGTAGGTCCCCAATATCTTTATATCTTTATTTATGAGATCCATGATGATCCTTTCCATAGCTTTGCAGACCAAGCTGGTCAAGCTTATGGGGCGATAGTTTCCAGGATCCATTGAGGCACCACCTTTGTGGAGAAGGACCACTGTTGCTGTACGCCACTCTTTGGGTACATATCCTGTAGTAAGGCTGAGATTGAACAGTAGTTTCATATATGGGTTTAGTTCTTTTTGGAGTTCATGTAGGATGCAGCCCAGTACACTGTCTGGTCCCATTGATGCTGTGTTTTTTGCTTTGGAGAGGGCAGCTCTTACCTGAGCATCTGAGATGTCAGGAGGGGCAGCACTCTGCTGGGATAGATATTTGCCCTTTTGGTGGGGAAGGGGGGGAGAAGTTTGCGCTGAACCTGTCAGCTAGGATGTTGGCAATGTCTGTGGGTTCGGTGTATTTTTTGTCATTTTGGACTAATTCTGAGCATATCTGGGAATTCCCACCCAGGTTCCTTACATAACTAAAGAAAGCCTTGTGATTATCCTTTGTGTCCTGTGCAATTTTTCTCTCAAGGCTGGCCTTAGACGATTTTATGAGTGCCCGTAGTTTTTTGCTAATACTGATCAGAGATGCCTTCCCTTTTTGGGATTTTGCTCTATCATGTAGTAGCTTCCTCCTTCTATTGTATAGTTTGTTTATGGCTGGGGTCCACCAGACAGGACACCTAACTTTGGAGGATTGGGTCTTGGTTTTATTTGGGATTGCATGATCCATGCATTCCTGAAGGTGTTCATAGAATGCATTTATAAAGGATTCTGCGGTCTGGACCGTATTTTCCACAGGCCCGGGGGCTTTGAAGGATTCCACCTCGGTTTTGAGGAGTGTGAAATTTGCTTTAGAGAAGTTTTTCACTGTGGTGTTCTGGGCACGGGCTGGGGTTGGGATATGAATATCTAGTGAGATTAGTTTATGGTCTGATCTTACCAGTGAGGAATACACTTCTGGTCTGGAGCATAGAGTCCCCATGTTGGTGATGATCAGGTCCAGTATGTTTTCCCCTCTTGTGGGAGTGGCAACAAGTTGTTCCATAGCATTTGAGTTTATAAATTCTAGGAACCTTTGGGCTAGGGTGTTGGAGCTAGAGTAATGCTCCCAGTCTATGTTAGGGTAGTTGAAGTCACCCAATATAATGGTGTTTGGAGAGACCTTCATATTTTCCAGTGTTCTCAGGAAGGCCGAGTGGGGTTCCTGGGTTTGGGAGGGTTGTCTGTAGCAGGCTATAAACTGGAAGGCAGTTTTACCCACTGTTAGTTGCACATGGATAGTCTCTGATGCTTCGTGCTGTGCCACCAACCTGGAGGTGTGGGTATCTTTGACAAATATTGATATTCCCCCTCCTTTTGTGGTTCGGTCCATGTTTTGGGGCCAAAAAACATGGTATGAGGTATAACCTGGTAGTGCTGGGCTGCTCTTGGGATCCTTGAACCAGGTTTCTGTTACTGCACAGATATCAATGTTCTCCATGCTAAGGAGAGTTTTGAGTGCATGCAACTTTGGAGGTTTAGACTTCTGGTGTTTAGTAGCATTACTCTTAGTTTCTTATCACGTGTGATACCTATGGAGGTGGGTTTGTCTTTTGAGCCTTGCCTAAAAAAGGCACTATGGGGGTGGCAAGAACCTTTGCCAATATCCGAAAGCCCAGGGGTGACAGGTGCAAGCCGTCCCTAGCAAAGCATCGTGGCTTGTCGAGCATGTCATCCCAGGCAGACAGACATTGGATCCGCTTTGAATGACACCAATACTTAAGCCAATTGTTGAAATTGATCATCTTGTCTTCATATTGTGGCATCATTCTTGGTGAGGGTAAGATGCTACTCAAGGTCAGGGTCATACCGGCCTGGGCTGCATGCTCAGAGAGCTCCTCTATGTCTCTTTTCGTGTAGTCCAGAGAGGTATGTCTTAGGTCATTTACACCAGCATGGACAATGACTGAGTCATATTTGTACTTGCCTTGGAGTGACCTGAGTGCTTGTGTTATGTGGCAGATGCTAGCGCCCGACAGGCAGCTCACCGTGACCTTCTCCTTGTTCAGCCTGGTGAGCGGGACGTCAGTGTGCCTGACGATAGAGTCACCTATTACAAGTGTATCAAGTGTGTTGTTTAGTCTTAAGGGCTGTGACTGTTCGGCACACTGGCTTTGTGAGGTATGTGTTGCACGTGTTTTGTTTTGGGGTAGTGGTTGCTTGGGTGTCTGCTTTGGAGGTCTCTGCTGCTTAGGCAGATTTTTATTTAGAGCCTCTGAGTATGTTTTTGTGTGTTTATGTGTTTGATTTGCTGTCGTGGTAGGTCTATGTGAGACTGGAATTGTAGTGAGTGTGGTTTCCTTCTCCTCCTGACTGGTTACGCCAGTACTGAGTTGAGAGAACTTAGCCTCCAGTTTGGCTATATGGTTGCATCTCCCACATGTGTTGGAATTTGTTGGGAGGAGGAGATGGTTGTCTATTTACATGAGGCAGTTGTAACATTGCCTCAAGATTCCCAGATTCACCAGCTGGACCGGAGAGGAGATTGACAACTAACCTTTGGACATGCTAGAATAGTATTGGGAATTCCTTTATAATTGAAAAAAAGGGCCAATGGGGAACAAAGTACTCAAGGGGAGTTTGTGAGGGTGTAGTGCTTTTAATTTTTTAGTGCTGACTTATATAATTGCTTTAGTGAGCAAGTGCCAGGCTTTAGAGTGGGAATAGGGTGTTTATTATGAGAACTAGATCAGTTCTAAGGGAAAAAGTGAAGAGCAGACGTTGTGGAGCCGAGAATGGTTTAAACCCAATTAAGCAGCGCTGCCCACTATGCGCAAAATCGTGCAAAGCCGTGCTAAAGTGGGTTTTATACAGGGGGACTTAAAAGAGCTAGAAATTGGCTCAAAATGGCCAATAGACTACCAGATTCTTGTGCTGGGAATACTCCTCCAGGGATAGATAGGCTGCTCCAAGCTCCCCACTGCCACTGGTGAACAAAGAAGCCTCCCTTTATCCAAGAAAGGAAATGGGCAACACAGGAACTTTCCAAAATTCCAGAATACAGCAAAGCCTGTATTTGGACTACTCTAGGTCAGGAACGATGGGAAACAAGGATATTTTTTTTTTTTTGCAACAAACAGCAGGAAAATGCAATAAATATGTAACACAGGCTAGCGCACTTGAGTGTGTAGCCTCAACAGGTAAAAGCAACAAACAGGACAAACTTTAAAAGTGCAGGTGCAAAAACAACTTTAAACAGTTTAAAACAGTTCAAGAAGCAGAAATACTTGCAGTTTAGCTAGATCGGACAGTCGCCCAGGTAGTAGCAGGAAAACAAACACTTTTATCAGGTTAGTAGTCACTCTTTTAGCCTCTCTGCTGCTAGCACCACTCTGCAGGACCACAAGGAGCTTGGCTGAGTAGTAACAAGTGCAAAAAACGCGCCAAAGTGGGTTTTATACAGGGGGACTTGAAAGAGCTAAAAATTGGCCCAAAACGGCCAATAGACTACCAGATTCTTGTGCTGGGAACACTCATCCAGGGATAGATAGGCTGCTCCAAGCTCCCCACTGCCACTGGTGAACAAAGAAGCCTCCCTTTATCCAAGAAAGGAAATGGGCAACACAGGAACTTTCCAAAAGTCCAGAATACACCAAAGCCTGTATTTGGACTACTCTAATGTGTTTTTGTTAAGAATGTTACAGAGGTGGAGGCGAGGTATGGGTGTGTGAGTGTATGAGGATCGGTGTGTACAGTTTTAGCTGAGTGGGATGCCTCCAGATTAGCAAAACATCTGCATATCTCACAGAATTATCTGTGCTAAGTAAAGAGTTCATTATCAGCAAGAGTAAAGCAGTTTCTACACACTGGCTGAGGACAACAAGTGCTAAAAAGCTGGTAGCTGAAGAGAAACAATTTGACTGGTATTCCATAATGTTCACTGCTTCATGTATTAGATAGAGCAGTTCACATGTAAGGCAAATATAAGTAATCAGATGAATTTAATTTACATTATGGAGAAATGCACAGGCTGTACTATTTCTGTGGACCAAGTCGGTTAATTCTAGTTTCTGAAATAGTGCACAAGTTAAAGTATTTGAAGAAGTATGTGCTTTTGTGTGGGAAGTACACTAGAATATGTATTTGTACTAAGGCAATGAAAAAAGAGCAGTTTTAATGCTTGAGAGCTAGAGAATACAGTGGATTATTTTAATAAAAGCAGCTACTTGGGTTTCAACACAACTCTGCTGAAATGATCAGTATTTGTTGGTAGAAAGGTAGTGATGTGGTTCTGCAAAGTGAGAGGAGCAGCTGACTGCAATTTGAAGTAGGCATGTAACTTAATATATTGAAAATTGACATGCAAGGCAGCTTTGGGGAACAAGCTCATGAATGTAGAAGATAAACTCAAAATTTCTATGCCAAATAATACAGATAATAGGTGAAGAGTCACATCAGATCTCCTACAGATATCTATCTATCTATCTATCTATCTATCTATCTATCTATCTATCTATCTATATCTATCTACCTATTTATATTTATAAACATAGTGCATATTGCCAACACACAGTGTGGAGTATAACCATTCACAGGAATACTACTGAGGATTAAAAAACAACCCCCTAAGAACTAAACAGCCAATAGCAATCACACATATAAACTACCTGAAAAATTCAAATCACTTGAACTACTCTTGCTTTGTCTTCTCTCACCAAAGAAAAAAAAAAAGCAGGATTTAATTCAAACAGCTAGCAAACTTTAACAGCCATTCATAGTACCAGTATTGACTGGAATCTATCAAAATGAATGCTTAGAACAGCTTAAAACACTTAGCTCAGTCATTATAGGGTCTGAACCTGGATAGTGATAAGCCAAATAACTTAAATGAACAGAAACTTAAACTGATAGAAACAAATACCTTAAACTGACAAAATAAGTAAAACTGATAGCACAAATAACTTGAAACAGAAAATAATTTCTAAAATAAAATGAAACTGACAAAAAAGAAAATCACTAAAAACACTTTTCTAGTTGTTGCAATGTCTGGAAATTGTAGCAGTTGGTTTACAAGGCCTAATACAGTGTTGGGTTAATTGAGAACTGCACATCATCTGAAAAGCTCTCATTAATCAACAGATAATAGCAGTTACACTTATAAACTCCCTTTAAGCAATTTGTCTGTCTCCTATTTCGCCAGATGTAAAAAGGTATAATTTAACAGCCAGACCATTTAAACAGCAAACTATAATACATCTATTAATTATAATTTGTAAAAATAAGAGCATAAAACAAATTAAAAAATTTGAACCAGTTCTTATAGTATCTGAATGAGGACAATGTCAAACAAAATAACTCCAATGGATGAAATCAAATAGTTTAAACTGGCAACATAAATAAAACATATAAGAAGAACATTGAATTAAATAAGAACTGCCAAAATAACTTAAATTTGGCCCATGTGACTTAGCTAAGTGTCGACAGTGCTTGTTAACCTGCAGTGGTAAATAATAGTAACCATCTTCTCAGATAAAGAGTAGAAATAATATACGTACAATAAATACCAGCTATAAAAGATTTGAAGAAAAATAAATTATCTTTCCTTAAATAATAAAGCAAACAGTGAAGATGCATATTAAATATGCAGAGGAATAAGAAAGTGCACAAGAAATATCAAAATAATAGTTTCTTACATAGACAGGTATATTAAAATAGCTCCCTTACCTATGATAGATATATAGATGTAAATACCTCTAGGTTAAGTTATACCGAACCCTTACTGTTATATGTTCCTAAATGATAAAAGACAGAAATTGCAAATAGCAAACTCCCAGGGAAATGTTCACCTCAATTTCTTCATACAGACTAAAACTATAAATTACTATTTCTGTACTATGTGTAAGCTCCTGTGACAGATACAGGATTTTAGAGTCCGAGTCCTCATCTGTTCATTGGTGTGGTCTATATCACATAATCAAATGCTTCTTTCACTGAATGCCTCTTTACTGAACACTTTTACTTGAACATCTTATTCATGGAACCCTGTAGTTGTCGAACACATAAAGATCAAATAGTGTTAGCTGGTTGCCTTACAGAACTTAACATGTGACCTCAATAAAAAAACTCAATAAAACAAAAATGTGCACAAAGTCTAAACATTAATCAAATATTTAAAATTCAATATTTAAAAAAAAAAACATTACTTAAAAAAATAAAACTGTAGACTTACATTACTATTAATTTTAATATTTACCTCAATTTTCCTATTATAGTACCTGACAGACTGGTCTACTGAAAAATGGGCATAGCCTCACTAATTAAAAACTAAAAAACTGCAACTAGTTTTTCTTCCTCAGTTCTGCAGCAGTGCTGTGCCCCCCTACACCCCCACAAATAAAATATACCAACTCTGAGATTGCACTATGTTGATGAAAAGGGTAAACTAGGAATAGAATGTGAATATTCATTCTGGAATGAATATTACTTAACATTCACCGACTGTTGGATGGTAGGCGGGGTTTAGGCAGCACCTGCTACTCCAAATATTGCAGTGTACTATATTAATACGGACCCTTTTTTTCAACTTAATTGGGGACACATTATAACATTATCTATCACCTTTTTCTTATAGTACATTTCAAATAAAATTATACAAAGCTGCTAATTTATTACAAAAGTTAAAGTTATCCTTTAAAGCATATATTATGTTCCTGAAGATGGCCAACAAAAATCATTCAATACGATTCACTTCAACGATTAAAGAGATTGATGAATAGGTTTTTTGACTAAACAGGTTCAATAAAAGGGTGTTTGATGAAAGCAGTATTCGATTAAGTGATATAGACCCACTTTGTGAGCTTGAGCAAGTCATTTAATCAGACTGTGCTTGGTGGCATCTGGGTATTTGGGCTAGGATCCTCAAACGTCCCACAGATTGTGAGTATAATAACCTATGAATTAGATCAAGTTTCAGATATATATGTATTCCTGTTCACCTGGGCCTATTGCATTATTTTCTTTTACAAAAAACATAACATCAGCTTATTCTAGTAGTTTGCTGTCCCACAATAAAAGTTAATAAACCGATGTTTCCTCCTGTAGAGAACAAGCCCTTAGTTACATCATACACAAGATCTTACATACATCTGTTAACTGTCTATATTTTGATATCTGTTTTTTTCTTTTTTTCACAGATCTGTTCAGTTACTTCTTTGAAGTAGATTGTAATTGCGTTTTATGACTCTTTCCAGTACAGGAGATACAAGAGGTTATGTTTTGAATTTCAAACATTAGATTGATGCATTTCCCTTCCTTTCATCTCAACCACATTTAGAAGTGAAAATGTTATAAGCGTACAGACATTTTTCAGACAAGATGTGTTACTAGAAGCAGTTAAGGAAGAAAAGAAAATACATAGCCCTGGGGAATTCAATAAACTCCTTGTAGGATTAGAGCAAAGCCTACATGAAGTTTACATGTTAGCATGATTACCAGCAGTGTTAATTGCATATGCATGCCATGCATCTCGCTTACACTAATGCAAGCATAGCTTTGTGACCAGCAACAGTGCTGCTGGCCAGGAAAACATGTAAAGCAGCATGAACACCTGCAGACATGTAAACCTGTTTATATACAGGCAAACTGGTTCTGCATGATTACACGGAAAGCCATAGTGACCACCAGGGTTTAATATAAAGCAATATACACAGCTCTAACCCATTATATGAAAGTGTAGTCAGTACAGCATGGAGTGCAAACTTGTTTTAGGCATATAGGTTATTGCTACTTAACATCCTGCCACACAATCTGACCACATTTATGTCCATACTGCACAAAGTGGACGAAATGCAATTAGCTGTTGTGCTGACAGACATTAAGCAAAGGACAATGAAAAGTATAGGGTGCTTGCTTAAAGTCCACACCACTTAACGTTCTATGGGATAGAAACTATTCTAGATGTTAAGCAGCAGTTACCTGTACTGAATAAAAGTTTTGCTAGTGATCAGCAAGGCTACATAGGCTGCATTAGAAATACGTATTCATGTGTGTGTAGTGAAAAGGGACACACACATGAATTGTAGAAATGAACACAGGAAAGAAGACAGGTGAAACATGATAATGTACAGCAGATGAGGACATGCCAATGTGCTTAGAACATAAAGACAAGACAGTTGTAGCATGAACAGTAATCGTGTAAGTATATGACACAGTATGTACTGCTGTTTCCACCTCCTGCAGTTATTGTATATTATTTGACTGTCACACATGGTAACATATTGATGTAGAAGATTTTTCATGATATAAGCATCCTAATATGACCACTGTTAAGACCATTTATCAAGGACAGCATATACAATAGAGGGTAGGTCCAGATTGTGAAGATGTGCAAAATGAATTGCCTGAATATGAATGTAATGTCAGCAGAGGTCTCAACCATGTGGGGAACATAGCAACAGGCTCATGGACAACAGTAGACTGAAGCATGCACAACCATGGACAATATCAGAATAATACCAACAGTGATCTGTGTTATTGACATCAATTATGTCATTGTGAGCTATTATACATGGTTCTGCAAAAACACACTTGTACAACTGTCATGATTTGTTAGTAATCTGTAAAGGGAATCAAGCACACCTGCCTCAAAAATTAACATATTTCAGAAGTGTAAAGAGGGGCACTGTTACACCATAGTTGAAATTACGAGCAATCCTGGATAGTTGACAGCTTTGCATGGCATATATATGCCACAATCCACACTTTCATGAATGTAACCCATGCTATATTTACTGTGTACATCACAGGAACACGAAGCACACATACACATTGTATAACACCTTGAACAGGGTTCTGCACTGTCAACTCCTGATGGTTATGCATCAAAAAGAATACTTAGGTATGGTCGATAAGCTTTGTGGGAGCTCACTGTGGAAAAGTGATACACTTGAGTAACTCATCCCTGGAAGATTTATTGGGAGATACGTGCAAAAGGGTGCTTTGTATTCAATTATCGGTGTGATGAGGGCTGAGAACAGTGCAAATATAATGCCCTTTGATGTGGATGTCCTGCACGTACCAAGGAGTTGGGCTACATATAAGGAATTAGTCATCACTGTGGTTACATACTGGTGCATGTTCCGCATACCATCTACCAGAGTACACAGGTTATATACCAATTGGTCTCCTCATAGGGGAGTGCTGTCTATATTGTAATTAGCTTGTGCATTTTCTTTCATAAAGGAAGTAATCCCCCCAATATTTTTGTTCATCTACTGTGCCCCCATGACTGTGGCAACAATCCTTTGTGTCTGTTAATAATGTCTGCATTATACCAATACAATACCTGGATTAATTTATTGTCCACAATTTGCATTCCTCCACAAAGCTGGTTAGACAAAGGATGTGTAAGTTAGTATTGATGTCCGAGACTTAAATACTGAACAGGAAAGGGCCTAGTACAGAACCCTGAGATATGGATCTGGCACTGGACTCCAGATAATGGTGAGTTCACTCACTATGCCATTATCTGTCACATATATGATCCAGTTGTCTACCCACTTGGTGACATAGGTGCTAATGCCCACTTGAGGCAATTTCTTGGTAATAGCTGGGTGTGGATTTGTGTCATATACATTGGACAGGTCACGTTATGCAGGATGATAGTGTTTTCCCCAAACATGCCTTGGTAACCTTCTTGAAGACATTTGACAGATGTAAAAGACATGAATTAGCCTTAACAAATCAAACATGTTTGTTATCATGTTGGGAGATTACCAGTGTCCTTTTTGACAAGGTCCATGAGGACTTGTTGGTCTACCTAACAGATGAGGAGAATCAGGAGTATGAACCTATAACCCCATCAAGGGATGCCCCCCCCTCCAGTCAGACATATGCATGCTGCTGTGCACCCTTCTACGACAGCATAGACTGTCTGGATGTTTTATTGAATTACGGATACAACTGTGTCTGCTAGGTCAGGTTTTAAGTCATGCTATAGGCAATCTGTGATGTATCAGGGCCCATTGATTGTGTGTTATTAGCTGCAGAGTGTGTACAGATGAGCTGCCCAAATGAGAATAAAAACTGAGTAATATTCACATGTATACTTTGACTGATGGCAAGTAGCAACAGGGGAGTGACGTGTGAGACAAACTGTCAGCTAGCAGATTGTGTATATTATCCAGCTGAGTATGTCCAGTGGTATCCACAAACAGCCCAGTGCTTACTTGTGTATTCCCCTTAACATTTCACATTTATTGAAATAAACGATTTGTGAAAAGACCTCCAAATACAACCTTCATCATGCATCACATTCCACACACACTGGTACACACAGTCATATAACTATACCAATTTCATGTAATTACATGAATTGTACAACTTATGCCTGTGTTTCATGGGAAAGCTGTGTTTAAGTGACCTGATGGCATATAAGGACACATTACAGATCAGTTGTCTGTGGCTCATGCAGAACATTTCCTGACACAAATGCTAATAGTCACACAATGATGCTGCTGACCCCTCAATAATCCTTGTAAACACAACTGCACATACAATGAATTCCACAAGTTTGCAATTGAATCAAAACTTGTAATATTGTTTTGTATATCACAACATTATAACGTGGATCAAACAAGACTTATGTGCTCATGTAATCAGTATTAATTTATATTGGTATCTGTCACAGAGCATTTAATGATGGTAGGTAGACACATGCACACCTGTGCCATACTGCAAGTGTCTCTGTGATGGTGGAATGGGAACTGTGTAGGATGTAGATCTGCTCCACTACAACAATGCATGTCTTTATAACCCAACAATATACATAAAATTTTATCATACATGTCAAAATTTCTCAGGAAGCATATTACTACAGCTGTTATAAAAGAATGAACTGGCAGCAGTGGACATCAATACATTAGCTCACATGACAGATTGTAATAACTTATTACACCTCAACACAGCATGTGTCAAATAAAGCAACACTGACATGTCTATGTTCATAGGATCATAGGACATTATCAAGCTAAAAGCCAACAACACATAAATCCTAGCCATTATTACAACATTTAAAACAAACTCCCCATATTTATATGATGGAAGATACTAAGAGGATTGCATATATGTGAGTGTATTTGTTGGATTGAATTACATACTGCCACTGTCCATATGTGACATGTGCACCACACCATGACAGAATTAGCAACCACACATCCATTGATGTAGAAATGGCTTGCACAGGCTCATGGAACTCAGCTTCATAGTGTGTGTATGCATATTTGACATAAGGAGATCTTTCAGACCTCTGCAGGAATGATGTCATGTGGCCAGAGGATAAAAGAGGATGGTGGCTGCATGGAGCTATGATAAAGGTTCTCCTAACTGGTAGTGAAATGTACAGCAATAAAAAAGATCATACAATGGCCATAATGTACCACCAACCACACACACAGCAGAAAACTGGGTCTGATTTGAACATTACACGTGTGTAGGTATAGCAGATGAATGTTATCTGATGTAACAGTTGCATCACCACATATGTCTGACTTTAACACTCTCACGTTGCACTTTATGGAGTATAATAACATCACTGTATGCTGAGAAGAATATGATGGGTGGAGTGTCTGACATGGATGTGGAGTAACATGTCTGTATTAAATTGTCTCAAAAGTAATACTTGGATGTATATGCACTTAAGTTGCCTGCTGTCAGAGTAGAGCCCCTATATATTAAGATAAAGTAGCTTGAGAGCACAGTACTCAATGTCACTGCCACAACACAGGTTTGTCTTGAATACTGTCAAAATGTATGTTATACAGGAAGGCATGATTAGTGTATGTTACAAGAAGATGTTTGGAGGAGGGTCTGACATAGCTGGGACTCCCTTGTCATTCTAAAATTATCAACATTCTGATTGTTGAATGCTCACACAAACTAATTGACCACAGTGAGAGTAGAACAACCGCCTGACTATCTACAGAGCACAGTACTTAACATCATTGCCACAGCAGAAGTCTGGCTTTGACAGTGTCATTCAACACTTTATAGTAGATGACATCAGCAGGCATCTATATTATAAGATTGAATGCTTAGGTGATCGAACACCTAAACATCGAACTTATAATATCGAACCCAAAAATGTTGAACAATGCAGGAAAACACGTCAGTCGGCCACAGGAAAAAAAAAATTATACCCAAACTGCATGGTGGCCTTTGCCCCCTACACCAGCCGATGTGGGGGGGTTGTGCCTCTCACACCCCCCCTACATAAATATATCAACTCTGAGATCACTCTACAGTAGACAAAACAGCAAAATCTGGTGAACAGCCAAGGAAAATCTTTCCCTGCATTAAATCGGCTGTTCGTTGTTTTTTGCTTTCGATATTACAAGTTTGATGTTTATGTGTTCAATCACCTAAGCATTCAGTCTTGTAATATAGACCCATCAGCAGTGTCTGTTGAGATAAAGATGGTAATAGGAGTGTCTACGCACACACGCGTGTGCACACACATGCGTACACACACACGCGCGTACACACACACACACACACACA
Organism: Protopterus annectens; assembly: GCF_019279795.1. Taxonomy (NCBI): domain Eukaryota; kingdom Metazoa; phylum Chordata; order Ceratodontiformes; family Protopteridae; genus Protopterus; species Protopterus annectens. The sequence continues at coordinate 583,904,087 of NC_056734.1, forward strand.
CACACACACACACACACACACACACACACACACACACACCAGTTGACTGTGGTGAAATTAGAACACTTACCTAACTAAGCACACCAAGTGGAGAACTCAATACTTAATGCACATGCCATGGCATGAGTCTGGCTTTTACAATGCTGCTGGACAACTTATAGTGGATGACATCATCACTGGATGTTTAAAAGAACATTTTGGGAGGCCTGTATGAAATGGATGGGTGGCCATGTATTACTGTCAAAATGTTCGCACTCCATGGGACTGACTTGCTGACAGTAGGATACACCATTATGCTTTTTCTGACTAGGTTCATAGGATGATAGGCTATTGGCCCAGAGACCCTTATAAGCCTAGCCAAGAATTTTGCCCATGTTGCCACAAAGTCAGCACTTGTTTCCCTTGTCCAAGTGGGATCCCAGGGGTGTATTTTCTGTTTCCTATCTAGTCATCCAGGTTCCTCTTAAAGAGGGCTAGTGAAGTACTCTGCTTGACATAAAGATGGAGTCTATTCCACAGATGGAGGAGTTTTTGGGACACAAATCTATTCTGCCAACAAGTTCTATTAATGTCACAGACCAGGTTGAGGCCTTGCTTGTAGGTTGTGTGAGTGGAGTTTGACTTATGGATATGGAGCAACTCCATCAAGCCTGGGTCTAAGATGGCCTTGTATGCCAGACACGGGTCACCTCTGAGCAGTCTGTATGAGACTGGGTACAGGGACAGGGGTTTTAGCCTATCTGTATAAGATAGGTGTTTGAGACCCGGGATTTTCCTGGTCAGAAACATCTGTGGTCTCTCGAGCTGCTGCATGTGCTTGGCAAGGTACAGTACATGCTGAAGAGGGCACTGTACTCAATAATGTGTCTATACATACAAACACACCAGTTGATTTATGTGACATTAGAACCCCTACATAAGTACACTAGCTAGGAAACTCAGCACTTAAAGCAAGTGCCATAGCACAGGTCTGATGCTGGACAATTTATAGTGGATGACATCATCACTGAATGTTTGAGAGAAGATGGAGGAGGCCTTTATGAAATGGATGGGTATCAATGTACCACTGTCAAAATATTTGCACTCCATGGGACTGATTTGCTGACAGTAGGATACACAGTTATGCCCTCTGAAGTATGGATTTGGGATTTCAGCGTGTAGCTCGCAAGACATTTCCCTGCGAGCTACATCGCCAAAACCAAATGGCTGCAGCAGCACTTTGCCGTAATGCAATTTGGCTGAAAAGCATAGCCGCTGTAGCTGTAATCTATGAACGGGCAGATACAGCCATACGGGATGTGTACCGCATGCCTTCGTCTCATTCAAGGAATGCATTTATTTAATTATTTATTTATTTTGTTGTCAGGACAACAAAATAAATAAATAATTAAATAAATGCATTCCTTGAATGAGAAGAAGGAATGCGTTACACATCCCATACGGCTGTATCTGCCCGTTCATAGATTACAGCTGCAGCGGCTATGCTTTTCAGCCAAATTGCACTACGGCAAAGTGCTGCTGCAGCTGTTTGGTTTCGGCGATGTAGCTCGCAGGGAAATGTCTTGCGAGCTACATGCTGGAATCCATGGATTTGCCTTGTCATAGTGGTCTTCATAGATGTTGCCATCATCATTATATTATCTGATTAACATATCCTGTTATGAGAGTGGTGTGCAAAGTGAGGATGCACTATTTCCTGTTGTGTTTCCAATGTACAGGTATACTTTAAAAGACAGCTTGTCAAACTAGATGTAAACAGCTGCCGGATGCATGTAGCAGAAATGAGAGAGATGCAGATGATTCACAGGATGTTGTACACATTATACACTTATTTGTCACATACAGGCACGCACATTTTTGTGATCATATGTATGTGTTGATACTTGTGAAGAACTGCTTTCCACATTTATACAAGTTTAAGACAATTTGAATGTGTATTGTCACTATAAGGGTGTAGATGTTATGTAACAATGCATTTTTGTATTTATTTCTGTAGTGTAATTGATATTTGGGAACAAGTACTGTGATACCAAGTTTCAAGTCCATGAGTGCAAGTAACACATGACTGAGTGCAAATATGTGTTCAGTCATTAAAAAGTGCCTTCCCTTTGGTTGTGTTTTTACATGGACTTTAATGGGATGAAGACTAACTAGCTAGACAGTAAAAATAAAGAATTCATGCTAATAAGTACTTTCCATAGTGCAACACCAAGCAACTGGTTTGCGTGATTGATGGCTAAGTGTTTGCACATGTGAGATACACATTTAAGAACTCTAGTTGAACTTGAGAAGTACTTATCCATACTGGCTATGGTGGGCACAGCTAACAGATACTATGGTGTTCATTGCTGCTTCTTATCAGATATATTACATGTTGTATAACCTTAAAAGACAGGTAAACTTTCCCTGTTTGCATATACTTAGGCAACAAGCAAACGCTGATCTCTGTTTCATTCTGAAAATTATAAGAGTTGCACTGGTTTGCTTTTCTCAGTGCAAACATGCTAACCAAGAGAGGTGTGGAGTGGAAAAAGCACACCTGCTGCCGAGCTGACTCTGTAGCAGCAGGTGTAAGAGCATGGAGTTCTTATTTTGAGCACAGATGATACATGGTTCGAATTCAGTTCTATCTAATATTTTTACTTATGTATTCATTATGTTATTAATTGCATGTGATAATTACTGGAAGTGTGAGAGGAAATTACTACAGTGAAGTACTGTATAAGAACAAACAGTACTCAAGTGAATTATGTCAACAGTACACATATGGATTTGCATATTTATGCAGACATCAGTCTAAATAAATGTTTTATATGAAATTTTTAATATGAGTGTCTTTATTCTGCCTTAACTGCATGTTTCCTTATTGCAGCAGGTTTAAGCGGCATTGAACGGAGGTAACAGCGCCATCCCAGAGGACATGAACAGCCATTCACCATCACTCAGAATTGGTGCATGATGGCAAATACTGCACAAATGCAGAGGGCAAAAAGTGAAGGGGTTCATTAGGGATTTCTTACTTTTGTGTGTGGTATGTGATTCTATTTTTTCATGAGATTAAGGGTGTGAAAATGGAGTAAATAGGAAAGAGGTGAAATGGGGGGCAAGCAGGGGAAAGAACAAAGGGAAAGCAATATAAGAATGTGCAGGAGGGAGTTAGGAAAGAACCATAGCTATCCACTTCTTCAACAGTGTAAAATGAATATGTATAGAATATTGGCTGAGATTGGACTGCCACCTCAACAAAGATGGGTGACAACAATGCAATCATGTTGTATAGCCAACTGGACCAAATCAAGCCTGTCAAGAAGACACATGTATGAACTGGAGAACTACAAGGAAAGATGTTTCTTGTTTTTTGAGCAGGTGCCCATTTTTGAGTTTTATTTCAGTAATATAGGAATGTTTGGTAAGGGACATAGGTATTTCAGGATAAGGTAAATAGGGTAGGTGAGGAATAAGATGCAGACAAACAGAATAACAAGATGGTGAGGAACACAATAGGTTAGTGGACACCATGACTGGGGATAGGGAGGGGACATCAGATGTACATGGCAGTCTAATGTGAGAATCCAGTCTTTACCCTCAGAACTATCATCACCTTCTCTCTTCTCAGTTTGCTGTTGGAGTGCTTAACATTTCTGATTGCCCAGTATTCTGGCAAGCATCTTCACAATTCAGCTGAGACCTGCACCAATGGTGCTTTCCATGACATCATGCACCATGCCTGGCATCTTTTGGTGGGTGAGAAAATCATCACCTTCACCAATAGTTCCAGAAGGTACTACTGCACCAGCTGCCGGGGTAATGCTAACTGATGTGGAGGGCCCAGGTAGTGCAGGGGCTACAGAGGCAGTACTGCCAGTTTGGGTCCCAGATGTGCTGGGCATCAGTGCAGAAGCTGTTGGAAAGGGTGCAAGCTGAGCAGCACTGACTGGACCACCTCCTTTTGCTGCAAATCATTTTGTGAGTTGGCTGAAATTGACAAAATCAGAACATTGTGACCACACATATAAAAATAAAAACGAGAGAGAAGGAGTGGGGTTCCAGAAAAAAAGATAATTAATACCATCATATACGACATGCAATAAATTACTATGATATAAATAAAATAATTTTACTTTTACATTTACTATACCTTTTAACAACTACACACTATGACTGATGATTGCTTCAATTAATCCTTACAATATGCATATATTGCAGATATGCTGGATCAGATAATACAGATTATGTTAGCAGCATGGCATGTATGTCAATTTTGTTAAAATTATTATGTAATGTTTTTAAATTATTGCATTATATATTTTTACTGGTGGTATTTGAACCCACAACATCTGAATTCACAATTACTATTCACTCTTAACAGTTGGCTTGAGCTACAGACTGAAGCATGCATGCTTAATTTTACAGTTAAGATTTGCATGCTTAATTTGTTAATAATATATTCAAGCACAATACTTAACTATAATAATTTTATTGTTTTGTGCTGTATACATACCCCTTGCTTCTCTTAGTCTTTCCAAGTACTCAGCATGGGCATCTCTGTTTGCTGCTATCTCCTGGGCAGCTGTAAGAGAAAAAGGGGAGAAAATAAGAAGAGAATTATGAATACCAGTCTTGGTTATATAAATCTTTTAAGTATTATTATCTATATACTTACACAACTGTGGGATGCCAGCAGTCCTAAACTCATCAAGCCAGTGGTTGAGTTGTTCCTGCTTGCACCTTTTCAGGTCATTATAGTGGTACCTGCATTGCTCTCCAGTGTGTGGAATGCCAGTCACACTGGAGACAGCCTAAGCCAGACAATTCCAAGTGTCAGATTTGTATTGAGTCCCAGTATAGTCCCCTGTAGTAGCCTATGGCCTTGGCACTTCACGAGGAATGCAATGACAATTCTGGACTCCTCCACACCCCATCTTTGAGCCTTAACTTGGGAACCTTCCTTTCTAGCCCCCACCATGTCAGTACCCAATTCAAGATATAACATTTTACAGCAAGTGCACAAACCTGAACAAGTCAACTGCATTTGTGTGGTGTTAAGCAGAGGGCAGCAGTGCCAAACACAGAAGAAGGCAGTTTATAAACTATGAAGGGTAATTTGGCAGTTGACATTAGTTTTTGGTTTAGATGCTGCTATAACTGTTAATTGATTTACCTTTGCAAACATGTACTAGGGGTAAAGATTTTATGACCTGACAGATTTTTGGTGTCTTTACACACGAATAAATGTAATTTGTACAATGTGGAATTCAAACCCATGTAAAATGGACAAAAAATATTCTTTCACATAGGTGTTATTTTTTTCATGTGCACTACAGGAGAAGTGCTTGCGAGACATGCTCATGAAATATATATACATACATATATATATATATATATATATATATATATATATATATATATATATAAATATATAATTATATATATATATCTATATATATATATATATATCTATATATATATATATATATATATATATATATATATATATATATATATATATATATATATATATATATTATATATATATATATATATATATATATATATATATATATATATATATTTATATACACACACACACACACACACAAACACACACACACATATGTGTGTGACCTGACAAGCTCCAGGGTTATACATTCATGTGTGTGTGACTATCATTGAAGTATAAGGTTTATACAAGGCCAGAAAAGACAGTTATAATTACAGAAGCATAATTGTCATTATACCCTCAGTCACACATATAATTCATATGAGCTCCAGTGCTATACATAGTTATTTATAATTATGTTTACATTTTTTTTCATTCTTTAAAACTGAGTGGACAAGCATTAATAAAATTGTGAGTATAGGAGATTAGAACCTTGACTTGCCTGTATTGTGGGCATTAGCTTATAACATTTGCCATAGGTAAGGTTGGACTGCAAGTGTATTTTTTACATTCTTTACTGAGCAGAGTGCTCATTGTAACTGAGAGTTGTTGGTCTGACCTGCTCATTAGTTATGCATATACATTAAAAGGTTGAGCATTTAATTGTGTATGTGTGTGACATGAAAGGTCAGGAAATAAATGTTTAATTGTACACCATAATTCTACTGATACACACAGTTACACAAATAATATTACATCTGATATGTTGTGAATGATCAATGCACCTGCTAAATATACTTATTTGCTTGTGTAGTTCTTTTTCTAATGTTAGTTTTTAATTAAAATAAACTGGAACAGCAGTAATAAAACCTTGTCCTTTACTGTATTAGAGCCCAGGTTCACCTGTAATGCGACCCTTAATTTACATCTGCTGCCACAGGAATAACTAGGCAACAGCTGTATATTTTCACATTCATTACTATGAATGTGTAGTGACTGCCGCACAACCCTGCTTACCGTGTTTGTGCAGTTGTAAACAACATATGGTAGAATGTATCCTTTTTGAAACTGATAAATGTCTGCCTATTGTCTGCAGGTGGTCTGGACCTGCAGGGATTGTAAAGTTTGCTGACCATCACACAACACCTCTTAGTGAATTTGTAGGAATGAAAGCAAAAGCAGTAACAATGTATCCATTTTGAAAATGACATTGTCTGGTTGTTTTCTGGGACATTACACTGTGTTTGCACAAAGGTAAGTGATGCACAAACATGACAGGCAAAGCTAAACATGAATTATTATTGTAACAAGTTTTTACTTGGTTTCATCATTAAAAAGTAAATGTAGAAATTGAACCATGATTTAAAGAATAATGCTATATACTGTATGCTTCATTGTGTATACCAGGCATGCTACACATACATTTGATTCACAGGTGTAATTTATGCAGTCTTTATCATACAAGTAATTTCACATTAAATTTAATGTATTTATCTGTTTCACCATGTTTACACTAAGCCTCGTGCCATGCAAATATTAATATTATAAAAAAAAATAGAAAAAAAGGAAAAGACATTACAAAATACAGATTTATACACAACTCTGGATTTGAACTGTCAGACTTCTAAGGCTACAAAACATAGTGATGGGGTCTTATCTCTCTTTGCCACAGCAACAGCTTTGCAGTAGAAATGAAAACCATTGTGCATATAAGCAAGTCCTATTTTCACCACAGTATTATAAAGACATAGCACACTTGCACATCTTCGGTTGTCTGTACATGTGTTGCTTACATATTTAGTGCAATGAATGATCATACAACCATTTCTGAGCATTACTTGTTACCAGTGCAGCTCTTTCTTCTCTTTATATTGTGTTCATTTTTCTCTTATGCGTGCTGTACGCTCACACATACACCCCCGGATTCACGAAACCTCTGTGTAAGATTTAATATGTCTTACTCAGAGGCTGCAGTTGAATGGTATGACGTCAGTGTGCCATGAATATTCATGAGGGCATGCTGACTCAACCGTAACTCTTACACAGACTGATTAGGAAAGCAGGGGGCATGTCTGACTGCCGAGCAGTCTAAATGTCCACGCCCCTGCAAGGTTTTAAAAAGCATAATGTCAACGCACAAGAGCGAGTTCGCTCAAATGTACTTGCACCCAACACCACACTCCCTGACACTGTAAACCCCCATCACACTTATATAAAGGAAATAATAATTATTTTTTTTTAAATCCACGATATAGCTGCCTGTATTTGCGCGTGTGTGCACAGGTGTGCCCATTGCTTAGCTGTAGTTAGCAATTCCGGCATGGAAGAGCATAAGAAAGAATGTTTACGCAAATCACACCAAATTGCAATAGTGTAATGGTAGAGCGTATGCAAAAAGAGGAGGCATTCACGGTTCGAGTCCCACCTCTCCCCTTTGTGTTTATGTTGTAAATCAGTATATGAAATAATACCATACGTATATGATTAAAATATTAGTAAAAGCAGTGAAATGGCCAATGTATCAGTGAACAAAATATATATTTTTAAAGGATCTAGATATATAATAGCCTGCCATTAAGCAGCGCTTTACCCAGCTAAACAGAGGTGCCCAAAATTAGAGACCTCTTCTGTATGCTACATAGATACCCTAAGCAAAAAAAGCCTATATCTTACCCAACCATACACAAAGGCAACAATATCTAAACGTGGACTAAAGGTACTATACAAGCTCCAAAGACTCCTATTCCATTTGAAGAAATGTATCACCAAAGATGGTGATATACATCCGAACCCAGGCCCATCCACTCATCCTGACTCAGCCTCTTCAATGTTAGCCCAAAGATCAGCTAGCTCCCTCCTTATCTTCCATCTTAACCTTAGAAGCCTTAACAACAAGGTTCATAATCTTCATGCCTTGTTAGCCATGCATCTCCCCGACATTATGTGTCTTACAGAAACCTGGCTCAAACCAGTCACAAAGGATGAAGAGATCCTTCCACCTGGGTATAATATTCTCAGGATAGACCGGGGGAAAAAAGGGGTGGGGGCATAGCTGTCATGTTTAAAAGTACCCTTAATATCATCCTGAATCCTATCCAGCCACCTAAAATAGTGAATGCAGAATTAATTGCCCTAAAAATATGCTTAAATAACCAAAAAAGTATCAATCTCTTTGTAGATTACATTCCGCCAGGGAATAATTTAGAAACTATGGAGATAATACTAAATTGGATCGCCGCAAATTACCCTCAGGAGACCATTGTACTAGGAGATGTTAACATTGACTGGGCCCAATGCTCCGCACAGACCAACCCCATGCCTATTAATCTACACGGCTTCTCCCAAAATATTGTCTCACCTACAAGAATAGGAACTGCTCTCCAAAAAGAAAGTATAATTGATTGGATACTTACTAATAAAGAAGGACACAAATATACAACTGGGACCCTCCCGAATGATCTCAGTGACCACCACGTCACCTACGTAATAAGAAACAAATTGACCAGCATAAATCCCCCTTTATATAGACTTGTTAGAAATAAGAAGAAATTTGTACCAGCACTATTCCTAACTGAACTTAGATCCTGTAACTGGTCCAAGCTAAAACCCTGCCCCTTGAAGAGAGCGTGTCTTACTTTACTGACACATTCCTCAACATTCTTGACTCCACGCACCTAACAGGCATTCGTACCAAGACTCGGATAGCACCATGGCTAACTAGTGAAACCAAATCTAAAATCAAACTAAGAGATCAGGCCTGGAACAAATGGCGAACTACTAAGGCACCTCTAGATGCATTAAATTCCAGGAACTTAGAAATTCAACAAAAGACTCCACCCTAGATAAAAAGAACTACTTCTGTCACCTTCAAGAGAAACACCAGAACAATCCAAAGAAGTTTTGGGCAGGCTTAAACACCCTCCTCCACCCAGGGAAAGCAACTACTCCCACCCCAGAAACACTTATTGGAAAAACCAGTAGAGATTGCGAATACTTTTAACTCCTTTTTCACTGAGACCATTCAGGCCCTGGCTAATCAACTTCCCCATCCTTCCTCCCCTCCGACCAAGGTTAATGATGAATCCCTAACCCTCTTTACTATCCAGCCAGCTCCCACCTCCTATATTAGATCACTACTGAAGAAACTTAAGCCAACCACCCTGTCGGCCGACCGACTCCCAGCTGAATATCTACAAATAGCAGCAGATGTCATAGCATATCCCGTCTCAATTCTAATTAACCGAACTATAACTGAGGCCACTATCCCCTCCATTTGGAAGGTAGCCCATGTCATCCCACTTCATAAGGGTGGCACCTCTACTGACCCATCAAACTATAGACCTATAGCAATACTGTCGCCAATAGCCAAAATCTTGGAAAGATGTGTTCATAAACAACTCCTTAGCCATCTCACCCTAAATAATCTACTGTCCAAATCTCAGCATGGTTTCAGACCCCACCATAGTACGACCGCCTTACTCTCATTTACCGACTCAATCAATAAAACCGTAATAACAAAAAAATTTCCTCAGCCCTCTTTCTTGACTTGTCAAAAGCCTTTGACATGGTCAACCACCAACTACTACTTCACACTCTTGAAACCTTTTACCTTGATTACCCGGCTCTTAACTGGTTCAAAGCTTACCTCTCTGGAAGACAACAGGCAGTTCGATGGGAAAATAAGATTTCTCAACCATTGCCAAATACCATAGGGGTCCCCCAAGGCTCTATACTTGGTCCTCTTCTCTTCTCTGTATTCATAAACGACCTTTACTCAGTCATCCCTAAGGCCACCTGCATCCAGTATGCAGATGATTCCACATTGATTTGCTCGGATATCTCCCTCCCTGACCTACAAGTAACAACCCAAAACTGTTTTACCATAGTTGAAAAGTGGCTCTCAGAACGGAAACTCATTCTAAATCCAAAAAAACCAAGTTACTAGTATTTCATCCCACCTCAGTTAGTCCATCAGTCCAAACCACAGCCCAATCCAATAATTGTCCATTCTTCATGCAATCTATTAATGGTATCATGATTGAGCCTGTTACCAACACTAAACTATTAGGAGTTACCATTGATAGTAGGCTTAGATTTGATATGCATATCAGTCAAACCGTAAAGACTGTAAATAAGAAACTTGGTTCCTTGTATAGAATTAAAACTTTCTAACCCTACTGCCAAACTAACCATCTCCGTGCAGCATCTACTTTCCACATTACTGTATGCCTCTCCTGTGCTTTCATTCCTTAACAAAAGTGAGATCAATAAACTCTCTGCTGCCTATAATCACATCGCCAGATTTGTAGTAGGTGGTCCTTACAGAACTCATCACTGCATTAACCTAAGGAAACTTGACTGGCTAGAATTATCTAATCTTCTCAAACTAAACCAACTCACAGAAGCGTTTAAAATTATTAAGCAACCAGATAAAACCCTCCTTGCAAAATCTTCTTACACCATACTCTAATCTTACCTGTCTTCGCTCCTCACATAGAGTCCTGGTCCAAACCATCAAATCCAACAACTCAGCCGGAGAAGCCCTCTTTGCTAACTCTATAGGAAAGTCTGGAATTCCTCCCCAATAATTTAAGACTTACTACATCCCAATATCTATTCAAAACAATCTTAAACAATTTTAAAGAACATTGGCTGTGCCCATGTAACAACCCAGACTAGTTCTCTGACACACAACTAGTAGTATTCTCCACCTGTTTGACTAGGTGTTTTTCGCCCTTAATCCAAATAATTTGTAAGCGCACCCCCTAATTCCACCATCATGGGTACCTATGAAGTCAAGCTCCCCATCGCCTGACTTGACTCTATAAGCAATGGGATATCAACCTAGAATATCAACTATAATGTATCTAAATACAATTGTGAAGTATTTATGTGTATCACTGATTCTGTTTATGTGAACCTCGAATTTTTATGTATTTGCATTAGGTAGTGTACTTATCTGTATATAAATGAAAGTGTAACTTTTTTCTCTGTGGAGCTTTTCTCCCCGGGCCTCCGCTGAAAATGGACATGTATCCAGTCGGACCATCCCGGTCAACAAATGTAAAATAAAATAAAATAAAATAAAATAAATAAAAGCGCTTTACCCAGCGCAATACAGGTGCCCATAGCTTAATAGTGCTTTACCCAGTGCAATAGAGTTGGCCAAAGTTTAAATGCGCTTTACCCAGCGCAATGTGTTTGTGCGGACGTGCACGCTGCAACAACCAGGGCACTGTAGGGCACCGGGGAGCAACTTAGAGCTAAGCTGCTTAAACGCAGCCACACCCCCTAGCCTGTATAGACAGTATTAAAATAAAAGAATGACAGGGTTCGAACCCAGGACCCTATGCATCATAATCAAAGTACAGAACCACTAAGCCATGGCTGCTTAGAAAAAGCAGCTACTATTAGCATACATATACTTAGAAATGGTAGAGTAACCATTACTAAGCATGTCTGCAGTCAGCCTAGATTTATCAAAAATGGCCAATCACAAAAAAGTCGGGAAATGCGGCATATTTAAGCCCCATAGGTGGGAATACTCGCCATAACTGATTGTAGCTCACATTTGCAGTCAAAATGGCAGGTGCAGGAGAGGGTTCACGCTTCCGAGCGCAGCGTTGGGGCATCGAGGAATCGAAATATATGGTTTGGCTCCTTGTCCACCGTCATGAGTCCAGACTCCTGCAGGGCCAGTTCCAAGGGACGGAGTATAAGGCTGAGGCTTGGAACCGGTTAGCTCATGACCTCACCAGTGCCACAGGCGTTCCTCGCACCAGTGAACAGGTCCGTCACCACCATGCAGACCTGAAGAGATGGAAGGAGGACCGCCTGAACCAATGGATACAGGGGACCCATGGGATGCAGGATGCCCCAATACTGGGTAAGTAGCCATAGAATGCAGTATGTAAGAATTGATAATTGATTCTGTATAACAGATAGGTATGTCTCAATATCCCTTCATTTACTTCACAGCTGCAGGTGACCGTGCTACAAATCAGCAAGCCTATGCTGATAGGCTGCAAAGGCTGCACCACCAGGCAGGTTAGTGAAAATTCTGCATGTTTTGTTATATAAAATAGGGGAGAGAGCATGAAATAAAGTGTTGTAGTACAATAATACAGCCATAAAATGGCCTGAATAAGTCCTCTGCATGTACTGTCATACGAAATAGTCATAGTGCCAGAAAAAGAGTGTAGTAACCCTTTAAGAAAGGTAACATATGTCTGGAATAAAATCTATGCAGGTACTGTCATATAATATATGTGAGTGAGCCTGCAAAAGTGTGCTGTAACCCATTAATAAAGGTATATTATGTCTTGAATATGTCTGCCATATGCACTGTTATAACAAATAAAGGAGTGAGCCTGTGGAAAAGTGTGTAATGTCAGTAATAAAGGTTTAAAACCCAGTGTGTGTGTGTCACTTAGTTTGAAATGTTGTTGTACCCTTGCATTATACAAATAGTACTGTGTTAGAAAGTGCTGGCAACCCAGAGTTCTGCAGTCCCGTCTACAGTGGGTGATGGAAGTGCTAGTAGCTGTGAAGCATATATACAGTCCTCAACAGTCAGTTACTGGCTGGCATGCATAAGTAAATCTGGCATACGAGTAGCATGCTAATATGTTCCCCAGAAATATGAGTATGCTTCAATAAATGCAGGGTTCTGTACAAATTGAAGTGAAAATGTCATATGAAAACATCCAGATATGTAGATAAAGAAATATAAATGCAACCATGAAATATGTAGCAGTACCATCTGCATCTTGGACAGTTAGTATGTCAGATATAGGTCAAGTATATATTGAACTAGCCAAACCCATTACACAACCTAATGCATGGTGGCAAGTGTAATAATACATGTAGGGAATATACACTTGCAGTCACTAGGTATATAATGTAGAGTAAAAGTGATTATAAGATGTTAACTGAGGTTTTTTTCTACACCCTACTGTTTCTGCATAAACCATGCAATTCCACACCTCAATGGGTATGCGTAATCTTAAATATTTGTTGGGACATATGTCCTATTGTTTTATAAACATTTGCATTCATGTTGATACATGTGCCCTGTTCAAACACCACGTTCATGGTGGCCTGTTGCTACCAAACATCCCTGCATGCTGTTGGAATATCCACTGTCGTTCAATATATGCATGTGTTATGCTTGCTGTTCAACTGTTGGAACCTTGGTGTGTTGGGTTAATGGGAATATTACTGCATGCTGTTACAACTAATCTGAAATGCTGTTGTTTATGTTGTAATTAAACACACCTAATCACAGAACTATGGGAAGGCCGGTCCCAGCGGACCCACCTGTCCCTCCTCAGTTGGCGAGTGCACCTGGCACCAGCAGGTCCGGTGCCCAGCCTAGGATCCCCTCCTCTGTTGGTCCTGTGTCACCTTCGGGTGGAAGCACTGCAGGGGATGGGGCTCATCCCCCCCTGTGCAAGCGTGGGCAGAGAAGGGCCACCTGTCACCCTTCAAAGGGTCCAGGCTGTGGTGCGTGGGGAGATCCAGCATTCAGTCGCTGATCCCTTACGGCAGCTTGAGGCGAGAGTGGCGCTTCTCTCGGGATGAACCTGCCCGTCCTACTCAGCCCCCAGCACAGCCACCCTCTGGGCTGTGAAGGTGCAGTGGTGACTGCCCATTGGTGAGGATCTCAGTCCCATTGTTACCATCTGTGGGCTCATGGGCTTGCCATTTCCCAACAACCTTATCTGTCAATTGTGTTCACCCACCCCATGTGTCAAATTCCGCCCCTGTATGCATCTTGTTTGTCTTCTCTGTTTACCTCCCCAACCTACCTCCCCAAATATACCTACATCCCCTACCTCACATTCCACTCTCACATGAAAAAAAAAATAAAAAGAGGGCAATCTGTTCCCACAAAAAAATTACGCCCCATACATAGCTGCCCATTTCGCACAGATGTCCGCCGGACATGTAAACTGATTATTATAATTGGCAGTACAACATACTCTGTTGTCCTCACTCCTCTCTCAGGGGTTGAAGGTTGCAAATTTCACACCAAATTACGAACATATGCATAGCTGTTGCTGGTAAAGAAATGGGCAGCTATAACCCTTCCTTACACCCTTACTGCACATCCCAGCTGGTTTCCCTACTGTCTTTCCCTCTTTGTGCCCCCTTTTTCACCACTTTCCTATCTCCCCATTTTCTTTTCTTTCATAGAAATTAGCGCGGGGGTTAGCGGGAGTAAGCACTTTTAAGCAGTAGTTAGCGGGGGTGCGTGAGTGTGAGCTTGTGTGCGCTTAGCTAAGCATCGCTAAGCATCGCGCAAACCCACTTACAACTGCCTTAGTCACTCTGTATGACAGGGCCTTGTATTGCTCAGCAGTAAAATAAAATACACCTGTCAGTCTAGAACCACAGACCTTGGGCTCATCAGTCTGCATGAAGTACCACTACACCACAACAGATATACGATAACTTGGTGCTGAAATAAATATATCATGCATTACAATGAGTGAATGTAAGAGGAGAACAGGAATGGCATAACACAAATCATGTTCTGTGGCCCTTAACTAGCAAGTGTTGTGGAATTGCATGACATGACTATGAAAAGAGAACCAGCCATGCTAGTAGGGAATAATGTTACAGTAGCACCTTACAAACCCCACACGGTATCAGAGCAGGATAAACACTGGCATATTTGAATAGGTCAGAGGCCAGACCTCCCAACTGTGACTCGTTTACAGGGATGTCCCTGATTTGCAAACAAATGTTAGCTGTACCCCTCAGACTCCCTGTGAAATGTAGTAACAGTAGGCAGAAAAGTGGGGAATCCCACTTAATGATAAATGTCAATAAGTGAGAGTAGACACTGCTTGCATGTCAGAAAAGGTATAGTAATACATATGCTCAGAATCCCCCAAAGTCGCAACTGCAAAATATCTGTAATATATCACAGATGTATCCCACTGATATGTACCTTTCCCTGAGGCTGTTCAAATATATACCTGAGAGTATCTGAGGCCTGGAAGAGACAGAAACACACAGGCATATCAGCCTGTCTGCTGTTACACACTCTGCGAATAGCTGTAGAATGAATTCCACAAGCATGCCCTTATGTAGGAGTACAACACAGAAATATCAAAGGATGTAGTCATGTACTGCTAGCAGCCACCTGTGACAATGCCATTGTTCAGGTGCTGAAAAGATTGGTGTGGTGCACAGTCAATGAATACTAGGCTAACTTCTGTCTACCATCTGGATATGTCCACAAGTGGGAGCTACTCAGACAGATTACTAGCCTTTATAGTCTTACAGGTACACAGCAACCCTGCATGTTCAGCAAGATAAACATCACACGATAATAAATAATGCACTCTGCAGTTCTGCACCCATACCCAAAGGTACTATATACCCGTGTAGTCAGGCACAACCAAGGGTGTAGGTAGGCATACACAGTAGTGAAATATGTCCAGTTGTCCAGAGCAGACTGTGCTAATGTCAACACAAACAAACCACAAACTGTCCAGAAGTGAGTAACACACTAATGACAGTATAGCAGTTCACAAACAATGCATGTGCCTGATATTCATAATTGGTAGTACAGCATACTTAGTTGTCCTCACCCCTCTCTCAGGGGTGGAAGGTTTCAAATATCCCTCCTAATGTATTGCATATGCACAGCTGTTGCTGGTAAGAAATGGGCAGCTATGGACCTTCTCCACACCCATCCTGTACATCCTGAGCTGGTTTTCCTACTGTCTTCCCCTCTTTGTGCACCCTTTATCACCACATTCCTATCTCCCCATTTACTTTTCTGTCAAAGAAATGAGCACAGGGGTTAGCGGGAGTGAGCACTTGTAAACAGTAGTAAGCGGGTTTGCACCAGTGTGCGCATGTGTGCGCTTAGCTTAGCATTGCTAAGATATGATAAGCTAAGCCAAGCTTAGTTTAGTATTGCTAAAGTAAAATAAGCTAAGCTAAGCTTAGCTTAGTATCGCTAAGCATCACGCTAACCCGCTTACAACTGCTTAAAAGTGCCTTAGTCACTCTGTATGACAGGGCCCTTGTACTGCTTAGCAGCAAAATAAAACACCCTTGTCAGTCTCAAATCCCACACCTTGGACTCACCAGTCTGCATGACATACCACTAAGCCACAGCAGATATACAATACCTTGGTGCTGAAAGAAATATAACATGCATTACAATGAGTGAATGTAAAGGGAAAATAGGAAAGCCATAGGAATACATTGCAATAACTACTGTTGTATGCCAGTTAATTCTCTAATTCGAAAAGAAAGTACATACTCCCATGTATCCAGTGTTAGCATTAGGAGGGGTGAGTAAACCTACACACTGAGAAGAGTATACTGGAAGAAGCAACAGTCAGGTTTCAGTACAACATGCATTTCACTGGCTACAACCCAGCTTCAGATATGAGACATATACTAACCTTCTGACTGAGACTACGCCTACCTAACCTATCATTTTATAGCAATGTAATGAAATCACAGTGAGAACTGCAATTAACACACAGCAGGCTGCATGCAATTACTAAATGGTGGGCACTAATTGGTGCAGAGGCCATCACATACACATGTGCAGATACCTAGAAAAGCAGCCTGTATCTGCTGTCCACACATGAAATAATATCATTGCACCAACTGGGAGAGAGAGAGAGAGAGAGCGCAAGCAAGAGAGACAGACAGAGACAGACAGACAGGCAGACAGACAGACGGATACAAACAGGCAGTAGGAGTCAGACACTGAAAAGAAAAACCAACACACAGTGGAAACCAAAACCAAAAAAAAAAAATCAACACCTACAACAGACGGAGATGAGGAATACAAAGGTAAGGCATGTAACAGATATGTATTTGCTGACATCCGAATGATGTGTCTGAAGGGTACTCTACATACGGTGAATCATCCATATGTGGCAGCACTCTGTATCTATATGTAGATGCACATTTGCATAGGGCAAGGGACATACTGCAACTGTTAGTGAAGGCTGGACATATGTATGTTGCTGAAGGCTGCTATGTGCACATATGTATGTAGGTTGTAGTGTGTGGCATTGCAGACAGCAAGCAGTGCCGGTATATGTCATGTGGTGATTAAACGCTGTGGGACTGAGCTACAGGCAGTGAGGCCTGCTACAGCTATACAGCCTGAGGACAGCAGAATGCATTCTGCACAACATTGTGCAATAGTATTACATAACCATATGTCTCACAACTGTTGCATAATTGACATCCCCACTATGAAAGGTGGGCAGTATATTTGCCTATATGTGCAGCTATATGTACAGCAATGGATGTTTAGATGTATGTGTGTATATCTATATCTATCTATCTATATATATATATATATATATATATATATATATATATATATATATATATATATATATATATATATATATATATACATATATACATATATAGATAGATATAGATATATTTATATATATATATATATATATATGGATATATATATATATATATATATATATATGGATAAATATAAATATATATCAATATATATGGATATATATCAATATATATAGATATATATGGATATATATGGATATATATAGATATGTATAGATATGTATATATATGTATGGATATGTATGGATATGTATGGATATGTATAGATATGGATAGATATGGATAGATATGTATATATGTATGTATATATATATATATATATATATATATATATATATAGAGAGAGAGAGAGGGAGACACGGGGTCATATGTACTGCAACAGGTGTCTGTTGTCCAAGGCATGGACTGAACACCAGTGTTGATACTGCAGTGCCATACCCCATTCCAAAACACCTTATGCAGTAACTACCACATAGGTGGTAGCCTGCCTAACACTGAAGGTGTCAGAAGGGAACATGGGACACAGGTGGACAGTAAGCTCCCCTTTGATAATCACAGTGCCACACTAGTCTTGTAATTTGTCTACTTGGTACGTGTCATCACAAAAGGTGTGTCATCTAGGGAAATATAGGTCGGTGTTCCCCTCTACTCATCACAATGCCCCATGTGGTATGTACCTCACATGACAACTACAGCAAGTGGAAAGGCCACATACATGCCTAACAAAGAGTAATACTGCCCTCAAACACATGCCCTATGCAGACTGACTCACAAAACCACAGCTAGAGTGCGTTGCATACAGCCCACCCAGAGGTTACCACTGCCGGACATACAGAGGTATGTCACACCCATAGCAGTCGGCCAACCACCATGACAGCACCTCACAATCCCTCCGGGCTACATGACCTAGGGCCCTAATCCTTGTCACCTCACTAAACAGCACATGCTGGAGGTACAGGTTCCTATCCACAAATATGCCATACTGTGGATTAAACCACCCAGCATTAACAAACAAGGCTCCTCATTAGCAGATGTCATACATACCCCTGATTATTGTTTTGGAGATAGGTAATATGCCCTGGGAGTCACCTCTTTGTATCCGGTTGACAGGAGCAAGTGAAATCACATTACATGTGTGTCAAAAGGCAGGGTAGCATATGGCTAGGCTGCTCTAGGCCCTAGGGCCAATAGCGTATTGCCTACCTATGACACAATGCACACACACATGTACTCAGTGCAATACCTGCTATGTGAGGTGGAATGAGTGTGACAGTGACTGTGTGCAAGGTTTGTAAAGGTGTGATAGCTTAGTGTGAGGTTGTGTCTGTCATGGTAGTTTGTGTCCTAGGTATGAGGCCAGAGAAAGATGTGTCAGTTATTGGGATGCAGACATAGTAGGATGGCATATGTTGTGACGCAGTTCCTTGTGTACGACTGTGGTGTCCCATTCTAGGCTGAAGCAATACATGTATGCTCAGTAAGTGGTACTGCTGGTGAATCCAGCTCACATATGAACTGCTGTACTACCTGAAGCTGTAGGCCTAAACAGCACAGTATGGTGTATGTTCACATTCCCTGGTAACACTGTCTTGTGTGTTTCCTGTAGTCTGCACAGATTACATACCTCAGGCATAGGTATCTGTAAGTAAGGGCACACAGTACTATAAGGTACACAGGTAATGCTTATCTGTATCAGCATACATTTGTGTGTTGTATGTATGTCTGATGTGTGTGTAATAATGCCTGTACCATGCCCGCAATCACATGTGTGTTACAGGGTATGTGTGTGTACCTAGCAACATGTATACTCTGTTACAGCAGTATGCCAACTATATTAACAACCGTGCACATATGTTAGGTAGGGGTATGGCATCAAAGACTAGGGTGGTTTACTGGTAATACTGTAAATGTACATTACATTCATTGCATTGGATGACATATTTCTTCATGCATTAGCTTGATATATACCCCCGGGGCGAGGTTGTGCATTGTATCCCAAACAGTGTGCCGACTACTGGTGTATACTGGTTTGTTATATGGAGTGTGGCAGGCACTGTCAGCCAGTTGTGGGCTGAGCACTGATATGTGGTATTGAACGTGTGTATCCTCTGATAGACAGATAGCTATATATGGCAGTTAAGTGATATCTTTACTTCATAATGTTAAGTGTGCCACATGACTTGCTCACACCTATCATTTAATTGTCTTCCAGGGTTATGGCTTATCAACGCAATCCGTTGTATACAGCTGCGGAGGAGCAGGAAATACAGAACAACCTGGTGCAGCACTATAACCTGCTTTTTTCCAGAGCCAGCCAGCACCAGCATGAGCGTACTGCACTGTGTCAACATCTTGTTCACCGGGTAAATGACATAGGCATGCATAACTGGACATATGAGCAGGTACAACATCACTGCAGTGATTTAATTAGACATGTCCGGCAGCGTGCGTCTGATATCCATAGGCAACAGCTTGCCACAGGTGGTGGGGCGGCCATACATCCCCCCCTCACCAGAGTGGAGGAGCTGCTCCTAAGCATGGTGGCTCCTGGCCTACAGCAGCAACAGCATCACACGTGTCATCATAGAGGCCAGAGCCACCCAGCAGGATGACATGGAGCGTGCAGGTAATATGCCCTAACTGTAGACTACCGTTACCTGTATTGTTAGAATATGCATATATGAGATGTGTACTCTGTGTTTAGCAGTTGTGCTGCCTATCATATGCAATACTGATATTTGGAATAGTATCTGTACACCTGTGACTGTTGACTGTTGTTCCACTGTAGTTTAGCACACTCACAACAGCAATGCCACAGTTGTGGCCACTGACAAACTGTGTCATATTCTTGTAGGTCCCTCTGGTGTGACAGCAGGGCAGACGATGCATGCTGGTGAGTGTGTTAACACTTTAATATTGGTAATGAAATGTGCATGTCATAGGTGAGGTGTAGGCCATGTACACGTAACACACCTACGCATAATGCATGCTGTGCATGTTTGCTGTGAGACATCAATCTCAGTAATGTCAGTAGCTGCCTCAATCACATGCAATGCACAGTGCAGCAGACACAGTTGTGGCAACATTGTACTGCACATTGGATATGCATAGTTGCTACAGCTGTACACAACAGAACACGTTTATCATATGCAGTACACAAAAACATGCTACATTTGGCATTATCACACACCCGCTGTAAGGTCACACTTCAGTATCCCACATGTCATGCACACACAGATGATGTACCTCAGGGGTAGAGGCCTATCATGGGGCTGTGCAACACTCTGCAACACATAACACAGTCATGTTAGGCAATGCTCCCTAGTGGGCACCTCACACACCCATGTACAAGGTGGCTGTGTAATTGTGAACGTAGCCACGGCACTGCAGTTCAGGTACAGCTTGCTAGGCAGTGGTCTTGCACACATTAGTAGCTGTGAGTGACCACAAGATGCATGTTGATGATGGCACAGGGTAACACAGGGTTCAGTC
The DNA here is from genome assembly GCF_019279795.1 of Protopterus annectens. Taxonomy (NCBI): domain Eukaryota; kingdom Metazoa; phylum Chordata; order Ceratodontiformes; family Protopteridae; genus Protopterus; species Protopterus annectens. The sequence continues at coordinate 583,925,331 of NC_056734.1, forward strand.
TTGGGTCCTCTCCTGTTTGGTGTCTACTTCTCTGAAGTGCAGGCCAACACAGAAGTTCTTTGGCTAACAATGTTTGCAGATGACTGCAAACTAGGAGCCATAATTGAAACTCCTAACTACAGAAGGGTCTCACTGAGACAGATACCTGGTGTCAAAGCCATGACCTGAAGCTCAATGCCAAAAAGTGTATCGTCATCCCCTTTGGTAAAAACTCTGTACCCATAAACTACCACATAGCTGGTAGTCTATTTAATGCCAAAAATGTGATAAGATACCTTGGGACACAGGTGGACAGTAGTCTCTCCTTTGATAATCACATCGCCACAGTGGTCAGGAAATCCTTCTAAGTGGCTCATCTCATCACAAAAGAATTCTCATCCAGAAATAAAAGAGGTTATTGTTCCCCTCTACTCATCACTCATCAGACCCATTATAGAGTACAATGCCCCTTTTGGTATGTACCTCACAAGACATCTACAACAACTGGAAAGACCACAGAAATACCTCACAAAGAGGATTATTGGCCTCAAACAGATGCCCTATGCAGGCCGTCTCAAAAAACTACAGCTTTACTCCATTGCATATCGCCTACTCAGGGGTGATCTCTGCCTAACATACAAAGCTATGTCAAACCCAGAGCTGTTGGACATGCTCCACTTAAAGAAATCCCAATCCCTCCAAGCTACATGCTCTAGGGACCTAAACCTTGTCACCACAATAAACAGAACATGCTGGAGGGATAGATTCCTGTCCCAGAGACTTCCCATACTCTGGTCAGACTATATATGTCAAACAGAGCTCCTCATTATCACTCTTCAAGAAAAATCTTGATGATTGGATGGGAAATGGGAAATTCACCCCAGGGATCACTTCTGTGGCTCTGCTTGACAGCGGCACAGGAAAATAATTTTCTTTGGTGGCGAAAGCCAGGGTATATTTTTTGGCTAGGCTTGTATGGGCCCTAGGGCCGATAGCCTAGTACCTACCTATGAACTTATGAACCTATGAACACCCCATCCAGTTACAGTGACCACAGTACTACTCATAGCAGTCATTGCTTTGCACCTCAATGTTGTGTGTGTGCAAACATATGCACCTATACACAATATGGATAGCATGTTGTGTGTGTGCTTACATATGCCAGTATGCACAATATGCACAGCAGTCACCATCCAAAGTGTCACATATATGTCCTGGAATGCTAGTTGGTGTATAGGTCACTTGACACACATTGGGTATGTGTGGTGTATAATGTTGCAGTCGTGTAGCATGCCATGCCATGTCTGGCACCGACATATCTGTAATATGTCCCACACTCACCATAACCACTGTACACTGGCCATGTTGAGCAATGGGATTCCTTCACGTCAACATGCACCACTCATCCCGTGTGTGTACATAGCATGCATGTGCTACACCCGGGCCCACTATTATCTGCTATGGACACAGACACTGTACTCAGACATGGATATCTATGTGTCACACAGATAACACATGCAGCCATGGCATGTATACTTGTGAGTGATGGTGCACAGGGCATTGCAGAGCTGATAATACCTGCACATCAATGATGTGTCCATGTACACATTGTGTTCCAGGGTGTAGCCAATCACTGAACAACTACACAGTTGCATCAAAGCCATGTATACTGCCATTAAATAGGGGTGTCTACACGTGCAATGCATGGTCTTGTGCAACACATATTCTGCATGCTGACATGTGTGTGGTGACTTTTTACCGTGTGATACTGACACCCACCTTCACCCACTATAGAGTATGTGTTGGATTGCTGGTGTGTGTGTGTATGTGCTGTAGTGAGGAGTGTATTAGTGTTCATGTGTTCATGTGTGCATGTGTGCATGTGTGCATCTGTTCATGTGTGCATGTGTTCATGTGTTCATGTGTGCATGTGTTCATGTGTGCATGTGTGCATGTGTGCATGTGTGCATGTGTGCATGTGTTCATGTGTTCATGTGTGCATGTGTGCATGTGTGCATGTGTTCATGTGTGCATGTGTTCATGTGCAGACCGTAAAGTGTGTTTCCTGTCTTCCTCTCACAGGTGCTGAGTTAGGTGGCGAAAGCAGCAGGGAACCTGAAGCCACTGCCACGAATAGTGGTGATGATGAGACATGTATTTTGGCACAGGAAGGTTTGACAGGGTCTGTCGTTGGTCCGCCAATTGACAGTACACAGTGTTCAACCCCATCTATGTGCACACTCATACTGTCAATACATCCCTCACCACTAATGGCCATAGGCAAGGGACAGCATACAGTTGGCATTGACCAGGAGAGTGTGGTACCCATGGCACTTGCATCCCCTCACAGCAGCCATAGCAGTATTCCTGGAATGGTACCACATAGGCGGAGGTCCAGGGGTTCTCAGGGGAGCACTGCTGGTCAAATTGCCCCTGTCAGGCGTGCCTTCACAGGGCTTACGACATCCAGTATGTTCCGGGCTGTAATGCAGGCTCAGGCATGTATGGAATGGTACAGCAGGCAGGGACTTAGGGCACAGAGGGCACATTACACCACTATCAATGACAGCATCCGTGACCTTGCCGGTGCCATCTGGACTTACACCGAGGTCATTGATAGAAGTTGGGGGGAGACATTAGATGCCCTCCATAATATGTCTTCCATGAGCCAGGGCCGTGCGGGACAGTTGCGACGTCGACGTGGATGCATGCCAGCAACAGCAACAGCTGGCAGTGGTCGGTGATGGCCCACAGTTTACAGCCGCTCCCATAGTGGCAGTACCAGCCGCAGCAATGCTGCGGCTGGCCTGTCCATTGACCGTCCCAGTAGACCACATGCACATGGCTCTGGCCAGTTCCAGCAGGGACATGGGTCCAGTCGTCATACCTCTGCCTCTGATGACAGTACCCAGTCAGGGATGGTACCCGATACTGTCCGTAGCACCCCTGCAGGCACAGGTACTGTGTCCGTGGCCGGAGACAGTGATCTGTACAGCCTAGCAGGTACAGTCTGTGGCTGTCCCACAAACTACCATATATGTCAGCCACATGGTGGAGCTGTGTGCATGCAGACACACACACATTAACCAAACAACTAGGGCTCACACATACACACACACATTACATCAACATTGGTCCATGCTGTACTGTTGTCCCTCACACACACACACACACACACACACACACACACACACACACACACACACACACACACACACACACACACACACACACACACACACACACACACACACACACACACACACACACACAACACACACAGACATGTCGATTGGATGGGTCAATGTCAGGCTCTGGCAAACAACAAAATGCCCTGTGCATATGATGAGACCTGTGTCGCCTCCTGTCATCTGTAACATTGACGGAGGAACAGGCTAACATGGTGCTGATGCACAGGGTGACACTATAGCAGTGTAGCAACATTAGCAAGTTGTCAACAGGAAAGTGTAATGACATCCTTGTAGGTATATCTGAGCAGACATTATGCATCAAAGCTCTGATTGTCAATGTAGCATTGTTTACACCACTGTTAGGTCTGAGTATGTATTGTCCACCCATGTGCCACTTGGCTGAAGTGTAATGTGTTGCCAGCATGTGTTAGTGAGTGGACAGTACGTGTGTGATGTGTGCAGTACAGATTAGCAAGTGTACATCTGTGAACATGGTGGGTGCGCACTGTCTGCATGTACATGCATAGTGGACACATGGGACATGTGGCATACCCTGTTGTACACATTGTTAATATCTCATAGTATCTTTCAATGGCCAGTATGCATTCTACTACAGTTATGTACTAACATGGGTAGACATGTGTATATGACATGGGTTGACACTATGCTGTGGGTGATACCATTAATATCTGTCAATAATTTGTGGTCTGGTAGTATACACAACCTCAACAGCATGACTATAAGCAATCATTGGATGATGTCCTGACAAATGACACACAGTAGTAGGGAACTCAGTAACAGTTGGATACTTCCGGTGCTACACTATAACACTAACCAGTGGTAATGACCGCCACCCATTCCTGTGACCACACCTGTTTGGCATATAGCCCCTTTAGGTACATGCAAACACACTAGGGATGTGTCCATCCAAATCTGGAAATGCATGCATTGGCCTACAATGCATTCCCTGGATGGGATGCATATCCTGCACAAGGGTATCATACAGACAGATACCTGTTGTCTGATACATGCTATATAGCAGTAAGCCAACTATGGCATAGTCATCCACATGTACTATACATACTATCCCGTCAGTACCACATAGGTGGTAGCCTTCAACATGTATGCTGGGTACCAATGTGTACATACAGCCTCATGTTATGTCATGTGTCCCTTGGTATCCACATATCCATAGGTATTGTGGAGTCCCAAGGTGTAGCACATAAGACATTAGAGGCCTGAATGCATATCCACAAGGCAGTTGTACACCTATAAAGACTGTCCATTATTGGCAGTCTTTGTTGTGTATGAGCATGTCTGACATATACCCCAGGCATATACCCTCACTCACACTACTCTTAGGTAGCTGTCATGGGTGTGTGTGGCACAGATGACCTTGGCCACAGATCACGACAGTGGACGGCCTTGTCACGTACATACATATGTGACCTACGATCTGAGAAGCAGCTGCACAACCTGTCAATGGAAACAAATGTATTCATGTAGTATGCAGGCTTCACACCTATGTACTGATTGAGGGGATATGTACACATATATATTTGCCACGCAGATACCTGATGTGTGCAATGCACTTACTGTTGTAATTATAATATGTCATACCATAGTAAAAGCAAAACCCACACTGCATTGACCAACAGTGACACACACACACACAGTAGGATGCAAACCCCTACCTAACTATGCCATGATACTACAGAGAGATGCATTAACATGGCGCACTATTTGTTTTACGGGGTGGTTTTCCTTCTCCGTCTGTATTTGTAGGATGGTGACATCATCAGTCTTTCCATAGAGGAATGTACCTCTTTTAGTGTGTTTTCCCAGTCTCCAAAAAGGGCACTCCTTTCAAAGACAATTGCACACATACACACGCAGTCAGTGTTTGCAAGATTCAATACCTTACCTAACTATGTTATGATACTAGAGAGAGGTGCATTAACACAGCGCACTATTTGCTTTAATGAGTGGTTTCGCTTCTCCGTCTATATTTGTAGGATGGTGACATCATCAGTCTTTCCAAAGAGGAATGTACCTCTTTTAGTGTGTTTTCCCAGTCTCCAAAAAGGGAGCTCCTTTCAATGACAATTGCACACATACACACACCCCCCACACAGTCAGCAGGATTCAAACCCCTACCTACATTATGACACTAGAAAGAAATGCATTAACAAGGGTCGCTATTTGCTTTACTGTGTGGTTTACCTTCTCCTTCTGTATTTGTAGGATTGTGACATCATCAGTCTTTCCAAAGAGGAATGTACCTCTTTTAGTGTGTTTTCCCAGTCTCCAAAAAGGGCACTCTTTTCAAAGACAATTGCACACATACACATGTACCTCTTTTAGTGTGTTTTCCCAGTCTCCAAAAAGGGCACTCTTTTCAAAGACAATTGCACACATACACACACTGTCAGCAGGATTCAAACCCCTACCTAACTATGCTATGAGACTACAGAGAGATGCATTAATACAGTGCACTATTTGCTTTACTGGGTGATTTTTCTTGTCCGTCTGTATTTGTAGGATGGTGACATCATCAGTTTTTCCAAAGATGAATGTACCTCTTTTAGTGTGTTTTTCCAGTCTCCAAAAGGGTCACTCCTTTCAAAGACAATTGCACATACACAGTGCTTGCAGGATTCAAACCCCTACCAAACTACATTATGACACTAGAGAGAGATGCATTAACACAGCATGCTATTTGCTTTAGTGGGTGACTTCCCTTCTCCGTCTGTATTTGTAGGATGGTGACATCATCAGGCTTTCCAAAGAGGAATGTACCTCTTTTAGTGTGTTTTCCCAGTCTCCAAAAAGGGCACTCCTTTCAAAGACAATTGTACACATACACACAGCCCACACTTATAAGATTCAAACCCCTACCTAACTATATTAGGATACTAGAAAGATACAGTAAGATGGTGTGCTATTTGCTTTACTGAGTGGTTTCTTTTCTCCGTCTGTATTTGTAGGATGGTGACATCATCAGTCTTTCCAAAGAGGAATGCACCTCTTTTAGTGTGTTTTCCCAGTCTCCAAAAAGGCCACACCTTTTAAAGACAATTGCACACATACACACACCCCCCGTCAGCATTTTGCAGGATTCAAACTCCTACCTAACTATGTTATGATACTAGAGAAAGAGAAACATTAACACAGTGCGCTATTTGCTTTACTGGGTGGTTTTTCTTCTCCATCTGTATTTGTAGGATGGTGACTTCATCAGTCTTTCCAAAGAGGAATGTACCTCTTTTAGTGTGTTTTCCCAGTCTCCAAAAAGGGCACTCCTTCCAAAGACATTTGCATACATACACAACCCCCCCACACACAGTCAGTGCTTATAGGATTCAAGCCCCTACCTAACTAGGTTATGACACCAGAGAGAGAGAGAGAGAGACGCATTAACACGGCAAGTTATTTGCTTTACTGGCTGGTTTTCCTTCTCCTCCTGTATTTATAGGATGGTAACATCATCACACTGGACATGGTAATGTGTGTACACTTTGTTTTATGCCATTCCAGGAATGGTCGATGTGGGTCATCGGGTGTCAACAGCTTGAACAGGAACTCATAATCCTTACCTTGTGTGATCTATCTGTGGACGCATTGGCATTCCTTCATATGTCAACACATATTTATGCACAGCTTGTTGGTTTTGTGGGTACTACATGTGTCTGGGATGTTAATAAAGGGCTATTCAAAGTCTATGTGAGACATGTGTAGCTGTGTTCAGTGATGTATGTCCTGGGTGGCTGCCTTGCAAACAGTCTAGCAAGTTTGGGAACCATGATCCGCACATGAACATACCAGAGTTAGTAGGGTTGTGTGTATGTCAGCTTCCAGTAGCTCTGTTTATGACTTCAACCATGATGGACGCCATGGCCTTGCATATCAGATGTCATAGGCATATTGGACTGTACTTCCCATGGTGTGTTGTGCACCAACACTTGTGTGGAGTGCCATATGTTGCTGTAACACATTCAACGGTTCCACATCCTGTGTAGGGGGGAGGCTCAGCTGACTGTCTAGGTGCAGGATCTGTTTGTTCTGTAGTTTATGCATGAAACATATTGGGAATCAATGTTTTCCACTTGCTGCCATGCTTTTGGCATTGGGGGTAGCTGTTCATCCATTCTACATGTGATATCTCCTGGTATGATGATATGGACTATCGTCAGTGGGAGGTGGGTCTGTATATATGGGCCTGTCTGTAAGGATGTCGGCATTGTCAGTCAGATACAGTTGGCCCTGACTCAGGACATATATGAGTGTACATTGCTATATATGACATAGCTGTCGGAGGTGTCATGATTCAGTCTGGACTCCTTCTCAGCTACTCTTTGCAGAATACCAACGAACCTGAGCACTAATCCCTGTTATACTCTTTTACACACTTAACACCCTACTGATCCTTTGTGATCTGGCTACAGTGTATGTCATCATAATATCCCGGCATGTCCAAGGGTCAGTTTCATGTGTACTCTCCAGTCCAGCTGGTGAATATTGTGATGTTGACACAATGTCACATCTGCCTCATGTACACAGACAACCCTCTCCTCCTCCTGTCAAACTCAGATATATGTGTGAGATGCACCTATAGAGACATACAGGGAGCTGAACTCTCTCGACCCATGACTGGCACAGTCTATCAGGTGGTGAAGGTAACCACACACACCACATATCAGTCTCACATATCCTCTGGCGACAGCACTCAAACCACATTATCACACATAGACATACTCGGATGCTGTGAATTAACTCTGCCTAAGCAGCAGAGACCTCCACAGCAGGCACACACACACAATTGCTACCCCACTACAATACCCACATAACACATAGTTCACAATGTCAGTGTGCCACACAGTCACTGCCCTTCGGGTTATACAACACACCTAATACACTTGTAATAGGTGACACTTATTGTCAGACACACTGACGTACCACTCACCAGCCCAAACATGGGAATAGTCACTTTGGGCTGTCTGTCAGGTGCCAGGATCTGCCACATAACACATGCAGTCAGGTCACTCCAAAGCAAGTACAGGACTGGCACCATCATTGTCCATGCTGGTGCGTAAAACCTCAGACATTACTCCCTGGACCACATGACATGGAGGAACACTCTGATCATGTAGCCCAGGCCAGTATGACCCTGATCTTGTCTAGCATCTTACACCCACCAATTATGATGTCAAAGTATACAGACAAACATATCATGTTTAACAGTTGGCTAACAAATTGGTGTCATTCATAGGGGATACAGTGTCTGTCAGCCTGTGATGACATGCTCGACATGCCATGTAGCTTCACTATGGACAGCTTGCACCTGTCACCCTTGGACCTTCGAATGCTGGCAAAGGCTCTTGCTAACACCATAGTGCATTTGATGAGCAGGGCTCAAAAGACAAACCCACCTCCATAGACATTACAGGTTAAATGACACTAAGGGTAATGCTGCTCAACACCAGATGTGTTACCCTCATATTGCGGCTACTCAGGACTCTCCTCAGTATGGAGGATAGCAATATCTGTGCACTAACAGACGCCTAGTTCAGGCTCACATATGCACACCAGCACTACTAGGTTATGTTTCATATCATGCTTTCTGACCACAGGACTTGGAACGGACAACACAACTAGGGGGAGTATCCATATACATCACAGATACACACACCTCCGGGTTAGTAGCACTGCACAAAGCATCACAGACCATACATATACAACGATCATTGTGCAAAACTGCCTTTCAGTTTGTTGCCTGCTACAGACCACCCTCCCATACTCAGGAACCACACTCGTCATTCCTGGGAACAGTGGAGAATATGAAGGTCTCCACAAACACCATTATATTGGGTGACTTCAAATACACAAATATTGACTGGGGATACTACTCAAGCCCCAACACCCTTGCCCTACAGTCACTACAATTTGTAAATTCATATGCTATGGCACAACCAGTCACAACCAGAATATGGCTGACCTTGTTCGCACTTGACTGCAAACTGGGTGCCATAATCAACTCTCCAGCTGCCACATGCATACTCAAACAGGGTCTCACAGAGATGGATGACTGGTGCCTGAGCCATGGCCTACAGCTAAATGCCATTAGTTGCATAGTCATCCCTTTTGGGAATAGCAACATGCCCACACATTACCACATAGGTAGTACTCCATTACATACAGTAGGAGTTGTTAGGTGATTGGGGACATGACTTGTTTGTACTGTCGCCTTTGACATTCACGTTGCCAAAGAGGTTGGACAGACCTTCTATATAAGCCACCTTATCCCATATGGTTTCACATCTAGATCAGGTGAGGTCATTGTGCCCCTATACTCATCACAACCATGCTTGGTTACAATGCCACATTTGGGGTGTACCTTACCCAACACCTGCAGCAACTGTACTGGCCACAGAAGTTCCTCACCAAGCAGATGTAGGGACTCACACGGATGACCTGCACAATTTGGATGCAGTAACTCCAGCTATACTCAGTCGCTTACCACCTACTCTGATATGATGTGTGCCTGTTGTTTACAGAAATACCCAACCCAGAATTACTGGACATGCTCCACCTCAGGATATCCGACTCCCTTGGAGCTACACACTCCAGGGACATATACCTCAGCACAGATGTTAATAGGACATGCTGGAGGGACAGATTCTTATCCCAGGGCCTCCACTCACTCTGGATTGTGATCACAGTTTCACATAGGCAGAGCCACCCACTGACCACCTACAGTGGACATCTTGACGGCTGTATGGGTGATCGTATGTTTACCCCTGGGATATCTTCTGTGTCCCTGCTAGACAGTGGCACACTAGCCTAGACATACATGGGCTATCTTGTGTGACCTACTATTCACTGGCACAGTGTAGTAATCTGACAGGGTTGCAAAAGCCAAACACACTCTGGCTAGGCTTGTACATGCCCTAAGGCAGATAGCCTAATATCGACCACTGAACCTATGCTTATGTTTGGGATGCACAATATTTATTGCTGATACTGTTTGCAGGTCTTTATCGTCTTTGCTTTCCCAGTTTCTATGAACAACTTAGGTATCTGCAGAACATATTTGATTATGACAGGGTTCCACTATATTATATATGTGTCTGTTGTCATGTAACTGTGTGCACAGGGCGGATTGCTGGATAGTGAGAGGTTCCTGGGTTAACACATGCAACTGCCAGATATGTGTGGCCCACTGCTGTACTCAGACATGGCCTAAGTGTGTGAGCATGCCCAGTTCAGGCTTTCCATGTTTTGTTGCCTGACATTTGTCTGATTTATTCAAGTGTGTGAGCAATCATTGGATGATGACCTTTCAGTATGTTGCGATCTGAGGTCCACTACATTTGTGGATGTGTGTGAACATGACCAATATTAACATTTATACTGAGTGTGTGTGTTGGAAGTCAAGTTCTGTTCTTACTGCAGGACTCACCTTTGTGTCATAACTCAACAGGGATTATGCTGTGCCTGCAGAGTTTCCATGAGATACTTTGCAAAGACTTATCAACATTCCTTCATACTGTCTGATCACTGCAATACTGTCATGGTTTAGTGGTTTAGTACTTTAACTATAGTACACAGTATCCTGGTTTCAAGACCCATCACTGCTTTATATTTTCATACTGAGCAGACCAGACTGCTTAAGAGCCAGTTAAGCAAATATGAGCATGTTGGCTTTTGTTCAGCTATACCCTACTTAGAACAGGCTTGTCCAACATTGCTGAATATTCACCAACTTTGCTGGACATTGCCCAATATTACTCAACATTGACCACAGTTGCACTAGTTGGTGTGTGCAATTCTGTTTGCATATACTACATGGTGGTAAATGCTGTTTAGCACTGCTTTAAATTGCTTAATACATGGCAATCATGCCTCAGGTGGTGCTGCAGGGCTGCCTATGTCGGATGCACATACTACACTCCCTGTACATGTTTGAAAGCAGGTAGTGTCAACTTAGGCATCCCTTTTCCTATATGTGCGAGTCAGAGAGAGGTATCATTTCCAGAGTTCCTACTGAGCCAGTGTATGTGCTATGCGTTGCCTCTTTGCCAAGGCCAAAGCATACTGGGCATGCCTCCTTCTTCCTACTAGGGCAGACTCAGGTTATTCCTCCGAGTCACGCTCTGCCTGTGGTGACCTTGGCAATGGTGGGGGGCTGTTTGGCCCAGGCCTATGCTGGTCCTGCTGCAGCTGTTTTTGCAGGATCATATTATGTAGCATAGCACATACCATGACAATTTGGGTACATGTAGTTGGTGAGTACTGCAACGCTCCACCAGATGTGTCCAGGCACTGGAACCGTGACTTGAGCAGCCCAAACACACGCTCGATTACATTTCGTGTTTGTGTGTGTGCCTCATTATGCTGTTCCTGTTCAGGTGTGTGTGCATTTCTGATGGGTGTCATCAGCCACGGCTCCAGTGCATAGCCAGCATCCCCCACTAGGTGACCATGTGGGATGTCCCCATTGGCAAATGTCTGGTACAGCAGTGTCAGATGCCAGATATGGGAATCATGGTAGATTCCAAGGCAACCAGCACACACATTCAGTATTATGCCCTGGGCATCACACATGACCTGGCAGTTGATGGAGGGGAAGCCCTTGCGGTTGAAGTAGACCCTACCCCGCTCGCCGGCTGGTGCTTTGATGCGTATGTGCGTGCAGTCTATTGCACCTACTACCTCAGGGTATTCCACTATTTTCTGGAAGAGACGCATATTGCTGGCCAATACCTCATAGGAATTGGGGAAATATACATGATCGCTGACATGACATTCAGGAACTGGTGCAGTACCCTAGATGCTGATCCCTGTGATATCCCCATCATATCACCAGTTGGTCTCTGGAAGGTACTTGTTGCTAATATTCTTAGACCAACACATACCTTGGTTTCCACTGGGATGGGTTCCCCTCTGTTGGTTCTGTGTGAGAGGCGTGGCCTGCACAGCTCAACAATTTGCTGCAGGAGGTCTCTGTCCACTCTATAGCGCTCCACTATCTCCAGCTCATGTAGCCCCTTGTAGGTTACCCTGGGCCTGTACACTCTTCTCTGTCTCCTCACTGTGGGTTGTCCAGCATCATTTCCATTGTCACCACCCTCAGCATGTTGCATATGTTGCCTTATAACAGCAATGGCAGCCCCTAACATTTCTTTGTCTCAGTAAAGCTTTTTCAGTTTTCACTTCTATTAGCTTACTGCAGTGTCTCTTGTGAGAAACATAATGGACTGTTGTTTGTAGAGTTTTAAGTGCTAGGCTGGGCTGGGCTAGTGTACTGCCTGTGTATTTGCCTGATTCTGATTGTTTTCACCTGCTAGCTCTGCTAGTACTCCCTGGTAGCTTCCTACTATTTGTTGTGCTTCCTATTTCCTTTCAGTTTCCTCAGGGGGGGCAGTGCCATGCACACCAGCGCAAACATGCTTACAACACTTTAAACTGCCTTATATATGATGCTTACTCCGGCTTAAATGCGTGCACTCACACTTACACGTGCGCACACTGTCTTACTCAGGTTTACAGACACGCACACGCGTGCATACCCACTCAGCAAGAAACTTTGGTGTTATTCATGGCATACACCTTCCATTTCTTGCCTTTACCTAGCCTACCTGTTGACACACCTCTTTCAATGATGTGTAAATGACAGCTGACACATGCCACTCTGCTCCAATGAGCTTCCCTTCTTTCATACATACCCCACTCGTAATGTCACCTATCTTCTACTCTGTTACTCCCCTTATCCTACTCCTACACTCCACTGACTGTGCTCATTTGCTATGTAAACCTGTGATTCACTATCCTAACCCTCCTTTGCATAGGATTGCCTACTAATGCTTGGTTACATCTCTTAGACTGTGCTTCCCTCCTTAGCAACCTCTACTCGGTGGCCATGTTGTCTTCAGCCTGCCATTCCCTTGCATTGTAAATTAACAATTTAAATAAAATCCACATTTGTGGGTTTTAATTTTTATTTTTCTGGTTTTTAGTGCGCAGCCCGTTTACGCAGTGCTGCGCTACACTTAAACATCAGAAATCGGAGAAAAAAATACATTTTTTTTTCATATTGCATCAGGAAACATTGCCATTGGCCGTATATTTGGCCATTAGCATGCTTCCTGCACTGGATGCAACATTTATTTGGAGCTGTCACGGCTCCGTTTTGCTATTTGCAGAACGGTACTCAGTTGTCAACTGAGTACATTTCTGCAGATAACACTGCTCTTACTCGGACAGGTTTGGGTTTTCTGAATCACAAATCTACCTCATTTGCATGCCTTTTGCCTGCAATTGAGGTAATTTGCATAACCCAGCCCTGTCCGTGTAAGAGCCGTTTTAGGAGCTCTCTTGCACGCCCCTGCAGGCTGTTCCTAGATCGCTCTTCGGACATGATGGCTGCTTGGAGTCTTATTCTACTCTTAGACTCCGTGCAAGCCATCATGAATCCGGCCCATAGTCTATAGAGCATTTTGCATCATTGTCCTTAAAATGTGTGACAATATTACAGGAGAGTAAAATACAGTTGTCATTAAATGAAGGAGATTTGGTCTATCAGTGCACAGAAAATGAGAAATATGTGCTGTTCACTTCCATTTTAAAGCTTGCTACAATTACTTCTAAATTTTGTGTGTGTATCCTGGCTGACACACCCACTACAGGTAGGAAGTCTGAATTGTTGCTGTGTATTCCTTCTCCCTCCCACTAATCATTCACATTTGCAATCCATTAGCAACAAGCACTGAGGTAGCGCCTATACTATGTTTACATCTGCTACACAGAGCCAAAAGTTTGGGATTCAACAATTCTAATGAGTTCACACCTCAATTCCATCTTCACTGTGCTCAAAGGCCAGCATGTACACTATAAGAAGGAAACCGTGTAGCTAGGAAACTTGAAGGTGAGGGGACTTGTGTGTTTGTAGAACACAAAGGATTGATATTAATTTTAATTTCTCTGCACAGAAGGCTTCTGATGTTGCTATGATATACCTGTATTTTTAAAGTATATTTTAGATTTGTTATCCTGATACACAGAAAACTGCAACAGGAGACAAAACTGTTATCTGTATGCACATCTTATAGTTCACTCCTAGCATAGGCATTTTTGGCATACATTGACTTTTACAGATAGACATTCATATTAACTGTGATTACAAATGGTATTGTTAAAACTGGTTACCTTTCAGTCTTCTAACTTATTCCATGGAAATGTAAAGTACTTATATTCTCAATGACACAGGGGTGCTATATTTCTAAAATGGACTTAGACACTGGCATGGGAGTGCTGGGCACAGTGAGAGGTGACTAGTAATCATACACAATTGACTTTTGTGTTGTAAACATGTATACAGTTTGTGTAAATTGTGTGGAAAGTATTTACAAGTGCATTATGAATTATTCCTTGTATTGTATAAAGTGTCATTTTCCTGTTGCTTTGGGGGTGGGGGAGCCAACTACTATTAATGTGATGCCACAGCAAAAGTTGTGTTTCAAGAGTATTGCGCTTCCAGTTGTGTTGTCTTCCTGGTATTTCCATGATAAACAATACAGTACCCCACTGGTATTCCTTGGTTTGGACTAAACATTGGTTTATGTGTAAGTATGATATTTTACAAACACAACAAGTTTGTATCACACACCTTATACCTAGTTACATCAACAGGTAACAGTACGCAAGGATCTACCATTTATTTGTGTTCTTAGACATTTATTGTCATATTCCATGCTCAGCACTTACCTTGATAATCCAGAAGTTACAAGTGTTTTACTTAAGGGCTGTGTCGATGTAATGCTAGCAGTACACAGCCATTACATGGGTAAGTAATGGTTTTAAGTGTTGCCTGGCATTAATGTTCCTGTATGTATGTGTATAGGTTACAGGTTTTACACCCTTAGGTGGCGACCATGTGTGCTATCTGTTCCATCTTGGCCTGGGTTAGGGCACATTTTGCATGCCTACATCTGACTACACCCACAGCAGGGCTAGTAGTTCCCCCTCTAACTCCTCACTTGAGTGGCCCATACACCAAATGTCTGAAACTGCAGTTCCTCTTGTACTGAGCAGGATTACTAGAACAAAGAACACATCATCAGTAGGGTAAAACTAACCTGTCTCATGACGGTCTATCCACAGCTCACTTTCCTTATTTGTGGGTGAACAATCCAATGGTTGGTGAATTCTGCTTCGCAATGCTAGGAAGAGCTGACATCGAAAGGTCAAAAAATGACTTCTCTATGAACACTTGGCCACCACAGGTCAGCTATCCCTGTGGTAACTTTTCTGACATCTCCTGCTTAAAACCCAAAAAGCCAGAAGAATTGTGAGGTCTCACTTTCACGGTCTGTATTCATTCTGAAAATCAAGATCAAGTGAGCTTTTGCCCTTCTGCTCTACGGGAGGTTTCTGTCCTCCCTGAGCTCACCTTAGGACACATGTATTACTCTTTGACAGGTGACACAACCCCAATCAAACTCCCCACCTGACACTGTCCCCGGAGTGGGTCGTGCTTGAATGCCCAGATGTTTGGAGCCAGAAGTGAGAGCCCCAGTGGTGCTCACCCCCCACCAGGTAAGTGAAAAAATTATAAAAATAGTGGCATTTAACCAGCGCCGAGGCCTCACACTTATTCTACACCTCTCATGTATCTTCACAGTGCCTGACTAGAGTCAAGCTCAACAGGGTCTTCATTCCCTGCTGATTCTGAAAAGTCCATTCCCTTGGCTGTGGTTTTGCTAGATAGTAGGTAGGGACATTGGGAATCTCATTCATCGACTCACATGGATCACTAATTAGATGAGGAGGCATTTGGCTACCTTAAGAGAGTCATAGTCATTCCCCCGTTTACCCGCGCTTCATTGAATTTCTTCACTTTGACATTCACAGCACTGGGCAGAAATTGCTGGTGGTGGTAGGATGTGTACCTCTTCCCACTGGTCTTCCTGCTGAAGCTGTTTTCTCAGAATAATATTGTGAAGGATGACACAGACAGTGAAAATTTCATTACAAGTACTGAGATTGTACTGCAGAGTTCCCACTGACATATCTAGGAACCAGAACTGTGACTTTAGTACCCCAAACACATGCTCTATGATATTTCTTGTTTCAGTGTGTGTGTGTGTGTGTGTGTGTGTGTAGTGTATGCCCTGCGTCCCCCTAATAAATAATCCTGTGGGATATCGCCCTTGGAAAACCTGTGATAAAGTTGGGAGTTGTGCCAGATATGTGAGTCATGGTAACTGCCAGGATTGCCAGCACACACATTCAGGATGATTCCCTTAGCATCACACACAACCAATTTCAATGTGCATTCAATCCATCACACCTAGGACTGTGGAGAAGTACGATACAGGGTAGAAATCCTGCATAGTTGCTGCTCTGTCCTCAGGTGTATGGGTAAACTGTATATAACCACTGGCGTGTGTAGCATAGCATTCAGGAATTGCTGTAATATCCTGGATGCTGATGTCTGTGACACCCCCAGCATATCCCCTGTTGGCATCTGAAAGGTTCCTGTAGCTAATATTATAAGTGCTACACATAGCTTACTCTCCAACAGTATGGGCTCACCTTGGTTTGCCCTTGCTCTCAGTTGTGGACCACAGAGGTTGCAGAGTTCCTGTAGTGTGTCTTTATCCACCCTGTAGCACACTACAATTTCCACCTCATGCAGATAATGGAATGTTAAATGGGGTCTAAACACCCTTCTCCTTCTTGGCTGTCTATCAGCAGCAGCACTATAGACTTTGGCCTGTTGCATATACATATGTTTAAGAGCAACTGCAGTCCCTAACATTATTTCTGTTTGGAGACATTTCCATGGCTGTATTCCAATAGGTTTTTGAATTTGCAAGGAAAACCTACACTTAGTCTATAGCTTGTTGAATAACTCCTCCATCTTGGATTGGTTAATTAACATACAATTAAGCTACTTATGCTGTAATTAGCATACCATGATGTTTACTACATTTGGGCAGCTCTAAACATTGTGTAAAGCCACTTGCTAAATATAAAATGGTGCACTACCATGTGTGCATTGCCCCGTGACATGCATATAGTTTTAGCGAGCCTTGTAGGCTTTATTGAATCCATCCCATCATCTTTAAATCTTTTTTTTTTCAATGGCATGGCATCTCTCTGGAACACATGCCGCATTTTTTACCTATACCACAACTAACTTTCACATCATCTCTGACTGTGTACTGATTATCAGACCTTTTTCATACTGTTTCAGAGTCTAATTGTATTTTCAGAATGGCATGTTTTCAGCTTCATAAGTGGCATGTTTTCAGCTTCACATTGTTAATTCTGAATCTGAATTTCTCATCTGCTTATCTGTTTTCAGGTATATATTCAAATTGTTGTACTTCATTACCAGATTTGCCTTTGGCATTAGACTGCCATTACAATTTATACTTTCAAATATGTTCAGACTTGCTTCTCTCATTAGTGTTGCAGAGTTGGTGCAGAAGGTTCAAGCTTATAAATTGAAACAGATACCTCAAAAAAAAGTTTGTTAATTTCCAAATTTTTAACCCACATCACAATTTACTCAAGCAGACTTTACATGACTAAATGCTTAATTTGCATTACCATTTGAAGAACATATAGGGCAGGATTCACGATGGTTTGCATGGAGTCTAAGAGTAGTGTAAGACTCCATGCAGCTATCGCTATCCAGGAACAGCCTGTATGTGCGTGTAAGAGAGCACCTAAAACGGCTCTTACAAGGACAGGGCGTGGATATGCTAATTACCTCACTTGCAGCCGAAAGGCATGCAAATGAGGTAATTTTGCGATCCAGGAAGCAGAAACCTTTGTAAGAGCCTTGTTATCTGCAGAAATGTACTCAGTTGACAACTGAGTACCATTCTGCAAATAACACAATGGAGCCTTGTCAGCTCCAAATAAAGGTTGCATATGTTTCAGACAGCATGCCAATGGCCAAATATGTGGCCACTGGCAAAAGTACCCCGATGCAAAAATAAAATAAAAATGTTTTTTTTTTTCATCGATCGCCGATGTTTAAACGTAGCGCAGCACCGCGCAAATGGGCTGCGCTATAAAAAACAGAAAAATAAAAATATTAAACCCACAAATGTGGGTTTATGCAAATCATGAATTTACAATGTAATGGAATAGCAGGCTGAAAACAACATGGCCACCGAGTAGGGGTTGCTAAGGGGGGAAGCTGAGTGTAAGACATGTAACTAAGCATTAGTAGGCAATCCTATGTAAATGAGTGGTAGGATAGTGAATCGTACTGTCACATAGCAAATGAGCACATTCCGTGCAGTGTAGGAGTAGGATAAGGGGGAGTAACAGAGTAGGAGAGAGGTGACATCACAGGGGGGAATGTATGAAAGAAATGAAGCTCATTGGAGCACAGTGGCATGTGAAAGATGTCAGTCACACATAATGGAAAGAGGAGTGTCAACAAGTAGGCATGGGAAAGCCAAGAAATGGAAGGTGTACACTATGGATAATACCAAAGTTTCTTGCTGGGCGTGCATGCGCACGTGTGCACGCTGGTAGGCACCGGTAAGATAGATTGCGCGCGTGTAAGCGTGAGTGCACGTGTTTAAGGCAGAGTAAGCATGTAAGAGCCTGTTTAAACACCTGTAAGCTTGTTTGCGCTGGTGTGTGCGCGTTTTCACCCGAATAAGCAGACTGTATTCCGTCTAAGCATGTGTGCGCGTGTGTTAGCCACTGTGAGCGTGTTTTCGCTGGTATGCGCGTCGCTCCCCCCTGAGGAAACAGAAGGGAAAAAGGAAGCAGGAGAAATAGTAGGAAGCTAGCAGGGAATACTGGCAGAACTAGCAGGTGAAAACAATCAGAAGCAGGCAATTACCCAGGCAGAACAGTAGCCCAGCCCAGCACTTAAAACTCTGCAAACAACAGTGCAGTATGTTTCTCTCAAGAGACACTGCAACAGAGGAGTAAGCTATTAGAAGTGAAAACTGAAAAAGCTTCACTCAGACCAAAAATGCTAGGGACTGCCATAGCTGTTATAAGGAGACATATGCAACTTGCTGAGGGTGGTGACTATGCAAATGCTGCCAGACAACCCACAGTGAGGAGACGGAGAAGAGTGTACAGGCCCAGGGTCACCTACCAGGGGTTACATGAGCTGGAGATAGTGGAGTGCTATAGAGTGGACAGAGAGCTCCTACAGCAAATTGTTGAGCTGTGCAGGCCACACCTCACACACAGAGCCAACAGAGGGGAACCCATCCCAGTGGAAACCAAGGTATGTATTGGTCTAAGAATACTAGCAACAGGTACCTTCCAGAGACCAACTGGTGATATGATGGGGATATCACAGGCATCAGCATCCAGGGTACTGCACCAGTTCCTGGATGCCATGTCAGCACATGTCGGTGATCATGTATATTTCCCCAATTCCCGTGAGGTATTGGCCAGCAATATGCGTCTCTTCCAGCAAATAGCGGAATAACCTGAGGTAGTGGGTGCAATAGACTGCATGCATATACGCATCAAAGCACCAGCTGGTGAGCGGGGTAGGGCCTACATTAACCGCAAGGGCTTCCCCTCCATCAACTGCCAGGTCGTGTGTGATGCCCAAGGCATAATAATGAATGTGTGTGCTGGCTGCCCTGGAAGCTACCATGATTCCCATATCTGGCATTTGACGCAGCTGTACCAGACATTTGCCATTGGGGACATCCCACATGGTCACTTAGTGGGGGATGCTGGCTACGCACTGGAGCCGTGGCTGATGACACCCATCAGAAATGGACACACACCTGAACAAGAACGCCATAATGAGGCACACGCACAAACACGAAATGTAATCGAGTGTGTGTTTGGGCTGCTCAAGTCACGGTTCCGGTGCCTGGACACATCTGGTGGAGCCTTGCAGTACTCACCAACTACATGTACCCAAATTGTCATGGTATGTGCTATGCTACATAATATGATTCTGCGAAAACAGCTGCAGCAGGACCAGCATAGGGCTGGGCCAAACAGCCCCCCACCATTGCCAAGCCAATCACAGGCAGAGCGTGACTCGGAGGAGGAACAACCTGAGCCTGCCCCAGTAGGCAGAAGGAGGCATGCCCAGTATGCCTTGGCCTTGGCAAAGAGGCAACGCATAGCACATACACTGGCTCAGTAGGAACCCTGGAAATGATACCTCTCTCTGACTCACACATATAGTAAAAGGGATGCTTAAGTTGACACAACCTGCTTTCAAACATGTACAGGGAGTGTAGTATGTGCATCCAACATAGACAGCCCTGCAGCACCACCTGAGGCATGATTGCCATGTGTTAAGCAATGTAACACCATGTAGTATATGCAAACTTGATGACCCTGACTAACATCCTACCCTCACCAAGCATAATGCCACAATATGAAGACAAGATGATCAATTACAATAATTGGCTTAAGTATTGCTGTTAGTCAAAGGGTATCCAATGCGTGTCAGCCTGGGATGACATGCTGAGCAAGACACGATGCTCCACCTGCTAGGGATGGCATGCACCTATCACTCCTGGCCTTTTGGATACTGGCAAAGGCTGTTGTCACCCCCACCATGCCTTGAATAGGTAAGGCTCAAAACACAAACCCACCTCCATAGGTATCACAAGGGATAAGAACCTAGACGTAATGCTACCCAATGCCAGAAGTCTAAACTGCAAGATGCATGCAGTCCAAACTCTCCTCAGCATGGAGAATGTTGATATCTGTTCTGTAACAGAAACCTGGGTCAAGGCTCACAAGAGCACCCTAACACTACCAGGTTACACCTCATACCATGCTTTACAGCCCCAAAACATGGAAGAAACTACAAAAGGAGGGTGACTATCAATAATTGTCAAGGATAACCACACCCCCAAGTTGGTACCACAGCAAGAAGTAGCATGGACTATCCACAGGCAAGTAACAGTGGCTAAAACTGCCTCCCAGTTTGTAGCCTGCTACAGACCACCCTCCTAACGCCAGGAACCACACTTGGCCTACTTCAGAACACATGAAAATATCAAAGTCTCTACAAACAACATTATATTGGGCGACTGAAAATACTCAAACATAGACTGGGAGCATTATTCTAGCTCCAACACCCTAGGCCAAAGGTTCCTAGAATTCATAAACCAAAATGCTCAGGAACAACTTACCACTCCCACAAGAGGGGTAAGCATACTGGATGTGATAATCAGCAACATGGGTACTCTATGCCCAGATGAGAAGTGTATCCCTCACTGGTAAGATCAGACCATAGAGTAATCTCACTGGATATTCACATCTTGACTCCAGTCCCTGGGCAGAAAACCACAGTGAAAAACATGTGTAAAGCAAATGTCGCACTCCTCCAAACTGATGTGGAATCCATTAAAGGCCCTGTGCCTGTGGAAAATATGGGCCAGACCTCAGAACCCTTTATAAATGCATTCTATGAACACTTTCAGGAATGCATGGATTATGCAATCCCAAATAAAACCAAGACCCAATTCCATACACGCAGGCATCTGGCCTGGTGGACCCCAGCCATTACCAAACCATGCAAGAGAAGGAGGAAGCTACTACATGATAGAGCAAAACCCAAAAAGGGAAGTAATCTCTGATCAGTATTATGGCAAAAAACTATGACCACACATAAAATCCTCTAAGGCCAGCTACAACATGTTGAATCTGGGAATCTTGAGGCAATGTTACACCTACCCCATGTACACAGGCAATCCCCTCCTCCCCCAACAAATACAAATATATGTGAGAGATGCAACTATTTATCCAAACTGGAGGCCGAGCACTCTCAACTCAGTACTGGCAAAACCAGTCAGGAGGAGAAGGTAACCACACACACCACAAACCCAGTCTCACATAGACCTATCACAACTGCAAACCAAAGACATAAACACACAAAAACATTCCCGGAGGCTCTAATTAAAAATCTATCAAATCAACAGAGGCCTCCAAAGCAGACACCCAAGCAACCACTATGTCAAAACATAGCACATGCAACACATAGTTCACAAAGTCAGTGTGCCAAACAGTCACAGCCCTTAAGGGCAAACAACACACCTGATACACTTGTAATAGGTGACTCCATAATCAGACACACTGATGTCCCACTCACCAGACTGAACAAGGAAAAGGTTACAGTAAGCTGACTGTTGGGCGCTACAATCTACCACATAACACAAGCACTCAGGTCACTCCAAAGCAAGTACAAATATGACTCAGTCATTGTCCATGCTGGTGTGAATGACCTGAGACATACCTCCCTGGACTACATGAAAAGAGACATAGAGGAGCTCTCTGATTATGTAGCCCAGGACGGTATGACCCTGACCCTGAGCAGCATCTTACCCTCACCAAGAATTGGTTTGCTGTCGTGCTAGGTCTATGTGAGACTGGAATTGTAGTGAGTGTGGTTTCCTTCTCCTCCTGACAGGTTTCACCAGTACTGAGTTGAGAGAGCTTAGCCTCCAGTTTGGCTATATGGTTGCATCTCTCACATGTGTTGGAATTTGTTGGGAGGAGGAGAGGGTTGTCTGTGTACATGAGGCAGTTGTAACATTGCCTCAAGATTCCCAGATTCACCAGCTGGACTGGAGAGGAGATTGACAACTGACCTTTGGACATGCTAGAATAGTATTGGGAATTCCTTTAAAATTGACAAAAAAAAGGGCCAATGGGAACAAGATACTCAAGGGGAGTTTGTGAGGGTGTAGTGCTTTTAATTTATTAGTGCTGACTTATATAATTGCTTTAGTGAGCAATTGCCAGGTAACTTAAATGCAATGTGTTACAGGTAACTTAAATGCAAAAATGACAAACAGTAACTGTCTTATAAGTGAAACAAGGAAATAAGTACAGTAAGCGATGCAGATGTCACTAGGGATCCACAGAAGTGCTGAAAAGCCGCATTTTAGGTGGAATTAGCATTTCAGGGAAATAACAAGCAAACAAGCATACAAACAAAGCTGCATTCAGCAGGCCTAGATCTAGTCTATGCTACAGCAAACAAGGTGTACCAATTTCAGTAAGAAACAGTTGAAATATGCAGGCACTAGAAGCATTTAACCAGAAATTCCCAGCTCAGAAGGACAGAGTCCAGCCTCTCCTCCCACAAGAGTGCAGACTATGAACCTTCGTAATGTAAAATAACTGGCCTGAAGCCCAAGTGCTTAAACCAGAGCTAATACACTTTTAGAATAACAGACAATGAGCCCTCAATCAGCAGTTCCCAACTTAGAAGGATGTAAGCTACCTGTCCTGCCACCACAGTATCCTTGACATTTAATGAGACTCACCCTCCTGTCATAGTTAGTTCAGTGTTTTGGGGCTGTCAAGCATGGTATGAGGTGTAACCTGGTAGTGCTAGGGTGATCTTGGGAGTCTTGAACCTGTTGTCTATTACTGCACAGATATCAACATTCTCCATGCAGAGCAGAGTTTGGACTGCATGCATCTTGCGGTTTACATGTCCGGCATTGAGTATCATTACTTCCATTTTCTTATCCCCTGTGCTACCTATGTAGGTGGTTTTCAGCCTTACCACCAGAATGCAAAGATGTCAGACATTACACTTTTGTAATTAATAGTGGTGTACAAAACAATACAATGACAATCATACTGTTAATGCATCAGGCATGCTGGGATATACCCACAATGATATCATTACACTGTACTGTTAACAACATGATAATATTACTACACTTCTATGTAGTCACCCTGTGCATCAGCACCATGTTAACCTGTTCCTGCATCAATGTTACAGATTGCAGGAGGTGGCACAGTTTCATCATATGCACAGGGTGTGTACTTGGTATGCCTGAGTCTGCCACTGATACAACCAATCGACATGTATGTGTGTGTGTGTTAGTGAGGGACAACAATACAAGATGGGGCAATGTTGATGCGGTGTGTGCATGTATGTGTTAGCCCTAGCCATGTGTGTATGCATGCACATAGTTCCACCTCGTGGCTGCCATATACGGGTGTTTGTGGACAGCCACAGACTGTACCTGACAGGTCATACAGATCACTGTCTCTGGCCACGGACATGGTACCTGTGTCTGGCAGGGGTGCTACGGACAGTATCAGGTACTAAGCCAGACTGGGTACTGTCATCAGAAGCAGTTGGTTGATGACTGGACACATGTCCCTGCTGGAACTGTCCACAGCCACGTGCACGTGGTCTCCTAGGGCGGTCTGATGACAGCACAGACCCAGCATTGCTGGGGCTGGTACTGGCACTATGGGAGCGGCTGTGGGTTTGTTGTTGTCTGCGACGACTGCCAGCTGCTGATGTTGCTGGCATACGTCCACGTCGACGCCTCAACCGTCCTGCATTGCCCTGGCTCATGGACATGTAGTTGTGGAACAGATCTAATGTGTCCCCCCACCGTCTATCAATGACCTAGGTGAAATTATGGATGACAGCCGCAACGTCACGCATAGTGTCATTCATAGCAGTGCGATGTGCTCTAAGCTCCCTCAGACCCTGTCTGGTGTACCGTTCCATATGTTTCTGTGCCTGCATTACAGCCCGGAACATAGCTGAGGTTGAAAGACCTCTGTGGGCACGTCTAACAGGGGCAGTATGACCAAGGATGCTCCCACGAGAACCCCTGCACATCTGTCTGTGTGGTACCATGTCAGGACTCTGGCCATGGCTGCTGTGAGGGGATGCATGTGACACTGATACCACATTACCCTGGTCAATGCCCACTGTATGCTGTCCCTCACCTAAGGACATTTGTGACAATGGATGTATTGGCAGGATGACTGTGCGCATTGATGGGATTAACTGCTGTGTACTGTCGACTGGCTGACCAACAACAGACCCTGTCACACCTCTCTGTGCCATTACACATGTATCATCATTATCACTATCCCCAGCAGTGGCTTCAGGTTCCCTGCTGCACAACACCAGAGCAACACCAGAACCTGTGAGAGGAAGACAGGAAACACAGTTTACAATGTGTACACAATGTTACCACAGATGCACACGGGCACATGCACACATGCACACATGCACACATGCGCACATGGGCACATGCACACATGCACACATGGGCACATGCACACATGGGCACATGCACACATGCACATATGGGCACATGAACACATGCACACATGCACACATGGGCACATGCACACATGCACACATGGGCACATGGGCACATGGGCACATGCACACATGCACACATGCGCACATGCACATATGCACACATGGGCACATGCACACGCCTCAGTACATGAGATACAAACACACAGACACAAACACACCTGCAATCCAACACATAGCAATACTGTTTGAGGGTATTATTATCATTAGTATTAAAAGTATTGGTATTACACACTCACCAGCATGGATTGGCTGCCTTGCTGTTACTCCAGTGGGACCTGCACAAATAAGACATTTATTATCAGTGGGCAAAACTGTGCCATTGATACTGTGAGTATGATACAGTACAGTAGTACAACAGTTGGCTTTCACAGGTCTACTGCTGATATTGAGAATATCAATCTTGCACAATAATTTCCAGGATAACAGCTACAAACACAGTACACATCTCACACATGCATAAACTACCAGTGTAGAGAACAGTCAACTATAGATATGGCATGTTACCTGCACGCTCCATGTCCACATGCTGGGTGGCTCCAGCCTCCATCATTACACATGTCTGTGGATGTTGTTGTTGTTGGGCTGGAGCCACAACACTTAGGAGGAGCTCCTCCAGTCTGGTGGGGGGGTGTATAGCTGCCCAACCTCCTGTGGCAAGCTTTTGCTTGTGGATATCAGACGCACGCTGACGGACATTTCTAATTAAATCACTGCAGTGAAGGCGTACCTGCTCATATGTCCGGTTATGCATGCCTATGTCATTTACCCGACAGACAAGGTCTTGCCACAGTGCAGCCCTCTCCTGCTGGTTCTGGCTGGTGTGGGAAAAGAGTGTGGCAAAATCCCGCACCAGGCTCTGGTGTATCTCCTCTTCCTCTGCAGCCGAGTACGAGGGGATGCGCTGGTGCACCATCGCCCTGAAAGGAAAAGAAAAATATGTGAGCAAGTAATATGGCACACATAATACTCTACTGTAGTGATATCACTGAACTGCCATATATAGTATCTGTCTGTCTATTGGGGGATACACATGTAAATGACCACATATCAGGCTCAGCCAACAACTGTGTGACAGTGCCTGGCACACTCCATACAACAAACTAGTATACACCAGCAGTCAGCACACTGTTTGAGGTCCAATGCATAACCTCACACTGGGGGTATGTATCAAGGTAATGGATGGGGAACATTGTCATCCCATGCAATGCATGCAATGCACAGTTAAAATTTCAATGGTAATGCACCCTAGTGTTTGCGGCCATACCCCTACCTACACCACAGTCATATACAGGGAACCACAGCACAACATATGGCAATGTAGTATGTTTGTATCCCAATACCTGAAACATCTTTCTCTGGCCTCACACCAAGGACACATACTACCATGACAGACACAAAGTCATGCTGAGCAATCACACCATTACAGACCTTGCACACAGTCAGTGGCACACTCATTCCACCTCACATAGTTGGTATTGCAATGAGTACATGTGTGTGTGCATTGTGTCATAGGTAGGTAGTATGCTATTGGCCCTGGGCCTACAGCAGCATACTGTTATGCTACCCTGCCCCTTGGGACACATGTAATGTGATTGTACTTGCTCCTGTCAAACAGTTACACAGGGTGACTCATATGGCATATTACCTATCTGCATAACATTCAACAGGGGTATGTCTGACATCTACTAATGAGGAGCCTTGCTTCTTAATGCTGGGTGGTTTACTCCAGGGTATGGCTTATTTGTGGGTAGGAACCTGTACCTCCACCATGTGCTCTTTACTGTGGTGCCAAGGATGACAGACATAGGTCATTTAGGCTGGGGATATTGTGAGGTGTTACCATGGTTGTTGGACAACTGTTATGGGTGTGACTTAAGTATGTATATCCAGCAGTGGTAACCTCTGTGTAGGTAATATGAAAGGCACTCTATCTGTGGTTTTGTCAGTCACTCTGCATAGGTAATGTGTTTGAGGGCATTATCACTGTTTGTTAGGTATGACTGTGTCCTTCTCCCTTTCTGTAGTTGTCATGGGAGCTACATACCGTGTAGGACATTGTGAGGGGTAGAGGGGTACAGTGACTTACATTTCCCTAGCTGACACACCATTTGTGCTGACACGTACCATGTACAGGGATTACAAGACTAGTGTGCCACTGTGAATATCACAGGGGAGGCTATTGTACACTTGTTTCCCATGTTCCCTTCTGTTACATCCAGTAGTAGGCAGGCAACCACCTATGTGGTGGTTCGTGGTGAAAGTGTTTTGGAATGGGGTATGGTACTCCAGTATCCACACTGGTGTTCAGTCCATTCCTTTGTCACCAGGCACCTGTTGCAATACATCTGCACACATGTGCCTCTCTCAGTATATATATATATATATATCTATCTATCTCTCTCTCTCTCTCTCTATATATATATATATATATATATATATATATATAGAGAGAGAGAGAGAATGAGAGAGAGATATTCATATACATACATATCTCTAGACATTCATATCTGTCTGTATATGTGTATGTATCTATATATATCTATATATGTATGTGTCTATTACATATATATGTATATACATATTCTATCTATCTATCTATCTATATATGTCTATCTATTTATATATCCCTCTCTATCTATATACACATATATGCATATTATACACACATATATGTATATATATATATATATATATATATATATATATATATATATATATATATATATATATATATATATATATATATATATATATATATATATATATTTTTTTTTTATTTACACATACGAATACACACACTAACATACTGCTAAACATCCATTACTGTACAACCTACATTGTACGTTGTACTACAACCTACATTGATATGTGCACATAGCAACCTTCAAATACATATGTATGCCCAGCCTTCACTAACAGTTGCAGTATGTCCCCTGCCCTATGCACATCTTCATATATATATAGATACAGACTGCTAACACATACGGAAGGTTCACAGTATGTAGATTATTACATTATGTAGTTTACATTACCTTTGTTTCTCACTGCTGTTTGGGATGGCTTGCTGCTGGCTGGCCTGCTGATGGTTGGCTTGATGTTTTTTATTGTTATTTATTTATTTATTTTTGTTGGTGTGTGTCTCTCTCTCTATATCTCTATCTCTATCTCTCTCTCTCTCTCTCTCCCTCCAGTTGTTGCAATAAAACTATTGCATGTGTAGACTGGGACTACAGGCTGCTTTTGTAGGTATCTGCACATGTGCATGTGATGGCCTCTGCACCAATTGTTAGCCAGCATTTACTAATTGCATGCAGCCTGCTGTGTGGTAATTGCAGTTCTCTCTGTGATTTCAGGACAGTGCTATAAAATGTTAGGTTAGGTAGGCGTAGCCCTTTCAGATTTTCAAGGTGGGGACCATGCTGGTATGCTGTGGACACTGTTCTGTGAGTGTAAAGGTTGGTATGTCTCTCATATTTAAGGCTGTGTTGTAGGCACTGAAATGCATGTTGTACTGAAACCTGACTGTTGCTTCTTCCAGTTCATTCTTCTCAGTGTGTATGTTAACTGACACCTAATAATACTGATGCTGTATAAATGGGCGTATGTGCTTTCCTGTGGGACTTGTGGATTAACTGGTATACAGCAGTGGCTCTTGCAGTTTGTTGCTATGGCTTCACTATTTAGCCTTTGCATTCACTCCTTGAAGGCCTGCTAGGTGTCTTTACTGGAATGTGTTGCTATGGCTTTCCTATTTTCCATTTACATTCACTCCTTGTAATGCTTGCTATATTTCTTTCAGCAGCAATTCCTTATATGTTTGGTGTGGTTTGGTGGTACTGCATGCAGTCTGGTCTGGCCAAGGTGTGGGGTTTGACACCTACAAGGGTATTTTATTTTGCTGCTGAGCAGTAGTGGGGCCTTGTACTTTGTACTAACAGTTATGGATATCAGGCACATGCAGCACTTGTAAACTGCTATACTGTCCTTATTTTATTAGTTGGCTACATCCTTTGATATTTCTGGGTTGTACTCCTACATGAGGGTGTGCTTGTGGAAACAATTCTACAGCTATTCACAGAGTGTGTGACAGCAGACAGAATGATATGCCTGTGAGTTTGTGACACTTGCAGGCCTCAGATACTCTCAGGTGTATCTTTTAGCAGCCTCAGGGAATGGTACATATCAGTGGGATACACCTGTGATACATTTCAGATATTCTGCAGTTGTGACTGTGGGGTATTTTGAGCATATGTATTACTACACCATTTCTGACATGCAAGTAGTGCATACTTTAAGTAATTGACAGTTACCATTATGTGGGATTCCACACCTTTTTGCCTACTGTTAGTACATTTCACAGCGAGTCAGTGGGGCACAGTTAACATTTGTTTGCAAATCAGGAACATCCCTGTAAATCAGTCACAGTTGCAAGGTCTGGCCTCTTACCTATTCAAATATGGCGGTGTTTATCCTGCTCTGATAGTGTGTGTGGTTTGCAAGGTGCTACTGTCACATTATTACCTATTAGCTACCTACTAGCATGGCTGTTTTTCTTCTCACACTAATGTAATGCAAATCCACAAGAATTGCCAGTAAAGATACAAGAAAAGCTTTGTGTAATAGCCTTCCTATATTCCCTTTACATTCAGTCCTACTATTTCATGATATATTGCTTTCAGCACACAGTTCTTGTATATTAGTCATGGCTTAGTGGTAAGTCATGCAGGCTAGTGTTTCCAAGGTCCTGGGTTCGAGACTGACAGAGGAATTTTATTTTGCTGCTGAGCAGACTACAGGCCTTGTCATTCAGAGTGACTAAGTCACTTTTAAGCAGTTGTAAGCGGGTTAGCGCTGTTTTGCGTGGAGCTCACGCATGCGCAGTGCCACTTAGCTTTGCGCACACATGCTTAGCTAAGCGCACACAAGCGCACACCCGCTTATAACTGCTTAAAAGTGCTTACTCTCATGCACACCCGCGCTAATTTCTTTGAAAGAAAAGAAAATGGGGAGATAGGAAAGTGGTGAAAAAGGGGGCACAGAGAGGGTAGGACAGTAGGAAAACAAGCTAATGATTTGCAGGAAAGATACAGGAAAGGCCCATAGCTGCCCATTTCTTTATCAGTAACAGCTGTGCATATGTGTGTAATTTGGTGTGAAATTTGAAACTTTCCACCCCTGAGAGAGGGGTGAGGACAACAAAATATGTTGTACAGCCAATTGTAATTACCAGTTCACATGTCCAGCAGACATGTCTGCAAAATGGGCAGCTATGTATGGGGCATAATTTTTTTGTGGGAACAGAGTGCCCTTTTTTTTCAGGTGAGAGTGGAATGTGAGTTACAGGAAAGAGGTATACTTGGGGAGGTAGGTAGGGGAGGTTAACAGACAAGACAAACAAGACGCATACAGGGGCAGAGTATGACACATGTGGGGGGAAACACAATTAACGGGGATGGATGTTTGGATATCGCGAGCCCATGAGCCCACAGATGGCAACAGTGGAACTGAGATCCCCACCCATGGGCAGTTGCCACTGCACCTTCACTGCCCAGGACGGGGCTGTCCTGGGGGCTGTGTAGAACGGGTAGCAGGCACACCCGTGAGTTGCGCCACCAGTGCCTCAAGCTGGCGTAGGGGTTCAAGCACAGAATACCTGATCTCGCTATGCACCACAGACCGGACACTTTGGAGGGTGAGTGGATGTTCTCCTCCAGCCATGCTTGCAGAGGGGGGACGAGCCCCATCCGCTGCAGCGCTTCCACCCGAAGGTGGCACAGGGCCACCGGAGGAGGTTCCGGCCTGGGCAGTAGTGCCAGGTGCACTCGCCAGCTGAGGTGGGAGAGGTGGGTCCGCTGGAGCCTGCCTTCCCTGTTTTCCTATGTTTAGCAATATTTTACGACATTTTGGGTCAGTAACAAACAATACCATTCAAAATTAGTTGTAACAGCATGCATCAGTATTCCCATTAACCAAACACCCATGTATTCCAAACATTGAACAGCAAGCATAACACATGCATATTTTGAGCAACAGTACACAATCCAACAGCATGCAGGGTTGATTGATGGCAACAGGCCATCAGGTTTGGATATGTGAACAGGGCATATGCATCAACGTACATGCAAATATATATGAACCAACAGGACAAATGTCCATAGGAATTAATTGTGAATACACATACCCAGTTTGGTGTGGAATGGCATTATTTGTGAATATAGGGTAGGGTGAAGAAATATTTCATTAACAACTTCAACTACCTATACATATGCTGTACATTTCTAGTAGCTGCAGATATATATACCCTACAGGTCTTAGTACAGTTTCCTATATGTAGCCTTAGGAATGTTGGTGATGGGAATGTTACTGCTACATTAATATACATTGCATTTTTATTCATACACGTTCATATCTGGCTGTGTTCAGGTACAGCATCCTGCTACATTTGATTTATATGGCTCTAGACAGCTGTGGATGTTCATTATTTCATACAACCATACTATCTCCATATTGCAAGGGTACAGCAACATATCCAAATTGTGGGGCAGACACATTCCAGCTTCAGTACTTTATTACAAACATTTCACTGTTTGGTTGTGGCTGTCTCATTCATTTCGTTATGTACTGACTGCAGTATACTTTATTCAAGAGTTATTACAGCTTTCTTGGTCAATTCATACCTCATTCTCACACTCTCACTTGTTTTATTTTTACAATTCAAGATTGTACTTAATTATAGGCTTTATTAACATGTCTTACTTGGTTACAACAATCCTTTCCAACATACTCACTTGTTTCATATGGCAGATTTTTAAAGGGGATGTATTTGACACATGTCTATTGTCTTTAGCTTGTTTACCACTAATTTTCAGGCTGCAGCAGGTTATCTGATATTACAATACAGGTGGAAAATCTCTATTTCAGACTTGTTTAATTTTTATTTCTGGATTACAGGCTGCAGCACTTATCTAATCATACAGTACTAGCAGAATCTTTCTTCTAGTGTTACTTGAACTTTATTAATATGTAACTACACTGAACTCTTTTACAAGCTGTCTCACTTATATTGTATAACAATTACAGAAAAATAATTACTAACCTGCCTGGTGGCGCAACCGCTCCATCCTATCACCATAGGCTCGCCAATTCGCAGAACACACACCTGCAGCTGTAATATAAATGAAGTAATATTGGAACATACATCTCCATAATATCAGCTAGGATAATTTCTTACATACGTAATTACATGGATACTTACTCAGTAGTGGAGCGTTGGGCATTTGCCGGGTCTCCTGGATCCAACGGTTCAGTTGGTCCTGATTTCATCTCTTCAGGTCCGCATGGTGGTGACGGACCTGTTCACCAGTCCTTGGTATGCCTGTGGCACTGGTGAGATCATGTGCCAACCGGTTCCATGCCTCTGCCTTGTACGCACCCCACAGAACCTGGCCCTGCATGAATTGAGCCTCATGATCGTGGACTAGGAGCCAAACCATATATTTGGACTCCACAACACCCCACCTCTGTGCTCGGAAGTGACTGCCTTCTCCTACACCTGCCATCCTGACTGCAAATAGGTTCCACAATCAGTTATGCTGTGTATTCCCGCCTATGGGGCTTATATATGCCATTTTTCCCGCACCTATCTGTGATTGGCCATTTTGGAAATGTATCAGCTTGAAAAACCTGCTTTGTCATGCTTCTATTTCCATTCATTCCTATATATATGCTAATACTGCATTTCTCAGTGCAACTGTCATGGCTTAGTGGTTCAGTACTTTGACTATGGTGCACAGTATCATGTGTTTGAGCCTGAGCATTGCTTTTTTTATTTTATGACTGTCTACACAGGCTAGGAGGTGTGTCTGTGTAAAGGCGGCTTTGATACAGCCTGCCCTACGTTGCCTGCCAGTAAGCTGGTTGGCGCGTTGCGCAGCTCTGCGCAAACGGGTTACTCTGGTTTACGCGTCATTTGGCTATGGGCACGCATATTACGCTGTGTGAGGCATTGCTCAGCTATGGGCATACAGTTTCAGCGTGTTAAAGCACTTAACTCCGGGCACTGATATTACACCTGTTAAACCACTGCTCACCTGCAGGCAGTCATACTCAGCTTGGTAGAGCGCTGCTCAGCTATGGGCACTTATACATTTTTTTTTTTATTGTATCAGATTTCTTCAAAAATACATGCCCATTTCATTACATTTTACTTAAATTATAGTTATATATATATGTACATATATGTCAGGGGATTGTTTCGTGCTTATTTCACTAAAATTGAAAATGATGTTGTTGGGGCTCGAACCGTGGCTACCTCCTCTTTGGCCAATGTCTCTACCGCGACGCTATTGCTACTTGGCCTAATTTGCATATTTAGATCTTTTATGCTTTTTCAATGACTGCTAACTGTGGTTGAGCGAAGGGCACACCCACGCAAACGAGAGCAATTACGGGAAAACATTTTTGAAATTATAAAAAAAAAATTAAACTGTTAATTTTTACGTTTTACATTACAGTTGGGTTTATAGTCTGTGGGGGCATGTGTGGTGTTGTGTTTCTTGACATTTCCGCGGACTTGCTTGTGGGAGTTTCCTTTCAGGACTGTGACTCTTCTGGGGGTGTGTCCCTTTGCAGGACTCGCCATGCGGACATGCCCCCTACTTTCCTACATGGACCGTGTTAGCCTAGGGTGTGATTCAGCATGCCCTCATGAATATGCATGGCATGCTGACATCACACCGTTTAACTGCAGCCTCCATGTAAGACTTGCTAACTCTTACACGGACGTTTCGTGCATCCTGCCCACACTCTTTCATGTACTTCTGATTGCCTCTTTTGTAAACAAAAAATAAAACTCTGCATTGCCTTTATTCTTGTTTTTATGTTTTTATTTGTTTTTATTTTTTTCTTCATAAGTACTTATTCTTTTTCAGTAAGCACAGAATCAGTCTCTGAGATTGCAATCTTTAAATCATTGTCATAAGATACTTTCCCTTCAACATATTAAGAAATGAAAAGTGTGTTTCTTTTCCTCCAAACTGTTCTCAAAGGTGAGATTGCTGAGCTGCTCCAGTTTTGCTTTGGTTGCTTCAGGCATTTTTTCCAATGGTAGTACAAAAGTACTTTTCTGTAATATATCAAATAACTAGTCTTTTCATCTGTAACCTTTTTCTTTCACTGGATCATATGATCATAGGAACTACAAGTCAACTAAGTCTTGACCATGTACATCTTGTCAAATATCAACCTCACAATCTGCCCTCCACTTCCAGGAAGACAAAACAATTTAGGTCACCCGAATAGTGTAATGAATACAAAACCAGAATTTACATTAGACAGTTTTATTATGAAGGTTGCAGCTTTTGTTCACTGACGTTTTCCGTTCCATATTTTCTGCCTTTGTTTTTAATTTTTTCATGCTTGCTTTTCAAAAGTACTGCACTTATTTATTACAAATTTTGAATTAACAAGCTCATAACGAGTCATGTATTTCATACCGAAAAAGGCATGCGTGTTTTCAGACTTTACTGTTCAGTTGGTGCATATTTCTTGTCTTGCATAGCCATTCAGTCATCACTAATGCAATGATTGTGAGGTTTTCTAAACACCTCAGCAGTTTCTGCTGTGGATTCAGTTTTGTAAATACAGTAACAACAAGGCTAGGTCTATTGGCTTCTGTCCTTTCTTTTCTGTCACAAATTTAGGGATGCTAACCATCTGTTCTAAAATCATATTATTTTTTCTTATGCTGGAAATTATAACATGTATTTCATCAAGTTGACAATGCGGTCACTAGCCTTATAAAAATGCATTAATCATCTCCTTGAAATCAGCTTATTGCACTTTTCTCTGCCAAACACTATTTCAAGAACATCTTTTTTTTTGAATAAGTAGCTTTGTTTTCTACAAGCAGACATATTACCAGCAGGAACATTAGCCTTATACACATCTCATAACTTTATGTTGATAGGGCACATATATTCAGGATTATTGACTCAGTTCTTCAAGCATCATCATCTCCTTTAGAGTTAAGTATCACATTTCGCACACTAGTTTAAATTGGGTTACATACTTCTTTTCAATCTGCAGTAACTGTTGATGCAATCTCTCAAGGACTTGTAGAATATTATGCAGTTCAAGTTACAAATACAGTAAAAAGAAGTAATCACTAATAACTGCATTAAAAAATACACTTCCTTTAAAATTAATACTGTTTTGAATTTATATTGCATACCCATCTCCACATTGATGGCATTAATTGGGTTTTCCAATTGTCTTACTATGCTGTGATTTCATATTTTCTTACTAGCCTATTCACTCTGAATTATCTTTAGAAGCTTAGCCTTGCATTCCAGTGAAGACTTTTTAGTCCATATAATTTAAATATGAATAACCCAGAAGAAGCAAAACATTTATGTCACTCCCTTCCATAAGGGAAAGGAATTCTAGTTCAGGGATGGATCCGCTATTCCCCATCCAGTCATCCAGATTACTTCTGAACAGAGGAAGAAAAGTATGTTTTATGTGGAGAGGAAAATGGTTTCAAATAAGTGGAATTCTCTGTGATGCATATCAAGCAATCCAACCTGTTGAATTTATGTTGCACTAGAGATTTAAATCTCTTGAGCCAGTGTTCATGTCTCCATTGGACTTTCAAATATGCAGTAGGTCTGAGAGAATACGATCGGCTGAGGTTCTGTATGCAAGGCAGAGGTTACCCCTCAACAACCTGCATGATACTAGAAATAGGGCAAGGCTTTGATATGATCAGTGCAGTATTTATGATTTAGATCCTTGATTTTCTTGGTAAGAAAACACTGTGGGCATGTAAGTTGTGTCAAGTGTTTGGACAGCTACATGCCAAAAAGGGCATTGTACTCAATTATTGGTCTAATAACTCCTGAATACGGTGCAATGATCACATCTCTAGACCGGGACACCACACCCTTACCTATACACTTCACAATGAAGAAAAACTTCTTTACGATAGTGGATATGTGGTGACAGAAAGAGTTTGCTGTCTACACAGGTTCCCAGGTGCCTAACTACTAGATATATTTTCAGGGGTGTGTTGTCAATGAGATATTTGCAGGGAACAACTACACAACTGCTTGCTGAGAGAAACTAATATACATTTTTTGGCACTGAGTTTTAGTGCATGGTTTTGACACCAGTTATTTGTTCAGGAAAATCCCTCTTGGAGGATCTTGATATCTTTTGGTGAGTTGATAATGGTACCTAGTTTACAGTCCCTGACATTGTCTGTGACCTCCGAGAAATAGAAAAAATTGAGAAGTAACCTGAAAAAGAGCCCTGCAGTACACAGCTAGTGACATGCAGGTCTTTTGGAAAACAATGAGTCACCCACCCTAACCTTCTGGAATCTATTCATTAGCCAGTTTACTATCCATCAAGTTACAAAGTGAGTAACATTTGGCTGGGAGAATTTGTCAGACATCTTACTGAGATCTAGATACTTGGTCA
Organism: Protopterus annectens; assembly: GCF_019279795.1. Lineage (NCBI taxonomy): Eukaryota > Metazoa > Chordata > Ceratodontiformes > Protopteridae > Protopterus > Protopterus annectens. The sequence continues at coordinate 583,962,108 of NC_056734.1, forward strand.
GTACAGATTTTCTCTCATTCATTGTTTCAGTAAACATCTCAAATAAGTTATCCATTTTGAATAGGCAGGATCTACCCTTGACATATTTGAATTGGCTTGGTTCACAGGTTTGTAGGTTGCAGGTTTTTCTTGTTTATTAATTTCAAAATGATCCTTTCCATAATCTTACATGTGAGACTTGTCAGACTTATAGGTCTAAAATTACCTGGATCAGCTGTTACCCACCCTTGTGCAAGGGGATGACTATTACTGTTCTCCAGTTATCTGGCACATAACCTGGTTGGATACTGATATTGAATAATATCCATAGGGGTCTGACTGATCCCATTTAATCCTAGCCATTTGTCATCTTGGTATGTTATCTAACCCCAAAGAAGTAGTGTTGTTGGTCATGATAGTGCCTTTAAGACTTGGCCTTGGGAGGTTTGGAGTTGTGGTGAAGATGCAGATATGTGATCTAGAATGTTACAGGTAGGGGCAGTGAGGTTTGGGCAAAATTCATCCAGAAGTAGACTTGATATGTCCTCTGGGTATGAGTAGATGATATCATTTACTATTAGGTATGTGTGCTGTTGGGCATAGTTCTTGAGGTTTATGACATAGTTAAAGAAGGCGTTGTGGTTGTCTTTAGCCTGGGCAGCTATTCTTACATCATATTTGGCTTTGGTTGATTTGATTACAGACTTGAGTTTCCCACTAAGTTTAGCAAGAGCATTTTTGACATGCTGAGAGTTGCATCTATTTTTACGTGCAATGAGTCTTTTCTCTTGTTGTAAAGCCTGTTTTTATTTGAGTTCCACCATGGGAGTTAATTTATAAATTTGGCATTGCATTTAATTTAGACAGGGACAGATGCCTCTATGCAGCAATTTACGAGTGCATAATTTGTCAGTATAGGATTCACTATATGCAATGGGATCATCATGTTAAAGGGGAGGGGGCGAGTGAAGTTCATCAGATCTACAAATATTTACATGTGGAAAAACCCAAGATGTTGTAGATTTATTCACCAGTATTCCTCACAATGTGGGGATGGAGTGGTTTGAAGAAATGCTGAGTGGTTATAAAGAAATTACCCAGAATGAGTTTCGAACTACCTTGGTTTTGATGGAAATGGTACTGAAAAATAATTTCATTTTTTTCCAGGGGGAATATTTCAAACAAGAAAAGGGAGTGGCTATGGGTGCACACTGCGCCCCTACATACGCTAATATAGTCATGGCCTACTGGGAAAACAAATATTTGTTAAATTCACCTTACCAAGGGCTTTGGTCTTTGTATGGGAGATTTTTGGACGATCTCTGTTTTTTATGGATAGGTAATCAAATCCAATTTGAAGAACTTGTTGATTTTCTTAAGGGAACAACAGAATTTTTTGACTTCACCTATAAATTCAATAACAAAGAGCTTAACTATTTGGATGTTAACATACAAAAAGGTAACGGACATTTTGTATCCAGAATTCACAGGAAAGAAACCTTTTCAAATTCCTATCTACATTTTTCCAGTTCCCATCCACTACACCAGAAGAAAGGTGTTTTGAAAGGGCAACTGGTTAGACTATGAGAATGACTTCTGACGATGAAATTTTTGTCAGTGAAGTCAATACACTGAAAGGGTTTTTCTTGAATAGAGGTTACCCAAGTGATTTATTTGATACAATATTGAAAGAGGTATCAGATGAAAGGTTGGGAAGATTTTCACCAATCCTAGGGAAAACAATGCTTGAAACGAGAAAAGACATTAATCCGAATAGTAGTACGACAATGAATTTTAACTCGGGGTTTGTGACCACCTATGACGGTCAATCTGGTATAGTAAGGAGAGTTATGAACAGGGAATGGACAAAATTCTCCAATATTTCAGATTTAAAACACACTTTTGATGAGCCCTTAACTCACATTTACCATAAAGGAAAAACTATTAAAAACTTTCTAGAAAGAGGCTCTAATAATTTTCAGCGGGGGAAGTCTACCAGGGAAAAGAAATGTTTATATAAGTGTGGAAGATGCAAATACTGTACCTATCTTACTACTGGTAGCACATATTACACAGAAGCTAGAAACAGGAACATATTGTTAAATACATATGTAAACTGTAACACTTTTCAGTGGATACCAAGGCATCTTGAGTCTGTGTGTGGAGATCAGAGATGTTGTTGGAGATGGAGATGAGAGTTGAGTCATCAGGATATTGTATAGGGAGGGTAGTTTGCAAGATATCTGAAGATCAATTGTGAAGATGTTAAACAGAAGGGGGCCCAGAACAGAGCTTTGTGATGGGAAGAGTGGGCGAGCAGGAAGAGAACCATCTGACAGACTGTTACCTATTGGATAGGTAACTAGTGAATCATTAAAGTGAAGGAGGGGAGAGACTGAGGATAGCAAGTTTAGATAAAAGAAGAGGGGGAGAGACAGTGTCAAAGGCTTTGGTGAGGTTGAGGAAAAGACAGGATATGAGTTGGTTGTTATCTATGGCCTCT